>NW_020271380.1:2507588-2775245 GCF_002803265.2 Melanaphis sacchari | reverse complement strand
GTGTGTGTGTGTGTGTGTGTGTGTGTGTGTGTGTGTGTGTGTGTGTGTGTGTGTGTACAGTGAGGGAATAACGAGTAGCGTAAACGAAAGGGATGAGTAAGAGTTAGAATAATGATGAGTGGTAGTATAAACTATAATACTGTATGCGTGAGAGGTTATATATTATAATAATATCACATTTGTACGAGCTAAAACAAAAGAAATACGAGGACCACCTGAGCACTTCAAAACACGCGAGCAATTCGAATAATATAATATATATTGTTATTATATGATATATGATACACACACATAAATGTGTATAATAAGAGAGAGTAAGAGAGCATAACGCAATGATGATATTCGACCTTTACGCTCGTCTGTTTGGTATAGTTGTTCATTCTATTCTAAGCTATATAAATTAGTATCATATAATATATATCATAAACACGACAAACACGTAAAAGAACGTATAATAAGAATCACGCAAAGCTGACGGGGATGCATGGAACAATATTCGACCTTTGCTCTACCCACCGTCACTGCCTACAATAAATGTACATTTGCACAAACTCCAGATTCACATTCCTCTCTCCCGTTAACCAATAGTCATCACTCTTCCCGCACACTTCTCTCTGCCAATGATGTAACAGTTATAACAGTTCGGATTTTCGGTTCGTGACCCACACACAGTCTCGACTATCGGATGTATATTGTTGTTTCTATCATATTGTTATTACCTATTGTTATCATTGTATGTGTGTCCGTCGCAGGTGCATTTGACGACGACTTTGCTCACACAGCTTTTCCATTCGAAACATATTATACGTACCTATATATAGTTTATTATACCGTAAGTACTATGTCAACTCATTTGGCAGCTTAATTTGTTTTGTTTAGTTTTTATTGAAGAACATGCAATACGCAAAGGCGAATTACGAAAAAAAAATAATAACATAAATTAATCAGTTTTTCACGTTTAATTAAAATTTGTAAAAATTATAAGGTGAAAAGGATAATATATTAGTTACATTGTATTTTATATTTATAACACCATATATTTGTTCGAAGGTCATTTTGTTTAATGTAATAGTAAAACTCAACGTAAAAAAATCATATGAATTCCATTTTTAGGTAGAACGCATATTACATATTTATGGAATTTTTTATTTTCATATCTATAATAACCAACTTAAATATAATTTTGACGTGACAATATTCCTAGTTTGTACCTTTTATAAGATATTTAAAATTATTGTTGTAATACGGCGTCATTGTAGGCAATTTAGCTACATTCCCGTTATAGAATTCATTTTCCGGTATTTCAAAAATTCATAATATTCGTATTGTAAATAAATGTTTATATATTTTTATATTTATAAATTTTTTTTTTGATTTAAGTGAAAATGGAAAAGATAACAATTGAAAAATTTCAAAACAGGTTATATCACTATTACAATATTGATAATTAGACATGAAATATGATCCCAATTTGTTATAACTATATTTTAATAAAAGTTGCTTGATTAAATGAGTTCTAAAGATTATACTTAATATGTTATATATGTGTTTAATTATTTTGATTTTATTTTAGAAATGAATTAATATAATGTTATCGTTTTTTTGTCATTATTATATGATGAACTTTTCTAAAAAAAAATTGTAACGAAAATTTATCATTATCCATGGATCAGGTAATTTTTTTTTGATTGACTTATCAGTTCGATCCGATTCGTTTATGTATTCGTTTGTTTTACTCTTTTAGAGTCAGTGAAACGTTATACGTTTATATACATAAATAAATAAATGACGATTGGCTTTTACGTGTGAGAAAAAAGGTATTTTAAAATAAAAAAAAATATAATATAGAAGATAAAATCTCGTTGAAACGGCGTTTTTATCCGGACCGCAATTCGACGGCATGGACATATCAATTTCTCAGAGGAAGCTCTTCTAGAAATCCAATTGCTTTTTTATCGTGCTATACATACATATATAAAATAAAATGTCTAGGCCTTTCTGTCCTGCACTGCAGTCGTTCTATTCGACCATAGATAATTCGTATAATAATAGTAATAATAATAGTAATAAAAATCACACACGAACCAGTGTAAATATATATAAACATAGGGTAATTCATTTGACGCATGACTCATATTATTTCAAAAACAAATTAAATTTTACTTTGAGCCATTAAAAACAATATTTTTGAAGAAAAAAATGATATATTTTACTAAATTTTTGTGTTACATTTTTTTAAATTATAATTATTTTTAATGACAACATATATTTTTAATTTATTATTCAAAACCAGAATATTATTTAGAATATTTTAATCTATACAAATACGTTTTTGGGTAAATATTTTAAAAGTTAAAAGTATTTAAGGTTTTGAAGATTTATATAGTGGACAAATATTTTACAGAGTACTATAATACTACTCACTCATCCGATTATCTAAACTTTAAATCCGTATTACTCGTAAAGTAAACTTCTAAACTAATCTTTCGAAATTCAATCGATAAAAATCGAAAGATATCAAAAAATATTATGTTTTGAAATAAGAAATTAAAAAAAAAAGTAAAAATAAAATATATATATATTTTTTAAATGTTTTTTTTTTAAAGATTTATAATTATATAAAACAATATTTAAAAATAATATTAATAGGTTTTGACGTGACGAGTGTCTTACATTAATTATACTACCAGTATCTATATTCTATACACACACTATCCTCTTCTCACCGCTTAAGTATATGCGTGTACATATGTACACACGTATATTGTATATGATAAGTAATAATATTTTACTCGGTCGATTTTAAACTAGTTACTGAGTAATTGAATGTCGTGGTAGTCCGCAGTAGAAGTCTGGTCGTATATCTCACTGGTGATGTCGGCGTGGGTGGAGTTTTGCCGCCTCACCAAAGCACATTATTCTGTTAAGGGAGGATAGGGTTAAGTCAGGTGTGGTAGTGATGGCGGGTGGGAGTTAAGTTCATCCCCGAGCAGCCCAAATCCCATTAAACGGATGACTGACCGACATACGCGGTCATAATCTCCATATACTCTATATCTCTCACGTATATTATATGCGAGGCCCAGGGCTTTGATCAGTAGCCGGGGTGCTTGTAAGCTCTAAAGTGCACTGTCCATAATATACCATTTAATATTATTATAGTAATATGCATAGATTAAAGTTTATTACAATATATTATTATGATAACATTTTAATTGCGTATATAAATGTAAATGTGCATACGTTTTATAATAGGTGTGTTTATAGGTTAAGGTTTTCCACTTGTGTATACAATTTTAATACCGGTATGCGTAACTAATATAATATAATGATGGTCGTGTACCATATAATATTCTGAGTACTACAATTTTGATTGAAATTTTATATTATAATAAAATCATGATAGATAGAATATAGAAAATTTTTTAAAATTTAATTTATAACTACACGTTATTTTATTCTATGTAATTTGATAAACATTGATTTGAATGTCTCAAGAATTATATTTAATTCATTCAGTTTTCGTATTATAAGAAATTCATTTTTTTTAAATTATATTTTGTGAAGAATATAGTTTATATATAATATATATATATATACTTCAGTTTTTTTAATATTATATTATCTAACTTATTCAAACTTGAAATCAATAATTAGTTAATTTAATATTTAAGAAGATAATTGAAATATTGAGAATTTTTTAAAAACTACTTCTCGATCAATAAATTGTTTTGTATTTCAATAACAATATTTAAAATATTACCACAAAATACTTAAATAACGGAAAAAATGCTTTTTCTGTAAAAATTAAAATAACGTGTATATAATTATCGTCTAAATTTAATGTAAGTACATAAAAGAAAATTTTTTTAAATTAATTATACATTTTTTACATTATGGAATTAAAGATGATATTTTTTTTTTTTTTATATTAAAAATCTGATAATGATCATTCAATAAACAGCCAATGTTAACATATTAAATAATAAATAATAATTAAAAATATATTTTCGATAAAAACTTAACATTGAATTATATCCATAATATTTAATTATATATTTTTTCAGGTTATGCCTTATGGTAACTATTGTTGATTACAAATTTAGCATAAATAGTTTTTTTAATTAATTTATTAGTCAATATTACAAGTAGAATAGATATAGATAGGTACTCAAATATATTTAATATCATTCATCAATATATTATGACAGTTTTTACTATTAATTATTATATTAATACTTACTTATTGTATTATAAAAACATAATGCAAATATTTTATTATATCAATTTTAATATAAATTATTAATTAAATTAAAATACTTTATAAATAATGGATATTTATGATAATTATTTTTTGGTATGAAACTATAAAATAAGTTTATAAGTTTAGTGAGAAATTTATATATTTCCTATTTATTTCAAGGTATATGAAAAATATGTCCATGAATAAAAAAAAAAAAAATTATAAATGTTATATTTTTTAGTTATTGATTTCAATAAACTATAATAATATAATGTTAATAAATAATTTATTTAATAAATTATTTAATGTAGAAAATACAAGTATATTGCTACGTAAAATATAATAATGTCAATATCAAAGTTTAAATTATAAAACTTTAATAGTACTTAGAAAGGGCTCTTTTGGTGTTGTTCATTTGGATTTAGGAAATAATACCGATACAGTAAAATCTTACTTTAGGTATCACTTACCAGGTATAATACCACTTCAGATAAATCCTATATTATCTACCTAGAAATTTAATACTGTTGTGTAATTTGTAACTCGGTTATATATTTGATTTAGATCGTAATCACTTTTTTAATTATAAAGGGAAAATGGATTTTTATCCTAGAAAGAAGCTTGATAGATTAAAAAAAAAAATTCATTTTATTTTTAAATAAAACCATATTTTTTTAATCATTCATAGTTTATACTATTTATATAAAATAATACTAAACATGAATTAATTAATGAATCAAATATTTCAAGTATGATGTATTATTTAATTATTAAATATAATGAGTTTTAATTTTATTCATTAATATGTTATAGATAATAAATACTGAATATCTAAAATGGAATTATTTTAAAATAAATATAATTCCTTGTGAACTCTAAAGGTAAAAGTATATGTCGTACTCGTATATTTAAAAGGTAAATCTATAATTTTACAACAAAAATGTTATTATTAAGTTGAAAAATTAACTTAATAATATTTGTAATTATCATACAAATTATGTAGATTAGCATAGCTATTTACTTAATTATTTTTTTATATTTCTTAAATTATTAAAAAAAAAAAAAAATAAATAAAAAAGGTAGGTAAATGGCTACATTCTGTAGCTCATTAGATGTCGAGTGAGTCACTATTACATGAGTGTTAAATTTTAATTCAACGTTACATAATTGTAATCAAAAAATGGTTTTGAGTGGAAATGGTCTATCAGTTTATATCAGTAAGTGATATGTCTTTTTGATAAAGCTATTAAAGTTATTTATTTTACTTTTAGTATTATAGTATGCTATATTTTCCGAAAATATTGCATTTATTATATTATTATTATTTAATTATCATAACAACATATATTTATAACATATTACATCAACTTATTTAACTTTTAGTGAATGCGTGCGTCGCCAGGTTAGGAAAAGGTACAATGGATGAGCTTAGCGTATGAGGCTAGATAATTGTAGGTATATAAGTTATTATGTACAATATTATGGATAATGTATAATGTATTAAATTGTATACTACAATAAACGATGGCATCGAAGAAGTAGTATTTTTCACACAGATTTCTTCATTATCGTTAACCAAAAAAAGAAAAATTACTGAACTCAAAATCTAATAAAATTTTTCTGTAAATACTATAAAACAGTAAATATTAATTTATAGTATCTATACATAGATTATATTTTGAGATAAATCAAAAATATTATTAAGGCGTAGTAAAATTTATTAATATAAAATACATATAAGTTTGAGTTTCTTTAGATAATGTTTTTAAATAATAATATATTTAACATTTAAATAAGTTATTTCGTTCAAATTAGAACTTACAATATATATAAAATATAATTGTTTTATATATTTTTTACATTTTATGGTTCGAATATGAACTACTTATGAGGAATTTTGTATTCAATTTAAAAACTTAGATACCATAATAAAAGTGTTTATGCATTTTTAACTACAAAATAGTTTGTAATTTTTTACGATTTTGACGACTTTTGTCAAAATTTTAATTTTAACTGCTTATAAAAAAATGAATACCTATACATTTTTAATATTTTTATGCATGTATAAGAATATCTTTTGGAGAATCTTGTATTAAATTTTCAAACATTTCCACCCACCAAAAATTTTTAATTGACATTAAAAAAAAAAAAAATTATACTTTAAATATTTGTTTAAAATTTCAAATATCTACGGTTATTAGTTAAAAAAAAAAAATCAGTTTTATAAAATATTGAATTTGCGTAAAAATTTTTTTTTTTTTTCTTTTAATTTTGTTTTTTCCGATCATAAAAATTAGAAGTGGGAATTTTTATGTTTGACCTATTTAATAATATACAAACTTAACCTAATTTTACACTCCAAAACACTCACATTTTTTATAATCAAGACATTTTCTTGACAACTTATCTTAAAATATTATAAAAAAAAAAATAAAAAAATAAACACTTCATAACAAAATCAATAGATTAATTGTTTTACTTAGAATCTAAAAGAATTGGTTTTAATTGAATTAATTATGACTATACTTAATAAGTAAGTACCTTAAATTTAAATTTTAAATCAAAAAAGGTATATTATTCAAATTATCAATTTTTATTAAGTTTTATGTTAAAGTTAATTTAATTTCGATAAATTAACACGGTGTTCACTAGTATTAAAGACATTTTTAAACAAATATAAAATTAATTATATTATATTATGTACAATTAGTAAATACATTTTCTTTAATGACAAATTTTAAGTTATTTAATGTTCATATAAAGGTGTTCATTTAATTTAAGTAGATAATTGACTATTTAATTTATATTGATCGAGTTGATCGTTTTTCTTGGATGAATTATTTAGATTATAATTGAAGATTTTTATGATTAAAATATAATGGTGTTATAAGCTTGTAAAAATTTAAATGTTTTATGAAGCATTGATTTTAAATGTTAGACTTAAAAGTGTTGAATAATATAGTTCATTTGAAATTATAATATAATACTTAGCAAATTATCATATTAGTTTTTTTAATATACCATATTATTAAAATACGATAGTGAATAATAGTATAGTTTATACTTTTAAAACGTATATTTGTGTTTTAAATATATTCATATTTTTTTTTTTTTAATAGTGATTACGTGTCACGTTTATTACATATATTTAAGAAAAAATGTATTTTACGTATGCATTTTAGAGATTCTGGTCAGATTTGTAGTTAATGAAATACGACGCTATATAGTAAAGCTCGTGTAAAATTTCCACAATTTTGGTAAGTTTCAAAACTTGCTTGTTATGTTGGTAAATATTTTTTTTTACGGAGATATTTTGTCGTAAAATGCACTCGTTTTTTGTGTTTTGAAAAAAGTATCCATAATTTTATGTATAACATATTATATTTTTATTATTATTATTGTTATTATTATTATATTGTGCAAGGTACGATTTATTTTCTAAAAATCGTATTCTCGTTCATTAATTACGCGTTGAGTTACGTTTTTTAAAAGATGTTTTACATGTGTGAAAAATGCTATCGCGTTAATGCGAACTTAGAGTTTTAATTTGAAAACTTTGAAAAATTACGAATCACAAAAAATATGATTCTATTATTTCTAAAAAACGAAATAAAATGTATTAAGTTTTTGCAAGTCAGCGCGTGAATATTTGAAAAAAAATCATCCATAGCATTAGAAATAATTATACCAAACGCATACGTGTCAGTTGATTATTTTTTGAAACATTGTCGTCGTCGTAATTTTACACGGCGGGAATTATATTATACGTGTTTGCAGTTTGAATTCTTCACCTACATAAATTTATAGTGAGGTATCCATTAGATTGGCTTGTGGGGGGGGGGGGGAGGAGGAGATACCTTGTAACATTAGGTTAAGGAAGAGATGGTTGACAATTGGTGGTTGAATAATGGTCCGTCGGTACGTGAAATATGACCTGTCACCGCGTACCGAGAACCGACGGAATTCGTCGCTGAGCTGTGGTATGGAGAGGATTTACTGTGACCTCGCGACGACACCAGTGGTATATTTAGGATTCGTCTTGGCGTGCGGGGTGATGTCACAGTGGATGATAGGATTTAAATGTACAACGGTAATAAATAGACAGAACGTATTTAATGGCGCCATATAAACAATGTACTAAAACGTAACGGTTAATGATATACGTAAATTTATAATTCTGTTCTAGTCAGAAGAGTTAGTGCAGCGTTTTTCAACCACCGTGTCACGACATAGTTCACAGAGTATATCAAATACTGAAAACATGATATTAGCAATGAAATATATATATATATATATATATATTTGGTATTAAGTATTTTTGTTAGAATTAATGTCGGATAAGATAAATACATTATAATAACTAAAAATAAGTCATTTTTTATAGTTATTTGTAATGATTATATTTAAATACATTTAAATATTATCTGGATAGGTGATTTAGATAATAATAATCCAAGATCTCTGTCATAAATAAAATAACGGTTAATTTCTTATGAAAGTTAAAGATTTAACGATCTAGAGGTAGGTAAATGAATTGTTGATATTCATATAAGGAATATTCGAGTATATCAAAATAAGTTATTTTAGTATTATTGCCATTTATGTAAAATTTTAATTTTGTCAAGTTGCTTTTTTAATGTTGAACAAAATAAAAAAAGAATAACGAAATAGTGTTGAAGAATACCCTATCTATTATGTTGTGAGGTATAAATATTTTATGTATGAATCGTCAAAATGAATTTATCATTAACTGATTTTTACCTTGGGGGAAAAATACACATATTTTATTTTGTCTAAGAGTTATTTTAGAGCGTATTTTTCCAATTAAAATAAAGTATTATTGTCTAATAAAATATATTTTAAGATTTTTTTTTTTATAGTGATCATCTTAATTTTTTTAACAGTTAGTGTGTCACTGTTTAATACTAGGCTAAAATACTGCCAACATCGCTTTTTATCGAAATATTTAATTTTTCTGTAGTTCTATTATTAACAAATGTATGTTAAATATAAATAATACGATTAATAAATTTGTAATCATTAATTTTTCTGTTACGAATTAGGAATTCAACTAAATGTAAATCAGTTTTTTGTACTCCAAAAATTTGATTATTATGTCATAAATTTACGATTTTTATTTAATCGTTAGCCAAATAAAGACATTGTATACATCTTAACTATCTTAAAAGGAGTGATATTATTTTTTGATAGATAATTTTATTCGAAAATGGTGTCAATTTATTCAATTTTGATCATGTTTCATTAAAGTATATTTTATATACGCTTATAAATGCACACATACATGTGATGTCGCAGAAATATTATTTACAGATATAATAATATAAGTGGTAATAATGTGGATGATGAATTACAGAGATGGACGTTCGACGATACTGTGGTTGAAATTTTGGGTTTGAAACAATATACATGCACACAATGTATAACAATATATATGGTACGCAAGCAGTGGGGGGATTGGCTCAAAAGCTTCGGAAATCGAATCATATTCCCAGTGCGGGTATAGTACCATAGTCACATACATCGGCGTTTTTAATTGTCTCCACGAACGACGAGCACGAAAAAAAATTAACGCACATAAAACAAAATATTGGTCATGGAACACGACGACGTATATGTAATAATATTAATAATAATGATAATAATAATAATAATAATAAAAACTATAATAATAATGATAATACAGCGGTGCGGCGTGACGTTTGTTTGTAAACACCATGTTGGTTTTGGCATCCAAACGAGGTCAGTTTTATTTATAATCGTCCACTCTCTCACTTTTTCTTTCTCTCTTACGCACACACATACGCATTCCCCAGATACGATATAATTTATGACGGAGCGAAAATGTTTTGTTTGTCAAATAAACGTTGATTTTCTAGAATAAAGCGCTCACCCGCCGCGCGTTTTATATACGACCGATTGGCGATTATTATTATTTATATTATATGTGCACGGAATGTATATTATACTGGACGCATTTTCATCGCCACTCGTTCATTATCATAAACTCGATAATATTCGCCAAAATGCTTATTTTTATTATTTTTACATTTATTTATGTATAATTATTAAGGTCTGTATTATTTTCAGTGGTGTATCTGCAGGTGGCGTAGGAATATTTTTACCATAGCTGGATCCAAATTTATATACGAATGCCAAATACAGATTTTTATAATTTAACTGTTGACATAATGAGTATATTTTAACATAAAAAATTGATTTTGGGTATTAAAGTAAAAATAAAAATAATTCGTTTTTATGCAACGACGTAAATATTTAGGAAATATTTAATAACGTAAAGAAGTTTTTAATATGAAGTATGGTTTTGCTCTAAACTTTTCATTCTAAACATTGAAAACCTATTTCGTAACTCCATGTTGTTAACTATTTCAAAGCTAAAATATAATTATTTACTTTTTGAGAAATTTCATGTCATGTTTTTTTTTTTTTATAATAATTTTAATAATTATTTTAAATTATAATTTTTTTTATTGATGTATTGATACGGGAGGCAACAAATGAAGTGTACATTTATATAAGAAAAATAAAAATACTGTACTCGTATTGTATTGTATTATCAATATTATGATAACATTATACAACTTTTTAGATGCTTAAGTATTACACCAAATGTCGATACCTATGTTTTACATTATATCAATTAGGTTTAATATGAGACGAACCATTTGATAATTTTCGAATGTATGTCGTCTTACTCGAAATAGTATACATTTCACGGGCTTGGTGTTACCGCTATGCCAATAATTATTATTAGAATATTTGTATTATATATTATCATTATAGATGCACTCAAGCCAAACAAAAGCGATTAAAACTCAAATTCGATAACACTTCATTGATCTCCAATTAGATACTTCGACTCGTGAGAGTTAAAAAAAAAAAAATTATGTTTTTTGGTCATTATACAATTAACATGATAAACGGATCACTTTTGGGCAAAGTTTTTCGATAATAAAATGTAAATTTCCATGTTTGTATATAGTTATAAGCACAAACAAATGAAACGTCACGTATTCAGTACGCTCTAAAGATTGTTTCGACCAACCTGACCCAACCGAGATACCCCCTGCATGTTGGTAATTAATGTATTTTTGAGCATATTGTATAAAAAACGTATATTTTTCTTTTTTCTAATTATTATTATTGTTAAAATATCAACTAAAATTTTATAATCATTAATTCACTATACTTTAACTTATTCTATATTGTAGAATTAGTTATAAATTAGTCATGACTGTATGCATTTATCCAACTATTCTTGTAAATATTAGATGTGAATATAATATTATACTTATAATTTGGAGATAGATCGTTTAAAATGAAATAAATTAATATCGTTCGTGTTGTCTAATTCAACGTGATATAAATAGCTTACATTTATATTCTTTTTTTTTGCATTATGGATTTGTTGACATCTTAGAGGATACGTATATTAATTATTACAAATGTAACATTACAGTATGGCCTATACATTAGTTAGTTTCATAAGAATATGCGGGTAGCACGTACGCATAAACATAATATATTTTTGCTTATCGGACCGAAAAGTGTACACAAATAAAATAATTTA
Organism: Melanaphis sacchari; assembly: GCF_002803265.2. Classification (NCBI taxonomy): domain Eukaryota; kingdom Metazoa; phylum Arthropoda; class Insecta; order Hemiptera; family Aphididae; genus Melanaphis; species Melanaphis sacchari. Next base: position 2,763,393 of record NW_020271380.1, on the reverse strand, counting down.
ATTAAAATTAAACAAAATGTCTTATTAATTGGTACTGAGTGTCATAATGCCCATCAAAATCAATCTTAAGTCCACTTATCAACATATATTATTATTACGAGTAATTAGTATTTATTTTGCATGATTTTTACAATTTATTTATGTAATTTTTGAGGATGTGTACCTAGCTGTGAGTTATAATGCGCAAAAATAAACTAATATATTTGAAGTGAAAAACGAAGTAGCAGACTTAATGTTTCATCTGTAATACGATTTATTTCTTTTGCTTCACGTTAGAAAATGTACATTCACAAATGTAGGTTGTTCCAACCATAGACAACATTTTCAATGTAAAATCTCGTAAAAGTGGGTATTTTTCAATGGGTGATGTTTTTTAAAACTACACGTCAATCTCTTTTGTAGATAAAAATCTAGTTTGCAAGATCTGTTTATAATTCACAAATAAATATAATTGAAGAGAAGCATATTGTGCTTGTAAATGTTTTACCAAATAATATAATATGTATTACTATATTGACGGCGCACAGATTGGATAAAATAAATAATAAAATTGACTGCGAGGCTGTCTGACACGTAGAGTTTCAAATATCAATCAAATCTCAAACCACGATAGTAAATTGACTTTTCTGAACATATTCAGTACGGCCATTTTAATAGCCAGGTCATATTTTTACGGCCGTATTTTGCTACAGTGCAGAGCGTATTTTTTATATTAAGCATAAGGACGTGTGCAATACATCAAACGCGTATTTTATTACACATACCTATATCATGCACATTATTTCTTCGTCATAATGGTCAGGCATCATAAAACGTCCTTATAAACGCATGTACTAGCACGCATAGTGACCGACATAGACATTTTATCCAATACATATACAGTTTTTAATAATTGGCTGGTTTTTCGAATAATCCGTTGAAGAACGTTAGTATTATGGTTATAAATAATACTATAATCGTTTGTTCAAGCACTGAGAAACTACAGTCCTTACCTAAATCAAAAGTTCAAATATTGAACTTATTATACTTAACAGTTTTCAGTGTATGTCTGATAATCTATTAGATATTACAATAATATTATTACACAACGTATGTACCTACCTAGCTTAATTATAAACATAAATATTTATATATTTTTTAAACCATTATTTCGAAATTATAACTATATAGTACTTAAAAGTAAGCTATTTATTTATTATGATAAATTTCTCGTTTTTATATAATTGTTTATTCATTTAAAAAAATGTAATGTAGTATATTTAAATTATTAATTTTAAACTGTTGCTAAACTTATAAATTATTACATTAAAAATAAAAATAAAAATTTTCTTTAGACTTTCTACTGATATTTTTAAATAAATATATTTTATATAATAATCGAAGAAAGTGTAATTCAAACATTACTCTTTTCTATCCTGAAATAAATTTAACAAAAAAAAAAAAAAAAAATCGCGATTTTACTTTATCCGTTCATTAGCTATTATAAGTAAAGACCAAGTTGCGTATTATATGACAAAGGGTAAAAATATACATAGATTTAAAAAAAATAGGGTAGTTTTAAATATGTACGATATATTTTAATAGTTGACAAAAAAAAAATAAACCTTTATACAATAATGTTTTACAAAATACTGCATATCAATTTGCTTATTAAAAAATTTAATTCAACGTAAGATAAACGTTTAAATATTATAATCTAATAAATATTTTTAAGTAAAAAAATATGTATTTCAAATTGTATGGAATATTTTAAGGTTTTTTTTTGTTCATAAAAATACAAATTGGATTAAGCCATTTTGATTCCTTATTGTTTGTGTTATATCCAAAAAATATATTGTATTGGTTTTGAATTTAATATTTATTTGGAGTTCCCACATTTGCTTAACTGTACTAATAAAAACAATTTTTTTTTATTCTATATGCTTAACTTTAAAGCGTGGTTATAATTTATTGTGTATACATTTTTTAAGAAATAACCTAACACAATGGCCTTATAATGTGATATATTATAAAAAGAGTTTTGTATTTATTCAAATATATTTATTATAGAGATAATGACACTATAATCAAATAATATTAAAAAAAAACAGAAAAATATAATAAATTTCCTGTGAAAAAAATATAATTATATGTTTTCATTAAATTAGTATTTTACAACTGTTTATTATTACTTTTTTTTTTTTTTAGATAAAAGATAAAATTTATGATACTTTAAATGAAGAAATTAAAAAAAAAATGTTTGTGTTAAATTTAACAATGACTATCGTACTTATTACTTTACATAATATATGCTTTAAGTTAATAAAAGTTCATAAAGAAATGTAATATTTACGAATGAATATAAAAAAAAAACAGTATATTTCATGAAACTATCGCGCACAAACTGTGTGTTATTATATATAGTATAATTCATATGTATAATACATACCCGTATAATATGTTATCTTAGTGATGGTACACTGCATATTTTTATGTAATATCTAAACTTGATACCTATTTTAAAATTGATTCTTGCTGTTTTGTGCGCAAACCATAAAGTTATCATAATATTTGATAATGACAGTTTTGTAAAGTAATAGTGTAAAGGTATTCAAATTTTAAGTACTTTTACCAAGTACTTTAAATACTTTCTAAAAGCATTTTATATTATTATGTTGTGAATAAAATAGTAATTTTCAATTAATTTTTCTTTATGATTTATATACTTCTTGTTTTATATTTAATCATGTTAAATAACGACAACTTTTTAAGTTATATATACTACTCGTACAATAGATCATTTATGTGACTTATACTCGATCAAAAATTCAAATAGTATTTTTAAATTAGAAATATATAAGAAATTTACAGTTATACTAAATGAATAGGTGTAAATAATCTATATAATTTATGTAATATACGAAAACCCTAAACAATTACATCATTTTTTTCTAAGAAAAAAATGTTTTTTACTAAATATGAGAATATTTTAAGTATTTATAAGAAATTTTTAAGTGAGTTTTTGACTTAAACACTTTTAAAAATCATCCTTTACGTGACTGTTAATAATATGTGTGCTGACGAGTTTTCACTCAATTATAATACATTTGTACAACTTAAATTATTACGTTTTAGGTAATTATATAAATTCATCGATATTATACGTATAAATCGATAAAACTAATATGTATATTAGCTCCACAGATAACAAATAGGTTTTTGCTTGACAATAATACAAATGTTTTATGATAACTCATAAATCAGAGATTGAATCTAGAAGTATATAAATACAATATAATGGATCACCAATGTATGATAGTGTTTCAAACTACAAAATTACTTAATATCATTGATTACAAAATATACTTAAATTCTCTATCAATTATAATACTAAATTTATTATAAATAAAATTTTAAACTATGGTTGTCTACTTACACATAACATAAATTATGCTATATGTATTACAAAAAACCATGTTAGTACTATATAAGAGACACATAATATCGAGTTCAATGATCTTAAATTAACAAATATAATATTATAACGCACTTAAGAACTCCAGATGATGTCAGTCATTCAAAACACTGTGTGATATTTAATTTTGATTATGTTTTTTAATAAACAATATATTAAATAGAATCTATTATTTAAACTATATTTCATTTAATACTATGTCAAAGGTTAAAATTATAACTCGAAAGACCCTGAAAACTAAATTGCTTATATATATATATATATGTATATTTAATAACATAATTAGTAAATATTATTTATACAATAACTTAATGTCAAATGTAATTTTATTAGTTAAATGTTATCAAAAAAATATTATATTTCATCATCAGGTGAAAAGAATTTCAAAAACATGGGTTATATTCAAAAAAATAAAAAAAGCTTCAATATCAATACTTTTTAGAAATTAATAATTATATATTCATTATTAAAAAAATATGGTTACAAATAAAATGAAATAGAGTTGAAAATTATTTACGATATATTAAATATATAATAATAAAATGCTATTCATTTCAAATTTTTATAAGTGAATAATTTTTTTTATTATTTTTTAAAAAACTAAAACGTTATAATATGACGATTTCTAATTTGATTTTAGATATTAGCATAGCTAGTATTTTAAATGTATCAATTAATTAGATTTTAGTACTTAAATCACTATTTTATTCTATTACTGAAACATATTCAATAATAATCAAAAATTATTTTTGTGTTTATATGTTAAAATACAAATGTTTGCAATAAATAAATTGTACCTTTTTTTAATTTATGAGAGTATAAAATTTGTTAATAATACGTATTTAAAAGGTTTAAAATAGAATAATCATAATATATCTACGCGTTTATAAATTGTAATGATTTGTAAAGTAAATATCTTAAAATAGCCTATAATAATAGTATTATTCATAAAATAACCACATAAATATTTTTTTTATTTTATCATAACTTCCAAAAATTATTTTATGGTTATATTATAAGTTAATTAGTATTATTTGATTAAAATATATATTATATTTCATTTTAAATTTAAAATGGTTTTAGTTTTAAACATTTATTGATTGCATTTAAATATTCATTAAAATACAATTGTACTGTTTCCATTCTATACCTTTATGTGATGAATAAGCAGGTATAATACATTTTAACAAAGTTTCCAAAAGCTTATAAATTGGGAGCTTCTAATGAATATTAAATAGTTGATTACTGAGCGCATATAACTATTTAACATTGTTAACTTTAATAGTTTAATTTAATCGAAAATAAAACGTTTAGTTTAGATTTTGCAATTATAATATTTAAATTTATTAATAGAATATTTTATAATTTATTATAGTTAATGATGTCTTATAACTTTTAGATTAATTTTTAATTAATTAGATACACTAGAAAAAAATCAAACATATATTTAACTATTTAATTAAAAATACATATTAATTTAGGTTTAATTAGGTTAGTTTTCTTAGTTTTTTATAACATAGAATTGTATTGTGTTTATGTTTACATGTATTTGAATTATTATTTTGTAATGTTTAGTATTCCAATATAATAAAAAAAAAAAACAAATCAAAAACTAATTAACTATTGTTATGTAACTATTTCAATATTTTTTATTGTGTTGTAGCTTATAAATCATTAAAATTTTGATTGATAAGGTATATATTTTTTTATTAAATTACGTAGTGTTTGATAATATAACATATTATTATATTATATTTGACGTGTACGTTTAACCTCGTTTAGAAAATTGCCATCGTCGAATTTATAATGAATTTTGAATTTCATTGAATTTAATGGCATGCGACTATGAAGGTTATACCAAAAAATAAATTTGGATAAATAATGGCATAAAATGCGATAGAAGTCATTAATTTATGATTTTTTGACAGTAGCTGTATCAGGCAATCGAGCGTGAATCGCTAAAATGTCAAATTCTACGAAAATCTTATAAATAAAAAGGAGAAGAAAAAGAATAAGAATAAGAAGAGAACAGAAATATAAATGCTCATTACATGTGTAAAAAGCTGATTTCTTTGATCGGTGGTTGTGTCTTGCTCCGTGTAAAGAATTCAAGCATGGGCTTCGCATCAAGTACACCTGTCATTTATAGCATTCGTTTGTAAAGAGGGTTTTATTTCACGTGCTCGCTCCCACACAATAAAATATTAGAATGAAAAGAGGAGCTTTTGAAGGTAAACTAAACTAAAAACGCCGCTCGCGCATACGGTAGTCGATTTGTTAAGAACTCGGGTAGTGCCGCCTACGTGATCGGAATTTCCGGGAATTACGACGTCGTCGGGCGTCTGGAATAGGCAATTTCGCTACAGCAGTGCATTGGGCGGTTTGCTATCCATGTACGTATAATAATAATAATAATAATAATAATAATATAATATTATGATATTGAGGTCATCCACCGTCGACAGTGATGGTAAAATTGTGGTACCAGACGTATAATAATAATTATATAATATGATACATTAACATAAACATCGAAACTTGCGCATTTAGCCATACTAAACATAATAATATACATGCAGTGTGTCTACATGTCGTACGGCTTATAATAATATATACAAATATATAACCCCCGTGATCATAAGAATACTACATTGTTTGTAATGGACTAGCCCAACGATATTGGCCAAGTAATTATTATGAAGACTGCATTATATTCTTTCGGACCACAGGCGTGTTAATCAGGTCAAGCAAATGAGACGAAAAATGTACTTTTTCAAGTTTTGGAAGGGTCGACTTGAAAATAGTCAGTTTAGATAAAAAATTAGAACTGCTGCAAGACTCGAGCGATGGCAGATACCTAACCTAACGCAGATTCTGTTCGATTACACCGGTTATGTGGGATTAAAGTACACACTTGGAATATTCTAACATTGTGTATCTCGAAACGTATATTGTGTTGCTGATTTATTAATATATGAGGAAAAAAAATTAATCGAACACTTATAAGTAACTATAGTTAAAATGTTTTATCATTTGAATAAAATTTAAACGATTTCATGACGAATTTTCATCATACTCACAACATATTATTAGTTACATTAGAACTTTGTGTTTAGTAATAATCGATGATATGATAATTTTTAATTTATAGTTTTGAAGATTATTTGCTAATTAATTTTAATTCTCAATACAAATGTTGTGTACAAACGAGAGAGAAGTTGCTTTAAAATATTCTGGACGCATTTCGATGAATTTGGAGGATAAAAGTTATTCACAATAAAAAACAGGTACATTGGATGCGAGTAGTATTCTCTCGTTTTTGTAGTCTAAATCGTCGAGGGACAAGATAGTGCTGGACAAATCAATTTAATCGAGTTCGGTTAGTTCGTCTTAGGAAAGACTCACGTAAGAGCTTGCGTGCGTGCAGCGGTGTGTATAGATGAACGCGTATATCGAGAAATTAATATTATTATTCAACAAAGAGCTTTGTGGTTGGAGAATACTGAATTAGCGACACGTCCGTGAGTCGTGTCTAGAAATTCATTAAGCTCTCCCAGCAGGCAGAGACACGACAAAGGAGCGTGTACGATTGTTATGTGCCTGCAGTCCCGCGACCCTGGCAACCTCGCGCCTATAAGTTCGATCGTCCTCCCCCTACTTTCTTACTGCACACCATCCACCTAGTTATACTTAGATTCTATATATATACACGTTAACGTGAGTGTGTGTCTACATATATGTGTATGCATATTGTGTATCCATACAGGGTATTTCTGGGTTTTCCATACAAACATCGAGAAATTATAATTATTATATCGTGTGGTCGAATATCAAGTGGAATCTAAAATCTACTTTACGTTATGTAAATGTAAGTACTTAAGATAATTTAAATTAATTTTACAAAGAGCCCTTGAATTATAATTTTAATGAAAAACATATTCTCGAGATCTCTATTTCGCACGACACTCACACGATTTCATTATGCCAATGTAACGGCTATGGGAGGCCACAACATTAATTTTTTTCGTGGCGTATTGCTGTAATGAGCTTAAAACTGAACCAAATATAATATTTATTGTGACTTGTAAATGTCCTTAAAAATCTTTTATTCAGAAAACTCAAAACTAGGTTTCCTCTCACTAATAATGTATGAGATAATCGTTAAATCTGCGATGACGCAAAACATCCTGTATATAATGTAGGTGTATTACGTGTTACATACACACACTTTAATAGGACGAGCTCAAACCGACTACTGTTTTGGGATTTATATTGCGTCCAATAATCTGTTGGAATAAACGACCCAAATTTTATACTAACCAAGTAAATGTGCGAATTTTGACGGATAAAGCAGGTACAAAAGATTTCTTAACAATAAAAATAACAATGTGATCGATGGGCAAAAATACAATTTAACATTAAAAACACGAACAAAATTATTATATTATATTTGTGGTAAGAATTTATATTGAATTCTAAGATAAATGCGGGTACATCACGATTGCATACAGACCTTAGTGAGCGTACGGGATCGTGAAAATGTTGAGATACACGATTGCGTAGGATTTTTACATAAAACTTTTATACGATGTTGCCGTATTTTCATAACTTTACGTATTTAACTGAGTTATAAAATTTTATATTCTATATCAACATAATTAAATATTTTCAAATTGATGAAACTAGTATACGTTATGTCTGGTTAATATAAAATATTACTACTATATTAAAAATATTAAAGTTTATTGAGTTTCGTTTTAATTATTTATTTTTCCAGAGTAATAAAAATAATTTAATATTTTTTAAAAATATGATTTAAAGGCAAAATATCTTAAAAAAAAAAAAAATTGTTTAAAACTATTTAAAGCAGTGTTCTTACGCAGTTATATGATGTTTTGTTTACACTATACATTTTTCTTGGCACATATTTAAGTATTATTATTTTTATACTTTAAAAATTGTATCAGTTTAAACAGTAAAAAAAAAAAAAAGTTTTAGTATTTTTAAAAGTTTTTGCAGTAAGATTTATATTCACCATTTAATTGTTTTTATTATTATTATATATAAAAGAAGGTTACAATTTTCGAATTTAACAAAATCGTTTATTTTATAATTATTGTATAATAGTTTAAATAGTTAAAGAGTTCATTACCTCTACTTAGCTTATTCCAGTTAATTTAAAAAATAAATTCTAATGCAATAAATTATTTAGTTAATTAACTCTTTGTTTAACTATGATGTATATTTTTTGTGTTAAAATGTTTAGTTATTATAAAGGAAAAATAAAAGTTAATTTATAATATAGTGTCGATAAATGGAACAATTGCATAAAATGTATGTAGTTTATTTATGGTAATTTTGACAGTCTATTGTTTGTTAAAAAATTTACACAGCCGTGTTACTCACAAAGATAATATGTACGCATCATGCTTTATCGCTAATAAGAAAGTATCGTTTAAATTAGGGTAAAAACTTTAAAAGTTAATATACCACTGACTGATTCATAATTTACTCAATTATTCAGTAAGGTGGCATTAATTCAAAAATTAATAAAATCGATAACTTATATGAATTTATATTGTTATTATGATTAAATAATAATATAAAAAATGTAGTATTTTTGGCAAACTTTAAATCAATTTACCGCAATACTAAAAACATATTATGGGATACATTTATTTATATACGAGTATAATGACAGTTTGTCGTAATTTATAATCGTTTTACATTATCATTGATTATAAACTTAATACGTGGATTATCTTAGTTACTCATATAATAAAGAGATTAATTCAGAACCTAATATACTTACACTGTAACGGTTACTTACTTTCCCACCTTTTTTATTTTGTTTATATTTTACTGTGAAATTATAATTGAAATATAAACACCATCACTAAATTAGTACATTAACTGTAATATAATGAAAAAAAAACCCAATGATAATAAATAAATAAACTTAAGTCATATTAAATACGCAGATATTATGAATAAAACAAATATCAAGATTTAAATATATAAAAAGCTTATTGCTTAAATAAGTTATAGGTGCCATTATAAGTATATTATAAGTTGTCATTATTTTTTTTTTTTTTATGACGTTTCTTATGACAATTATTATTATCGTTATATATATTTTTTATCGTATAAAAATATTACGAACCTTAAAGGGTTAGATAATGAGTTATATTTATTTATTATAATTTTGAGTCAGGTATCAATAGATTTAAATAGTGTTCATATATCAATGAAAATGTTTTCAAAAATTATTACACGACATAGGTAAAGAAAAAAATATGGTTTAAAAACCTCTTGGATATAATTATAACACAAATTAAAAAAACTATTAACACAATATACAATTTGTATTTATAATTTACTGAATTAAACTATTATAGGTACCTATACTTCACCCTTCTATACATAAAATTTGTAATATACATTTTTTCCATGATACTAGCTGTAGATTTATGTTGGACTTTGTCAATTTTTATGCGAATTTAAAAGAGGAGAGTTTTTTTTATTTGACTTTAGCTGATATTTTAAATCAATTTTTTGTCCATGTAGAAAGGTAGCATGTTTCCACGATATTATTCTTAATATATTTTCTACGTAAATATCAAGGATATTTATTATATCAATACTTTTGAATAGTTTGTTTTATTTTTTTTTTTGTGAAGTAGAAGGGATGCTGTATAATGTTTATTATATTTAAACAACCGGTATAAATATATTTTTTTTAAATTCATCGTGTTTAGATACGATTATGTTATAATATATTATGAATCATAGTGCGTGTTTTCGACGGCCACGGTTGGTATACAAGTGAAATGTCTGGAGTGACCGACGATGTCGGGGTTAAATAATACGAGTTTGTTAAACAAGAGTCTGAAAGTAGGGAAACGTCATGAGGGGAGTAGAGTCACGTCCATCCATAGTTGTGCTATAGCGTACTTGTGTGGATATTCCACAGTGGAGCTGCATATTGTGTCTTCCTATGGGTATGGTGAGGGATCATTCGTAAAAGGTGGAAGCAAGGGATATGATGGAAACTGAATAGCAGGTAGGAGCGTAAAGAAGTGTAAGCATTGAGGGTAGGGACTAGGGAGGTAGGTCGGTCGCAAATTTCCGCTTCGTTTATTTACCCGCCGCCGACGTTAAAATACCACTTAGTTAGCGGTTATCGTCGACAAATTTTGTACCGTTACCACTACTACCGCTGCCAACACATCTAACCGCAATAAAACGCAATAATTAATGATACGAGCTCTCTCAGATATTTGACGACTCCGCTGGGACGTGATATCCTACGTCACTCCATCCTAAAATCCACAGTGGTGACCGCTCAAGTTCTATACCTCTGTTACATAATGTGTAATATTAATGTATACTGGACAGAGGTGCTCGTGTAGGTTTTAGTTATTAGGTAAACATGGCTGATAGTAGATTGGTTTCTGAGACTATCTCACTAGCCAAGTCGATTCTCATATTGCATTTGATATGACATCAAAGCTGAATTGATTTTTGTTTGATCAAAAAGTAATTTGAAGTCAGTCGTAAAGTAAAATTCAAAAGATTGACCTCTACATGGAATTCAATAAAAAAAGATTTGGATATTGGAAAACTTCTGAAGCTATGTTTTTAGATTGAAAAATAAAACTAAAATTTAAATAGTAGCCCATTTTAAACTTAGGTATCTATTAAAATACTGAATTTTAAACAGGAACTTAGTTGACAACTATCGGGAACGTATTTCACGTACCTACTATTTTTTTTTTTTAAATTTGTATGTGATGTGAACCTACTTATTTAAAAAAAAATCTTTAAGGTGTATCAATTTTTATTAACAGTTTAACCTTTTCTTTGACAAAAAATAGAATAAAAATAAATTGTCTTAAATCATGTAAAATTTTAACTGATTCTTTTTGATTTCATAATATATAACTTGTTGATTTTATTATGTTACATAAATATATACATTTTTTAATACCAGTATAGTTCTAATTAAATATAATTTCATGTCGGAAAGTCATAAAAAATTGATTAGTGTACCTATATTCTTATTACTGATTGAACGAATGTGATCGGAGATAAAAATAATTATTGTTTTAGTTCTATAATATTGTTATACTCTAATAATATGTATTTTGTACGTGCTCTGAAATTTTTACAACAAGACTGTGATAAGATTATTATGGGGGCACTACTATATACGTATAATTATATAAAGTTATATGTACTGAGAAAATTGTTTTCGGTAAGATTTTTTCCAGATTAAATTATATTCCGCAGTTACCAACCTCACAGCGTGGTGAGAAAAACATACCGAGAAATGTGTGTGTACTAGTGAAAAACTAATTAATAGATAGCATTTTAAAGGATACTTTTACAGTTACCATGTGTATTAAACATTGCACATTTTTCTAAGGGAGAAAAAGTGTGCAAAGCGGTGAATAGAAATACTAGTTAATGTGATGATATTATTCAATTTTATATTATTATAATAACCATTGTTTCAGTAATATTTATCGTTAACTACTATTGTATATAATATCATACTCATACAGTGATAAGTTATTAATTGTAATTTTATATTAAGCTATTAAGGTAAAATGTATAGGTTTTAGCTTATTTTGATTCGATGATATAAAATATAATGTTTAAAAATTGAAATAAGAATAAAGATTATAAATAACGCTAAATTTTTAAACTTATGTCATGATTACTAATAATACTTAAATCATATATTAATTTCAAAAATTGTATAATAAGTTTTATTTTTTTAATACAATGTTTTTACCATAGCTTCTTTCAGATGTACAAAGAATAATATTGTATAAAACAAATTATAGTACTTACAATAATGCAAATTAATTTTAACACGGATTTTGAATTAATGTTCGCTTTTAATGTGTTAATATATTTAAAGAAAGATTATTGTCTTATGCAAGCATCGCTATTGTTAAATTTAAGGATAAATTATTACGCGTTAATATTTTACATTTATTTAGGACCTCGTAGGAGAAGATATATAAGTTGTGGTTAAAAAAAAAAATACCTTAGTATTTTAAGGCTTGTGATTTGCACAGCATATTATATTATGCGCGAGTATAACTAAGGCCCTAAATATCTTCAACAACTTTATCTCCATCACCACTATCTATATTAACTATATGCTGACAATTTTGCCACGTTAAATACGACTATGTAAGGGCTGTGCTAACATTTTACTTGCACCTAGAGTTAGTTTAGCTCAAACGAGAATCCTTTTCTATTACCATATTAATTTGAATATTTAAAAAAGGTATACACATCTAATATATTATTGTGTATTTCATACATTTATTGTACCACCCATTGTGCTTGTAACGCACCATTATAATCGTGTTTAATAACGACCGGCACATTATCCAAATTAACGAAGGTCGCATGATGTTTTTCGATTGTCTTCAAACAATTTGTTGATGAAATAACAGTATATGCGCCGACTCAGTTGGGTAATTCAAGCACATACATGTACCCTCAATAAAAAATAAAAATAAAATATTATACGATCACCATCAGTGGACCTATCTATTATTATATTACATACCTGTTTTTTTGGAAAAATGAATATAAATACTCAAATAAGTTAAAAATGTACAAACCCCGCTTTTATTGTATACTATTATAATGGTTTCGTAGTATAAAGTCAAAGGAATATAAATGTATAATATAGTAGATGGGTTATTTTAAAGTTTACAGCATTTATCGTGTTTCTAAGAAAATAGAGCAACATTCATAAAACATTAACTCAGTTAATATAATAGAATTGACATTTTAATAATAAAAGATAAAAAAAAAATATGTTTGACATAACATTTTATTATACGAGGGTATTGTTTTTAAAAATACTGGGTTTTTTGGTAGTAATTGTATAAGCTTGTAGGACATTATAAATTAGATTGAATTGACTTTTGTATTCTAAATACATAATTTTTTAAGTTCCTTGAAGTTTATTAATTCCATTGTAAAACAATATATCTTTTGGGAAAATTTCCTGGGATCTAAGCCAGAGTTTTTTCTTAGAAATTAATAAAAAGTTTGTAATGATATATATAATTTATTACTAATATAATTACCATTTATCGTTGATATTTACGAAACACTATATTAATTTCCAGGCAAATATGCAAAAAGCATTGCAAATATTTGCTAGTTACGACAAAATATTATGAATACTGCTTTTTGGTAAACATATCAGAGACTTCTTATATCCAAATACAAATTATAACTTTATAAGTACAATATTTTTGCGGAAATTTTAGTGGAATATTTTATCACCCCAAAATCGCTGGTCACGTGGTATTTAGAATACCTTGATTTTATACTTTAGGTTATATTATACGATTGCAAAGTTTACAGGTGGATTATAACATAACTTTCTACTGCCTACCTTTAGATAGGTTCATCCTTTTACCTCGTTATCGCTCATGAAGTAGAACCAATAAATGTATTTTAATCATTACAGTATACAATCGTGTGATTTTATCGAATTTTAAAATATGATAATACGATAGTATTTATAGAAAAGAAAGTTTTTTATTATGTATTTTACTTACCATGTATGGTGACAGTGTTATGCGATAGTACATCGTCGTCAGCCGCTCGCTGCTGTTCAGTCACCGGTATCTGACGCAAGAGCCGTAAAGTCACGTCTTTTGGACTGCACGCTGGATTCCAGCTTACTAATACCGCGGTTCTTTGACCAGGGACGGCCACTTTAGGTGCCACCACATTGAATGTCCTGAACAACAAGTAAACCGTTTACATATTATGTTAGAACATGTCTAGTAATTGTGTATTATTATGCATATTATGTTTTTAGATATCTCTATTGTATATAAAAAAAGAACGAGAATACAGAAATAACTGAGAGCTCTAATTCAGGTCTACACAAAATATGAAAGTAGTTTTGATTAAAGTTTAACTTTATAAATTATTGTATCGATTTCAATAAAAGTTATATCAATAGATACTTTGAGACTTGAAGGAAAATTTCAGTTTATTAAATAATGTTAACATATATAAAAAATGGTGAGGAGAATTATTATTCAGCCTGTTTACTCAAAATAAATGTCTAAAAATAAAATAAATATATAATATACAATATACATAGTGACAGGTTGAATGAATAACACTCGTAATCCTTATTTAATAGGTATACACATAAAGTGTGATACGGAAACATAGTTAATATTTTATTTTTTTATTTTTTTTTTATGCCTTTAAACTGGTGAATGAATAATACCATTATTCAGTATGATATATATATATATATTAGCTAATATTTTAATGTATCAGTATTATGTTGAAAAATTTATATTGTTGTTTTATATTATAATTAATTCAAATAATATTATATTTTACATAATCAGCATGTACTTATTTTTAAAAACGTACGTTTTAAAAACAAAATAATAATAATAATAATTGAACAAGTGTAAAACCTGCATTTACACAAAATATAACAAGCCGATTACAACTAAGTCGACAAACATAAAAACAATATAAGTACGTGTGTGATTATTGAACATACTTTACACTATTTATATATATATATATATATTTATTTTATAGCTTTCCACGGATTCTAAAGTTTTACAACTACGATTTTAGATCATCAAAATACACATACTGTGACTTCTACACGGCCGAAACAAAGTCCTATTATTTTGATGTTGTTTCTAAACAGCAGTTACAAATCTATGTACAAATTTATTATTTCTGAAACGTATAAATTTAACTTATATAATTTTGTTACCATCATTTAAGACATAATGTAAAGTCGTAAATATGATACGTATTTAGTTTATTTTAACAATGTAGTTTGGTTGTCACTCTTCACGATACTTTTGAGCTTTCGACACAACGATGTCTGTATTTTGTTTTAATTTAAATGTCCATCATCTCCCTATATACCGTAAATTTTGGCGATTTTGCTGTGGTTTTTTAACAAAAAAGAATATATTTTCCATATTTTTTAAAAGGTTTGGCAAATCAAATTTAGCTTTTAAGGTAAATTTAATAATATGCATTATACTACCTGTATATACATACTATAACGGAAAAGGTGTATAATAATTTTTGGAATAATAAAATATTCTTGATGATGACATTATGTTGTTTGAATTTTATTAAAGACACTCTTTAGATTTAAAACGTTCATTTTTATATTAATAGGTTTACTTATTTCTTATGTAAGTCTTAGTAAATGTAATAATTTATCCATTTGTTTTTGAATATAGCATCCAATTGAAGTCATTTAATTATAAATAGAACACAATACACGATCATTTGTATTTCGCATACGATACAAGTTTAATATTTAGGTATAACTATACTAGTGGCAATAGTTGTGTTGAACTCGCCATTGGTTGGTTTTCGATATATGTATATGTATGTATAAATGGCTTCTTATATCAAATCCTAACCTACCTGCGTATGATTTATTATTATTATTAAACTTCGTACATAGCTGCTGTACACGGTGAAAGTACTGCAAGTAGATATTATCGATCGTAGCTGAGTGCTAACGGTGGAATTAGAGCAACGCCTCCGGGTAAACTCTAATGGATCTGCCACTAATAAAAATGGCTTAAGTTGTATGTATGTGCTTGCGTATTTGGTAGAGCCGAGGGAAAAACCATCACCTATACCTCCGTTATAAATAAATGTCTCTGATAATAACAAAAACCCTGTTGGGGTCGCTAAACAATTCAGTTGGGTAATCGATGGTCGACGCCTCTACAATGGACCTAATCGTGTGTGATAGGAAATTATTATTATTGAGATATTCATAACAATAATTATATTATTAATATTTTATCGCATCGTCAAGTCTAATCAAAAGTATCTTTGACAGAATTTTTTTTCTTTTGACTTTGAAGACAATATATCAAAAAAAAAAAAATATATATATATATTTTTTACCTCGCGGTAATGTTATACAAACAATATACTTGTGACAATATCATAATTATCGGTGAGTTTAGTAGTTATCAATTTATATAAGTTAACGACAGATAATGTTGCAGTTTTATAATCTACTTGGAACTTTATTTTCATGTTTATTTTATAAATTATTCTATAAATAATGTGGAGAACATGGAGTAGCTGTGAAAATTCCTATCATCAACTATAGAAAAAATAAATGTTGAGCATGAGAACATGTAGCTATGAAATTGTGAGTTTTATTAATCTTATCGAATATTGTTCTGACTTAATTGTAATAATATACATGTTATTTATTATCTATCGGTTATTTTAACTTAAATTATGTATATGTATATAATGATTTATTTAAATATTACATTACATAATTTATATACTTCCACCAAATATACAATATGATAATTCTATATGCTGGATTTATATTGTACAGATCATTTATACCTTGGTAATGAATTTATTTAAATTTTGACTTTTAGAAATTTTAAAGCATACTTAAAACTATATTTTAAAATTTTAAGATCTACGTTAATCACTAAATAATAAATCAATAGCTAGTTAATAGTTCTTTGAACATTATTTAGTAAAAAATTTTGTAAGTATTCAATTTTAATGAACTATTACATTAATCAGTTTCGTAAAATATGTGATTTTCAATTAGATTATTTTATTCTGTTATTAAAGAATTACTATAGCACTTTTTTTTTTTTATAAGAACCTATTTTTCGATTTATATTAAAAGGTACCTAAATAAATCATTATTTTAAATGTTGTTTAAAAATGTACAAATATATATATAATGGGTAATAATGATACTTCATTAGTATAACTGATACATATTAATATACTAACTAAAATAAATAAAGTACGAAATTTGATTTTCAAATAAATACTTTATATTTTGATATAGTTTCACTACGAATTGAGGTTTAATGTTGAAATATCTATCACACTTCTGTGGTGATGATTGCATTACTCCGTGAAAATATCACGTCTGACTTCTCAATTTCTCTCCATGGCGATCAGTAGTAGTCACCAAGATTATGTGATTTACCACCCTTAAGTTATTTTTTTCGTTGGGAATTTTTAAAATCGCAGGTCTATGAAAACAAACTGTGTACTTTATTAGATCTAAAGGAAGAAATTCAACAGGTCATCAACAAATCAAATGGGCAAGTATTTTAAAATATGGTTAAAAATTTCATTGATTGTCACAATTTCGCCTCGTATTAAGTGAATAAAAGAGTTTATATGCGAAATATCGTGTTTTGCATTTAGACTTCAACTCGTAATGAAATGATATGTATTAAATATAAAATATTTTGCTTGAAATTAAATTAATTTATAACAAGATTAAAAAATACATTATTTATTAAACACCCAATATTATTATAGAGTGAATGCTTAATACTTTCTAGAAGTTTTATTTAGTTATTTAGATTATCTTTTAAACTAGTTTAATAGGCACTAACTGTGTTCATGAAATATTGTACTCATGTACTATGCGATAGTGAATATAGAGATACGGTCACGATACGACGATAGAGTACTATCATTTTTATTAAACATAATAACCGTTTTGAGTCGATTGTGTTTACTATTAAAACCAATGTTTTAGTATTGTTTAAACGTGGTTAAATGTTTATACAAAATAAGAATAATAATTCGCTACTGAAAGTTAAATCATTCTGTAGAAAGCATTGTATTCAATTATTTTTTTTAAATTTATATTTTCAGAATGGCTTGTTAATATTAAATGAAAATAAAAACGGATTGGGTGTATTTATTTTACAAAGTTCAGTAAAATTCAATAAGTTATTAATAATAACCAACAAAAAACTATAATAATGTATACCTAGTAATGAAAGGCACCATTTTATTCTTTTTTTTTTTTTTTTTTTTTATTTAATTTAAATTGTATTTATTTAAATGGTATATATTTCTTAAATTTTTAAATAACAAAAAGTAAACTTAGCATATTTTTAACGTGCACCTAATTTAAAAATAAAAATTGTACAATCGATCATGTGTAGTAAAATATTTTAGTTTTAGCTTTTAAATGTCGAATAATAAATAACTTATTTTGTAAATTAAACCAACAATATTATTTTATTATAATGTTCTATAATTTATCTTTTTCAAAATATCTTGTTATATTTTTTTTATTTTATCATTACATCATTGAACGAGTTAAGTTTACGTCTATTTGCAACAGATACTAATACTAACAAAAAATTATACTCAAGATAGATCATATTTTAGATTGGATTAGATTTAAAATATTGTTTACTCCGGTAAGTTAATATAAAAAATAGTGGCCAATAACATTTTTCTGGTGAATTTTAAATTTAAACGTTTATTATGAAAATATAAAAGTTTATTTGAAAATAGTACTCTTTTATTCATATTGAAAATATTATTACTCGTAATAATTTGTTTTGAGTTTTATGAATTTTATTTGCGTTTTTCTCTTTTACTTTTTTTATGAAATATCTATCTATATACTTTGTTTTTGGGTCACAGTTTATTTTAAAGTATATCTCTATAGTTCTTTAAGTTTCTATTACGATAAAAAAAAAAAAAAATCATGTTTAACTATTATAATAATAGTATATCTATCTACATTTGATGCCGTCAAATAAAAAACAATTTCTTTGGAAAAAATATATAAATATATTATTGCAAAATATATGTAATCTTTAGAACGGATTATGTATTATTATAATGTATGTCATGGTCCACAAAAACAGTATATAATTGTAACACGATGGACAATATCTCACAATAAAAGGATAATGATAAAATATCGTATTACAGTCTTAACTATTTAAGTTTCCGTTTCCGAGTAACGGTCAGGCTATCGTGATTTTGTGTATATATGTGTATGTGTGTGTGTGTGACCAAATAAATCCAGATTTAGTTTAATTGAATTATTTCATGGTCCTATATCTAATGTACAGTTAGCGTGGAAACCGTGAAATATGACCACACGGAGATTGCTGCATAAAAGTCATAAATATAGCTATGTATATATTATATCATATATCTGTGTGTGTTTTCACTAATATCAAACTGAATAATTAAATTCTTACTGGCTTCTACATTATAAGCTGTGCTTCGGTTTAATTTAACTTTACTGTCTCTGTACTATAATATAATATGATGGGTATCTGTCACACATTAGATTTTCCGTCCATCAGTCGTCGTCGCCATTCTGTTTACCAGCCAAATGGTTTTGATGGCGTAACATTACACGCACATACAAATTGATATGTACCTACGATCCATTATATAAAATTGATAATATTATGTTACTGACACGACTTGATTATAATATTATTATTATTATTACGTCATCGCAATCACAGAGAAGATGGAGTAAAACGAGATTATGAATAATAATAATCATTTTAATGATCATAATATTCGTTCAAGAGTTCGTTTTGAAAATTATTAAACGAAATAGCGCAATTTTGCACTTTATAATTGGATGTCAGCCATTTTGCGCGTGGCCAATTAAACCATTTTAGCTGATAAATTAATATAACGAGTCGATATAATTTACATAAATTTGATACGTTCAGCTTGGCCAATTTCACGATATACGAGAAAATTAATGTTGTTGGTACGTAATTGAAATGTCTCAATTAATTCTAGTAACGGGCGAGTGAGGGTGTAGTAGGTTTGTATGTGTGAGTGATGGTAGTGGTTGTGATGGAAGAGACAGTAGAGATATTATAAGTTGGACCCGAGAAACGATGTTATTATATAATTTAGTCACTGTGGACTTACAGTCAAAATAATATTTTAGTAATCTTCTTTTTATAGTTATGCAGTAATCAGCTTAATTGCAATTTCAAATTATCAAATTATTTATGGATTTATGCGTTTTATTAGCGTGTTTTTTTCATTACGTCTGTAGACTTCTTCTTTAACTTAATACGATTTAATATTAGGTATACCAAGGTTTACCAATATATCCAAATATTATGATTTGCAAAAAAATGTATCTTTATTATTTATACATAGGTATTAGAAGATTGATATCAATCAAATATATCCATTTACCAACAAATAAAGTAAAAATTATTGATTAAATTTTTTTTTTAGTACAGACATGATACATAATATTATATATTTATATATCTATAGAGCTATAAATATATCTAACTTTCTTTATTTTTGATAAAATTTTGTTTATTTAGTTTGAAACATATTTCTTTGAAAACTAATCAATGAATTAACCTAAAGATTACCCTTTAAAATTTAAAACTTACAAAACTTTTTTTTTTATTCTTATTGGATGATAAAAATAAAATTGGATGTTGGCTTTTATATTTTATAAAATATAAACTATGACTTAATAAGTGTACATACTACTGTAGTATTTATATTAATCATAAGAGCCTTAAAAAAAAATATTTTTTTAAAGTATTATTTATATATTTTAATCATATTTGTGAGTATAGTAAATATTAGAAAATTATATCAATTTATGATTATGGATAAAACGTACTTATAAATAAGTGATAACATCTGTAAATATTGTGATCAGTTCTTTCAAATTATTTTTATTATCATTATTTTTTTTAAATAATAATATGGAATACGACTAATGTTAATATTGGGATTTTTCTTTATAAAATTTTTACAAGTTATTTGATTTAATAAGTAGTGTAGGTATATCTAATGTATTAATGTATAGCAATTAAATATAAGTTTTGTTTAAGTTTCAAATTATATTAAGTGGGTATTATTAGTTCACACAATAATAATAATATAAAAAAATCATTATTATATCACTATGAAGTGTGTTTTTAAATATTTTTATAGGTTTTGATAAAATCAAGAAAACAATTATCAAAATAACGGCTAAGAAAAGTGAATACCTATATATAAACATCTGTTTTAACTAAATTTTGAGCATTTTTTTTTTTTTTTGTTTACCAAACTTGATACAATATTTTTTAAATGCAATGGTTTTTAATATTTGTTTTTAAAGTATTATAGTAAGACACTGCTTTAGTGACCTAATCTACTATTTTATTATTAAAATTATTTTAGACTAAATAAAACAAGAACCTGTTTATAATAACACGTTTTTCTGTAGACAGATGCCTAACCTGATCTGAGGTAACAAAACGATTTCAAAAATGTTTACGCATCACCTAAAATTGTATAAAGATTGTATATTTTGAACAGAATGTGTTTCGATTTTTACAAGAAAAAACCATATAGGCATAGAACCAAGAAAATGTAACTTAGTACGATTTAATCAAGTTTTGATCTGAATCATTTTTGAATTTCGGTTGATACGCTTAGAAATACTTCTTTGTTCTCAAAATCTATCACAGAAATCAACAAAAAAATATAACTGTAATGTTTACTTATATTAACAGCATACGTTATACATGTAAGTCCATCGAAAAAGGGTAATATTATTTTAAAGATTTTTAACTACTCGGTGTAGACTATCCATAAACTACAACATGTTTTAATTAGTCTCCTATGGGCAGTGATTTATGTTTTGATCTCAACTTAATTTGTTTTTACTTTGTTCTTCGCGCCTTTTTAACTACACTTATTGGAGAAATAGAACTGTATAACGATGTAGTATGCGGAGTAATATAAACGATGAAGGGTAAAGAGCAATGCCTACAGCTTTAGTGTACCAAACAAATTACATCGAGATCGGAATGCTTGATAAATGTGTTGTATTTAATCACAACTGCAGTATGAAATATTTACAACTAAGTTAACTAGGTTCATTTTAAGGGATAATGTTTTTAAAAATGTTCGTGTTATTAGCTTATTAGGTATAGTAGTCGGTGGGTATGTATAAAATATACAAATTTTAACATCCTTCTTCTCCTGTAAACTCAATCAGGCCTTTTAAGTATAGATATTAGTTATATTTGTATATTAGTTGATTATGCAAATAGCTGGAGAAGTGTTTTAGATTATATTTTTATTATCAATAAACTATATTGTATTTTTAATAGCACAAAGGAAACGATAATATACGTACACATACACACATATATTTATACATATTTAAATAACTTGAAATAAGAACGGATAACGCACCATCAATATTTATAACACAAATAAATAAGCTGTATTTTAAAAAGTTATTGTACAGTTATTGTCCTATATTAATTATATTATAATACTATGATTGATTAAAATTATACATAGTTATGTGTGTTAATAAACGTATAGATGCCAGAATCGATTTTAATAAGACTTTAGTTGATTTCAACTTTTTTTAGATTTATACATTGGAACAGTTTTAATGTATTATAATATTACGTTCAATGAAACGTGTATTGTATTTATATATTTATAAGTGTATGGAAAATATAATAATAGTATTGATATTTTATCATCATATTTAGATAATTGGTATCAATTTAGCTCAATATTATAAATAACTAATGTTATTTATTATTGAAATTGTCGTTATTTTGATTTTAGATAATTATTTATAAGTTATATTATTGTTGCACCGTGTCTTAAATATTTTATCCTTTTCCAGTTTAAACTTATTATACAAGTTAAGTTTTGAAGATGATTATTGAATTATGTACAAAATAGATAAAAATATACTCTTTTCTGTATATTTTGTAATTGGGTTATTTAACCCGTTTAATTATTTAAATAAATAAATTAAATAAGATATTAATGTCTAAAATATAGAGTTTTTGTATTAAAATGTATAGCTCTTATTTATTTTATAAGTTATTAGAACATTCAAAGGCATTTCACTTAAAACCCATCCTTGATTGCAGTTCTCGTTTTTTTAAAACATACACACTCACACAAAATATAAAGGCTTCTTGAAAACTTAAAATCCTATGTAAACTTTTCACGTTAAAAGCTTTTTCTCGATTGAATTTCTATTCAACTGTCCGAATTCTTCTATTTACCCTATTGTTTCTTGCCTAAAGTAGGTTTTTACTTGCCCAAATATATTTCAGTATATTCTGAAAATATCATAGTATGGGCAATTCATACTTTAAGCTGAAATACAAACATAATTTATTTTTATTACTGTATAGTATTATAATATTAATTAGGAAATAATCAAATAAATATAAAACTAAACAATTTGCTCTCAAAATGTCTTTTTTTAAACAAACCAATTTTTTTTTTGAAAAAAATCATCCATCAATCTTTATTATATTATATGACGTCCTTCATATTATGAAAAAAAATATAAATATACATATAAAAGAATAAACATAATATGATCAATTTAAATAGTTACTATGGAATTTTATTATTATGTGTAATATAAAACATAATGATGTATGGTTTTATTGTTTCGATCATTTTAGATACACAATTACCTCAGCGTTTCATCACCACTAGAGAGAAAATTATGAGGAAAAACTTTTTCAAACTAAACTGTGTATTTCGCCTTTTAAACCACCCGTCAGCTTCTTTTTCGTGTATATAATTTAAAAAGCCATATTGTTTTCTTTTGAACACTTCACCGAGCCTTTTGTACGTATTCCGTTATTTCGTTCATTTTTTTCACGTTGTTTTGCAACCTTTTCCCTCATGTTATACGCATACATGTAGGTCATGTACATATTATATTCTACCTATGTCAAAGGGGCTGAAAACATTGCATACTGAGTATTATATTATATGCTCGTATAATAGTATTATAATGTGAACTGAAACACCTGTGGACTGAATATAAAAAACAAAACAAAAAAATAAAGTAATAATAATAAAGATATATACAATTGTAGCAATAATAATAATAATAGAAATAAAATCATTTCGTCGACATTGAACGTTTACGATAACTAACTAATAATAAATTACATAATATTATTATGACAATGTGGATGTTTTCAAGGATGGAGTTTGAGGTCCAGGCTATTTCCCTTTGCTCGCTCCCCACTTGTATCGCTTGTTAATTAAAAAAAAAAATAAAAATATTTTATACATGCAAAACATATAATTGAATTTAAGTCCTTACTTGTAATATATTTATATATTTATTTTTAAACGCTTAAAAGTTTAAAGTATCACAGACCAGATAGTATTAATCAATATTCAATATATACACCATATCAATAAACTATATAAAAGTAAAATTAAATTTATAAGACATAATATGACTAAAAAAATACACATCATACCTATGCATATATATATACATCATTTAATATAAAATTATTTTAAGTTAAAGATAGATTTTTTATAATATCGGTATTATCCGTAAAACTGTAAAATATTGTTTTGTTTCATGGGTGAGTCAGTATTTATTATGCGTACATACTATCTTACCTACTTAACATACAATTTAAATTTTAAACATAATAACATAACAGTCATAACAGTTGAAATCACGTAAACTATGAGATATTACAAATTCTGTGTCAGTTGGAATGGGATATTTTAGTTGAAAAAACAATAACTATAAACATATAATATGTAATATATTTAACTTGTATATTGTAGTGATTGCAATCGGCATAAAAAATATAGTGTTGCTCAATGTTTTCTCTACCAGATGGGAAAACATTGAATCACATATATATAATTATAATAAAAATAAGTATTATTGTATTAATGACATTGTTATAGGAACTTAATTATAGTAATAATCGGTTGCTTGCGGTAATCTTACGAGAGATCCAGTTGTTAAAAACAAATTATGATTTTAAGGGTTTTTTTTTGGTTTCTATGGTAACGCAGTTTTATTCAATTTTTATTGCTAGAGGCAACTTAGATACTATATTATGTAATCCAAAATTATAATTTTTTGTCATATTAATTTAATTTTGGTTATTGTTTAGTTGTTGCAGCAATTGTAACAGTAAAAATAAAAATATAAATATTATATCCAGCTCAAAAACTTAATACAAAGGTCAATATTATCACGTGTGAATATTCGTACGTTTATAATATTATAATTTATAAATTATAATATTTATTGCATTTCGCCTGTTGAGAGTTTTTGGCCAGGCAAGACGTCGGTCTGTCAAATCGACATGCGAAATCCTCTACGGAGCACAGCAATCGAATACGCGTATAATTACTGAAACTAAATCACAATATACATATTTCGATGTCTTGCTCATCTATACAAACTTATATCACACGATGCCATCATTATGATGTATGTGTTTTTTCGTATAAATATGATACATATATTCTTACTAGGAAATTTATGAGGTTTATGCAATCAATCGGCTTTGGTTGAATGGATATCCAGGCGGAAGCTACACTATATAATATGTATTGTATAACAACAATAATAGTATTATATTTTCGGATTTCCGTTCAAGAAATTATCAGTTACCGATATTATAAATAAAGGAAATATTACAATAAAAATATAAAATTTTATAAATTAATACGGAATCGTTCAAAATAACGATTTATTATATTATATAATACTGTTTTGTATGTATTATTATTATTTTTTTTAAATAAATTACTGTAACGTATAATTAAAACTATTCATACGATATTAAACTCTTATTCTCACTTAATCATATCATATAACTATTAAACAAAGAGATGATTATAATAGAAAATATCCATTTCAAACTTATATTTTTTATACTTACTAGTTACAATAATAATATTATTATTAATAAAATAATTATAAATTCTTGCGTTTTTCCAAAATTTCTGATAAAATCGTTTTAGGAACATCGTAAGATATTGTTAGAACCCGTGATATCTAGAAGCGTACTTAAGTTCTAAAATACGTGACCCTGGAAAACTTTTAGTTTCAAATAGATGTGTACATGAAAGTTTCTGACTTTCAAAATTATCTGTTTAAGAAGTTACGGAATTAACTTATGACCGTATAATTTAAAAGTCTTCCTTTAAGTTGGTATAACAAAAAATAATTAAATATTGATATAAATCGATAGTTAATTCTGTAGTGTTTCATTATTGACTTAAAATAGATTTTTCAATACTTTCTCTCCGTATTGTACGCAGTAATAGTGTTTAATTATAGTTCTGAGACAGTTGGGGTACTTCCATTATGAATGGACAAATATAGACCAATCGCATTTAAATCACAATCAATGAATATTTTAAAAGTAACCCAATACAAAATGTAGTTATTATACATAATAATAGTGATGAGTTTATTAATTTTGATTTTATTGTACTTGGAAATCTAAATGATACAATAATAATACCTAAAATCCACCAAGACCTACATGACGTAATTAACACGGTGTATCCTGATTAAGCGGATCACATATTATATGAGTGGAAATTTATGAGCTTGCACATAAAATCTGACTATCGGGTTTATACTTTATAGCAGTGAAATAAATGGAAACCCACTAGTGAAAAAAAAATCATAACGTTGTTTCAAAAGATTTATCCGTATTGGAAGTTTCGTAGTTAGTGGATTAATGATAATAGGGTACTATCCTTGTAAATGACTACTTATCAAAACATGTTTATGACAATGTTAATTAGAAAACTTAGGTTCAAATTTAATTTTGATAAGTATTATTTTTATTTTCAAATTAAAATATTATACACAACTTAGCATAATAATTTATTATAATTTTTACTAGAGCTATATTTATCTAATAATATAGATATGTAGTGTATAATAAATAAATAAAACGTATAACTTGTGTCTACTGAAATATACATAGTTGTTAATAAATTTATCTTTTATCTTTGTTTTAAACCATTTTGGTTAAATTTTATATAAATGTAATGATAAGTAAACAGACCGTATATTCTGGATAGATTTTAATTATTTTAATAATTAAATATAACATTGTTGTGCCTACAAAAAAAAATAATATGTATTTTTGTATGATAGAATTATTTACCAACGAAGAAAATATTGAAATGAAATACCGTATAAAACTAATGAAGTATGCTAAGAAAACTTTATAGACATAGTAATTATTCTTATACATGAAAACAAATAGTTAAAGATATTTAATTGACGGGTATTCGTAAGTTTATATTATGATTGAATAAAAATTAATTTTATCCCTATTTTAATAATTTAAACATTTTATTTTATTTGTTCAGTTATAATTAAATTAATATATCATATTATATTATGTGTATAATTAATAATTATTACGCTCAACACTTTTGAACCTTTATTGTAAATTTAAAAATATTATGTATTTATAACAACCAAAAAAAAAAAAAAAAAAATGCCTGTCTTGATTAAAATAAATAGAGTACCTACCTACAAATTGAAATTACTATAGTTATATGAGTTGAGTTTAAAGTTTGTTATCACCAAATTAAAAAAAAAGGCATTAAGTATGCAAATATAATATATACATATACATAAAACGGCTTTACAAATTTTTGTTAAAAAAATTACGTCCGCGCACAACTGCAGTTAATTTTAATTATTCTTTTTCGCTTATAAAGAATGCACATGAATTACCTATATTATGCGAACAACACATATAGTTATTGTTGTACATTTGCAGTTCATGTGTCATAGTGTACCCGTATACGTTATATCCACCCAGTCGGCAGGCGGGCACTCGAATAAATCACTATGACCTGCTAGCATCGTTTTTATTTTAATGCACGCCGACGTGTTGCCAACAAGTTTCAAATCCTGACTTATGTTTTACCAAATCCGAGTTTTCATTTCCGAATTTCTGCTTCGGAAACAACGCAAAACGTACTATAAATAATAATATAATCCTGCGTGACCTAAAAGTTTTTCTCTCCGGGGTAAAACAACTGCATAATAATATATAATATATGCATATACTATACACACATATATATATATATATATATATTATATTAAATAGTTAAATGTATTCGAGACTGCTTTTAACAATTTTTATTGTTGTATATTGTTTTTATTTTTTATTATTATTTAACTCTGAAAGTCAAGACCAATTTATAATTATTTTGACGGAGCGTGAACATAAGAAAAGAAGTTTTTAATGTATGCGAATATATTTTTTTTCAGAGTGTCTTGGTCCTTGGAACAGTAATATTACAGCAGGTATCATTGAAACTGACTTCATATCTAATTTTTTTTTTTAGTTCAACCTACAAATTATTTATGGTTAATTTTTATTATAGTTTCATCAAGAATATTCATACTGATTAAAGTGAAATGGGGAGAATTGTAAATTTTAAAAACAAAAATGATAAGAATAAGTAAAAAATAATGTTATGTGTATGTTTTCTTCGTTATATTAGGTTTTTTATTTAAAATGTATTGTTCGTGCTCCATTAAATAAAGTTTTTCATTTTAGATTGAAATAAATGTTTTAAAATTTCTCAGTAAGGAAAATCATACCCATTAATATTATATTTATTAGGGTCAAAAATAAAAATTTTCATATTATTATTATCGATTTTACGAATAATAATAATTTATATGATAACATATTGTGTTATTTTTACATAATAAAAAATATTCTAAAATAAATTCGAACTTATTTAGTGCTAAAATTATTTTAAAATATATAAAATATAATACAATGATTGGTGGTAAAATATATAAAATTAAAGCAAATTAATCATTGCTATTATTTTTAAAATCGCATAGTTATTTATTTTTTTCAATATATATTTACTGTTACTTTATATTTTCACATAATTTTTCTATGATTGCTTGTTATTATGTTTTAACAATCTAATAATGATAATTATATTTCATATGAATGGTTTTACAATTTCCATTATAACCTATTAATAAAAATTAATTTAAGGCTTTACCATAATCAAACGGTATAATTGGAGTATTTACTATAAATATACTTAGCGTATAATAATTTAATCTCATTTTTGTATAACTTTTATTTACGTCGGATATAAATATTTTTTAGAGCCACGTTGGCGAAAGGGCTCTTCATATTAAAGAAAAGCATTCATCACGTCACGCCATGTGCCTATTATAATGCCGTGTGAAATTATATATAATTTCTTATATACTTTTTTCTTATAACGATAATAATGATAATAAAAACAGTCTTCTGCGTTTTGGATTCGGGTTTAGATTTATTGCAGAAGATTTCCGAGAAGAAAAAACCAAACTTTTTACTCGGGCTAGGCAGTACTGAGACTAATATAAATGATGGTGATAAGTCACGACGGGCACATAATTGCCGTGTACCATGCCGTTGACAAATCTGACCACAATTCGAATTCGTCTTCTCATCACGTTACATCGTCGAAGTTTCGTCTCCAAAATAAATACAATATTACCAGAAATGAATTCAAACAGCGTCTAGACGTGTATTGGTACTTACAGAACACTTTTTAACTAAAACTTTATAGTTTTTTAACTTATTGATTTATGATACATTATTATATGTGTTAAAACAAAATAAACATTATTTAAGAATATAAAAAATAATCCTCTTGACACAAATGTGTGGTGTTGGATATTTTTTTAAAATTATTATTTTTATATTTCAATATAGGTTATATTATTGTAACATGGGTAATTAATA
This sequence comes from Melanaphis sacchari, assembly GCF_002803265.2. Classification (NCBI taxonomy): domain Eukaryota; kingdom Metazoa; phylum Arthropoda; class Insecta; order Hemiptera; family Aphididae; genus Melanaphis; species Melanaphis sacchari. The sequence goes on along the minus strand of NW_020271380.1, from coordinate 2,733,486 downwards.
TATTGTGCATAAAATAGGAAAAATTATAAAAATTATTTTAAAATATGAAATTAACAAATTTTAATAGATAATACATTTATCATGATATTTTTAAACAATATTTTGTTTATTTAATTTTTTAATTTGATTGTCAATAATTAAAAATATTTTTACCTTGTTTTTATGGAATATTTTCGTCGTAGACATTTTTGATTACAATTCATTACTAATAAGGTTATTTTAAGTATTTCCTCGTAATTTGAGTGTACTCACTTACCATTGTAGTGAAGTACCTATGCAAAAAAAAAAAATTAAAAAATAAATATATCGAGTTTTTTTTTTTATTCCCGGACACAATTTACGCGATTATGTTATTAATAGTTCTGAAAATATTAATCATTAAGTAGAGGTGACTTTTCATAAATACAACATTGAGGATTTCCATTCTTTTGAAAATGTATTTCAATGAAATGTGGGTTGGCAGTTAATTACGATATGATCAATCTTGATAATTTACAACTGTACTTGTTGTTGTTACGTCGTTGTAATTAGCCAATTTTCCGTTGTGCGTTCGTTCTGTTCATGGAATCTGTCGCATCGGAAATAAGATACTTTGGTATAAGATCGCTAAAAGACTGTAAAGTATATTATGTATATATAAATTCAACGGAGATATGATGCTTACAATAGGATTTGTGCAAACATAACGCGATAAGGAGCTTATTTTCCACCATTAGGCCGTAAACCCTATTCAAATATAATATGTATATGTATGTGTTTGGGTCCATTTCGCTTTTGGCGTGTAAGCTGTAAGGCAGCGGCGGCCAGCAGGCCAACAATAGTGTATGGAGCATAAAAGGAAAAATCCGATAACAAATATTGATTTACGATTCGAACTTTTATAGAGTATTTTCTACGGTATGATATATTACATTATAAACTATAGAGTATTATTATTATTTTTTTTTCTGATCCATGTAAATGCGTTAAAATTTTTTGTGCTGATGAGACACGATGTAATTGTTATTATTTCTTGCTTTCTGTTTACACCGTTTCTCGTGTGAATATACGACGAGCTTAAAAACGACTACGTGTTTTCGATGGATGTGGGGTGTCAGCCAGAATTGGAAAATATAAAATGCAAACGAATAATAGTGAATAGTAAGATGTATTACTATTAAATTATATACTAATAATAATTATATGTTATGATTATAGATAGTATGTTGATGACTTTTGAATTTTTTTTTTTTTAATCCATTAAATGCTATCTTAGCTAAAAAATAATTTCATGCTTCTTTGATTTAAAAAATACTAATTTTATTTTGCATTTTTTGGCAGTTATAAATGAATTTTTTTGCTTTTCAGCGTTATTTTTTTATGCCAGAAGACCATATTTGTAGTTTTTGAAAAATGAGCTATATTTTTTACAAATTTTAAAGAAAATTGGTTTGTTTAAAAAAACAAGGTATTATTTCAGGTTAACCGTTCACGTATTAAAATTTACAATACAAGTTCTTTTATACATATAGGTAGGTACTCTGATTATACACATTTAACTACCGATGTCGTCGTCTTCTGCTTGAAAATATTAGACACAGTTTAATTGTGTAGTGAAACTAAAGTAGGTAGATACAAAAAACAACAAAATGTTTTTTTTTATTCAAAAATTATTTAAATAGTTGTTTCATTTATTTTCAGTAATTTCCATTCCAACAATAGAAACTATTTTGAATATTTTTAATATGTTTTCATTTTTTTTACTTTTAAATTATTTTTTTATAATTATATATATATATTTTTTTTAGTGTAAATTAATTTTAAAATTCATATTTTAAATTACATTGTCACCTATTATCACAATCATATTTAAAATAATATTTATTATTTGACGTTATCAAACACGCGCCGTGTAAGTATTTATATTTTACATTTGAAATGGGAGAGAAAACAACAGTATATGAAATAATGTGAAAATCTTCATTTTGGTAATATGCTAACACACCGCGGGTCGGGACGGCTATAAAAGCGGTTCTTACTGTAAATAAATTATTCACGTTGAAAATAAATTACTGCTGAAAAGTTCCCGATTTGAAAAGTTGAAAACGTCTTTATGACCCAGAATCAAAAATGCTACTACTTTACTTTTTTAACGCATAAACAAACCTTGCAAGTTATAAAAGTAATAAATCGCAGAGCGGTAGGTACCTACCTACATATAGTATATCGCGTATAACGCAATGTTTATTTTTTTTAAACATTTTAATTTTTGATATTAGTCAATTTTTTTATTTATTAATGACTTGTTAATTGAGTTTTGCTTCTTTTTTTCAACTTTAAAACAGCCTATTAATCATTATAAGTATATTAATATATTATTCGACCATCGACCATGTGGTCAGTTAAAAAATATAATTTTTATCAAACCAATCAACTACCATTCAATATACTTTACTCTTACCCATCACTTTGACTATTTTAACGACTGAAAAAATGTAATTATAAATGAACCTATTTAAATAGCGAACAGAAATTACAAGTTTGTAGTTATATTTATATATTAATATTTAATTGGTATATAAGGTATTGGTATATTGGTTCAATTATCGACGTTTTATTTAAGTAAATACTATAGGTATTACAGAACATTTTGAATTACTTATTTTGTTATTGAATAAAAATGCAACTATCATATAATATATAAAATAATATTATTTTTTCTATTTTGGGTCATTTTAAGTATAATAAAACAAAATAAATAAATTGAATATTATGATGCAGTGATTTTCTTAGAAATGTAATATTATTTCATGAAATGCGATTCATACAAACATTTATAGGTGTAATAAAATGTATGATAATTTTGATTTAGATACATTATAATAATAATATTATTCGTATCATTATATTTTAATTGCATTATACTATCAAAACATAAATTTCTGATATTATTAATTTATTGTTAATAATGATGAATAATGCAAATTAGTTACAATCTGCATTTATAATAAATTATTAAAATGTATAAAGAAAATAATGTTATAGAGATCATCGCAATTGATCATTAAAAATTAAATATAATATTATTATTTAATTAGGACGTTGTAATTTAATATCAAAAACATTATTCTTATACCAATACATTATTGAACGTTTAAATGTATCGTAAATGATCATACAAAATACGCAATGAATCGCTACTATAGTCATATTATTAATGTCTGCTTCTAATGCATTTAAAAAATATTCCAAAGTGAATATTTTGACAGTTCAAAATTCTTTGCGATTAGTTTTATCATTTGTGTGTTGTAGGATCTAACAAATATTCTGTTAACATTAAATCAAAGGTTTTTGTTGCACTTATTCATTCGAATTTCGGTTAGATGACCGCAGACTTTTGAACCCTTACTTAGGCGTAGTTACTAACCATACGAACATCATCTCACAATGGAAATCAATTTGTTGTCACGGGGTTTTCTGTACCCTTTTTTTCTTTTATTTGTAGTGTAAAAAAATAAAATCTTGTATATTTATTATGGACACATACGAGTAGGACTTAAACGAGAAATTCACTTTTTGTATTTTAGATGCTAGGTAATGAAAAATATTTTTTGCCGTCAGTATAGGATATAATAGATGATAGTGTACGAACTTTGGGTCGTCTACAAATGCGTCTATTGTGCACTTTAACGGGTATCATCCCTGTTATTATATTATTATTATCCAACTATGTGGACGATCAAAAATGAAGCTAAAAAAAAATAAATACATTTTAACAAAACCTCATTGTTTGGGATTAAAACAACATTTGCAAAAAAAAAAAAACTAGACAATGATCGATTCTTATTATTCATTGTAATAAAAAACTGAAAAGCTAAATGAACGTAACGATAAAATGCATGATGAGTTTTTAAAACAGATCAAAATGACAATTTGATAAATTTATTTTTTTTGAAAAGCCAACTTAACATCCCGGTTTTTATTCACTCATTTGTATTACGTGCTAATATGAATAGAAAGTATATGGTACAATTTTTCCATTTTAATTCCTTCAATTGTCTCTTTAGAAGGAATGAAAAGGAATAAAGAAGACGGACATATAATAGGATTTTTTTTCAGAAAATTTTTTGTCTGTCAACCATTCAGATTTTGGATTTCTTTTCAGAACAGTCAATGTATATTCCAAGTAACTACCTAATTCAGAGATATTAATAGTCGTTATAATAAGTTAATTAGATATCTAAAAATATGCATTTTTTTTTTTTTACTTTTTAACGACCGCCTTCGTATTATAATACTTCTAACAGTATCGCATTATATTATCAGTCCCGTAACGCTACGTAAATCATAAAAAAATATGATGTCCATTATGGAAATTTTTAGTAAACACGACAAGAATATGTAAATTATTACTCCGAAGTTTGGATAATTTAAATGATTATAAATTTTTTCGCTCCTATCAGACAAACAACACCAAGACAGTTTTATTTTTCTAATTTGCAGTGAAATAAATTAAATTCGATCCCACACACCTATTATTTTAATATCATAGCGTGGAAGAGTAGGACTTGTTCTTTATACATATTTTTATGATTGTATTATACATTTTTAAAATTTATTTCTACGCTTTCCTAAACATTATTTTATTACTACAATAGTTTTATGTTAAAATTACATATGGTTATATGGTATGTATTAAATTTGTAGTTATACGATTCAAGTTTAGCTGTATCTAAGTGTTTCTTACATTTTACTGTAAATGTAAATTGCTAAGTCATGCCACGTACTTAAAATATACGGGATTAATTAGTAATTTGAACGTGTCATAATATTTTTAATAATTGCGGTTTTTTAAATTCAAGTAATTTTTTCTTATATGCTTGTAACATAATATTTACTCGTGTAGACAACTTAGTAATCTTATCTTACAGTCGAATCAATTTAAAATAATATTATGATAAAACGGATTATTTATAAATAAGAGTACACCACGCTCGCTACATCATCAAAAATTAATAAAATTTTATTAAAATGTGGAAATAACGATTTTTCTGAGTAGTATCGTGATTGAAAAAATAATATAGTAACACAGATTGGTTGAAAACAAATTAAACTAATAAGTGAAAGTAAAAGGTGTTAGTTTGCTGTTATGCATAGTTAATTGTATTTTTTCTATAGTACGTTTAAATTATTTCATTTACAAAAAATCATATTCATATTCTGGATGTATCTCGGTTAGGTTATAATGTTATAATGTATGATGCTAAATTAGTATCATTCGGTTTTTAAATAAGTATAGTACCATAATTTTAGCCTATAAAATAGACATTTTTACATTTTTTGAAAACACTTACATGTTCCAAGTTTTCTTTAAGGGTGTAAAGAACATTACGATTTTCTTTCAAGCCGTTTTTTTATTTAATTAACCAAATAGTTCTGACAGTCTTACACTTAGTATCGTATATTGAAATGATTTCAAAATTGACGCAAATTTCATTAAAAAAATCATGTTGAATGTTCGTATCAACATCGTGAAACAACATCGAAAGAAATTACTAAAAAAAAAAAAAAAAATTAAATTAAAGAGCCATTAAAAAACGGTCGCACGTATTCGAATTTCTACCGTCACTACCACGGTTGCTGGAGCTCTGACTTTTGAGAATCCAGTCCACGCGCGTGTGCTTTGTACGTTAATGGAAGTCTCGGGAAGTTTAACGTTCGGATTTATGGTAATAATAATTGTAAAAGATGGCGTCGCCGCTACCTCCAAGTGTTGTCAAAACAAAAACTCGTCTCCCGAGAATGTCGTTAAAAAAAATATCTTCTCCACCATTTGTGACCATTCGCCAACTGTCTCAAACGAGTATGACCTGTCCATCGTTAAATGTGTAAAACAAATACAAAAATAAATCCTGACTGATGTCGTCATGCAGCCGCTCCGACAAGAAGGTAAAATTGACCGGTGAGAATATTAAACTAATTTGCTAGTTTTGTCGGGGCTCGCCGTGCCGGGTCGATGGACATCGATTTGCTACTGCCGAGGCCGCTGCTACCGCCCAGGATACTGCCTCGTTGTCGTCCTATACTACTATTGTCCTCACAACTATTCAATTTTACTCTTGTTGTTGTGGCAGTGTGATGAACCAAAATCGATGAATCGTGATCGAAGATTATTCATCGGGACTTTACCAAACGCAGACTTATTAATTAACATACACACGTTATGCTTACGCACTATGAATGAAGGGAATTTAATGACTAATAACTCAAGTTAAGCTAAGTTAAATGAATATAAGATCGTTAAGTTAGAAGTTAATGAATGACAAATAATAAATTGTACTCATTAAGCTTAAATTATTATGGAGAAAAATATAAACTTAAACTTAAATTAGTTTAAAAAAAAGATCAAACAACTTTTTTAATTAGTATATAGATCACATGACTGTGCTCTTTTTAATTTCTTAAATGCATAATAAACAATAACATTAAATTTTTATCAACATCTTCATCATTATCATAATTTATTTTTCTATGAAGAAATTTATAGTTAATGAATACTAATAATATGTATAATATTTAACGCGTTTATATTTACAGGAACTTTTTTTTTCAATTTATAGAATCTGATTGGTGACTGTATTCTTATATTGAAAATATTTATGATTTATGATTACTACATATTAGATACAATAATATTGTGTAAGTTTTGTGCTTGTCTAAAAACAATACAATTATTTAATATCAAATTATATATATATATATATATTTATAGTATTATTACTATAAATTTATTGAATTATTATTATTTAAAATCGTATGTATAGTAAATAATAAATAAGCCTATTAAAACCAAAAATTCAAAATACATTTTAATTATAACTTGATGGATTATTTTTAAATCATCTAAAAAAAGCAAAGTTATTTCAACGTTAAATTAAATTAATTAAGTTATTAAAAGTATTTGAAAATTAACAAAGTTATTATTAAATGATAAAATTGAAAAAAAAGGTTTTAACTATTTCATTTCCAGGTCTATGTACATATTTATATCTGTTGAGTTCAATGATGATTAATGATATTCCAAATTGACTGACTTTTTTAGTCAATGTTAAAAAAATAATAATTTCAATTTATTGACTACAATACTGTACCTATGTTTATAACGAATTATATATTTTTACACATTGAATAGTTTTTGATATGAACAGTGGTTTTTAAGATATAAATATATAAGACATAGAATATACCAAACATATAACTATAACTGAATTAATGCTATAAATACAAACTGATTTTCATTAGAATAATTTCAGTGTTTCCCATACAAAAATATGCTGTTTCTAATAAGGTTTCCAAGTGTATAACCAACAGTCAAATGCGCTTTATATACCTAAACTGAGACTAAATATGTATATTACACTATTGAGTTAATAGAATTTGCACTATAAAATGTTATTATAGTTACGCTGGTGAAAACAAAACATGTACAAATAAAATAAATAAATAATGTCAAATAAAATTAACGTTGATTGAAAAACAATAGTTAACATGTAAAGTATAGTCATCTTCAATAATTCTATAAAGCTCAAATTTCGACAGCTTTGGTTAGGTATTATAGATAAATTGACTGATTTTCATCTTTGACGGTAACTTAATTTATATACTATATATATATATATATGTGTGTGTGTGTGTGTGTTTACGGTAACTTAATTTATCTATTTATATATATATATATATATATATATATATATATTCTTGGTTTATGTATGAAGTTATTTTTTTCGTCGGTCTCATACTCTAAGATAAATATAAAAAATAAATCCAAACGCTCATAAATCTGGGGATTTTCTTTGGTGGTTCCAAGTGATCATTTATCCTCTTCTTTAGCAACCGAGCACAGTCGAAACCATGATATCGATATGTGCAGGTTCTGCCTAGATAAACGTAATAGCCACACGTATGACGACATAAAATATTATTCTATTACAGAACGCACATGATATATTATATAATATGTCTTGTCAACAATGGAAAGGAAATAAATTCGTTTGTGAAAAATTTGTATTTGATGTTTTGTATATAAATAATAATAATATATATCCGAACTATTGATGATGCACTATAACTATTGAAAAGCCAGTTGACGTTGAATAATAGCATTAAATTATACACAGGTAATTGAAAATTTGGGTTACGTATTATTGTTATTATTAATATTATTATTATGGTTACAATATTAATAAACTTTTGTAGTTATTATTATGTTCTACCATATCTTAAATTATATAAATATACTTGACCACTGTATTGTTCACAAAACTATGATAATTGTATGACTGTATAAATACCATAAGTACATTAATTAAGTCATTATGATTTTATATTTTTACAGTAACCGATGTTGTGTTATAAATAATACTCCATATTAAGTCCATATTTTAATTTCCAAACAAAATTATTTTGTTTTATTATTTATTGAGATGTACTGTTCCTGTAACTGACAATACATATTATAATTTCATACTCATATAAAAACAAAATACTATAGCTCTGCATTTTGTATATACCTACGTAAAATATGTATATTGGTTTGAACAAGAGTATTTTTCAAAATATTGTGTTAAATATACATTTAATTTTATTAATTAACTAAATATAATTATAATTAATCACCATTATTACTATTTATTTTTAAAAAGATAGATTAGTTATGGCTTAATAATAATTTTTTTTTAATTTTCTTAGCAATATGTGTACTTACAAATATTACGTATCCAATAAATAAATTAAAATAATTTTAGCTAAGATAATAATTTACAGTCATAATTATTTCTACGACAGTTATTATTACGATATTAGTAATACTGGAAACAATTTGCTTCTAAAACTAACTCTTAGACTTTTTTTCATATATTTATCAAAATCAGTCTTCAATCACCTTTTTTGAATGACGAATTTGTCAGAATAACGGGAATATTTTTATTTTTATTTTTTTGTTTTAATCTGTGTCGTACAAACATTTGAGGTTTTACAAAGTACTGATTTTAAATTAACATTAAGTAAAATGGTGTCAAATTTGACGGTCTATTTAATAGAGCAATGTGTTCTATTTACTTGATCGGCAATTTATGAGTAATTTATGATCGGTTGATCAATTGTGCAGATGCATCATCGTGTTAGAATATTTATTTTCTTGGATAATATGATGTGCAATTATTGGTGTATTTAATAATTTAATTATGCATGGATAGTTGAATGATAAAGTACTGTATAATCAGATGGGTGTTACATTAAAAAGTACCATTACAATCAAATATTGAAATACATAGTACTAAAGATATACTTGTATAATATCAATAATTATATTACTCTTGAGATGTAATAATGTATAAAGTACAGAACACGTAGGTATTTACATTAATCATATAAAGTATCAAATTTACACCATAAACGATATGAAATTATAATCATAGAAATAAAAACATTGTTCATTTTTGTGTGTTAAATTATGATAATATTATTACCAAAATTAATAGTAAATATAAATAAATTGATTATTATATTTTTTCTTTTTTCACATTTCTATGTATTAAATGTATTCTAGGTAATCAACTTAAATGTATACACTCATTATTTCGAAAACATAATTTGTTGTATAACATTTTTGAAAAAAAAATTGTTTACAAATTATTTTGTTATTATATATTTTGAAATGTTTACGTTTTTGAATAACAATCAGTATATTTTAAATTTTATACTCCAAAACTACTATTATTAATAGTATTTCGTAAAAAATAGCTTTAAGTATTTAAAGTTTAATTGAGCGGATTACTATTATAAGGATGCTTTTCAAAATGTCATTTCATTACTCCATTCATTATAACTTGAATACTTGCAATTAATTAACTAAATGTTTACAATTCAATTTATATATATCAAAATACTTTAAAAAATATTATGTTTTGTAATATAAAATTTAAACTTGTATTTTTATTCAAAAAAGTAAAAAAATGCATATGTTACGATAATGTTAGGATAAATATTTTGTTTTTACTCTAATACTCTTTGGAATATTAGGTAAGGACTTTATTTGATCACCCACAATAATTATGATTATGATTAATATTATGATTAAAAAAAAACTCTTCGTTTTTTCATTATTCACCGTTAAGTTAGAATTTACAATGACAATTTGTTCTTCGTGTTATTTAGATTGAGTTGTATAAAAGATCTTAAATATATTGTTCAAACTAATTACAAACTAATACAATGTGATGAATTTATAATATTATATATATAATATTGCTCATAAATTATTCACTATTGAACTATTGAAGTATGAAAGCAATCATAAAATCCTCATTTAGATTTGTAATAAAAATAAATAATTAAACATATGATTAAATTAAAACAAGTTTTAGATTAATAAAAAATGTGAAATTGTTTTATTTTAAACCATTAAGATGTTAAATTTGCACTGTGTTCTTCAACATAAATGTTATTAGCATAGCGAATAAATTTTAACACAATTTATTATTTTTTAGAAATGTTTAAAAGGGTTTTATTGATGTTATACAGGTGGTAACTTAATGTATGATACAATTAAAACAAAATAACTAAAAATTTGTCTTTTAGTAACTCATGATAACAAATTGTCAACATATTATTAACTAATACTCAATACTCATTGTACATAATTATAATATTATTTTTGGTTGGTAATATTTAAAATGCAACTGAGATAATATGTTCATTATTGAAGGCATATATTGTTAATTTTCTAAAAACATCAGTTATTACTTAAAAATTTCTTATTTTTTAATATTATGTGAATTTTTAGTATTTAGTTCATAAATTTGTATGTCTTTGATCAACTAATACTAACTCAACGTATTTATTGTTAAATTTAAAAAAATTGCTTTTAATAATCACGAATAATTAATATTTATTTGAAACTAAAGTATAACCAAGTTAATAGTTTTACAAACCTATTTTAATTTAACAAACACATTTTTTATTTCAATATTTTCACACTTAATTATCAAACTTAAAGAATTAGAAAAACGTTTAAGTTGGATTATATAACATTTATTATTTAATATACCCAAAATAAATACGTTAAAAATTTTTATATGTAAATTTTTTGGTTGATTATACCATAATTTAACTATTTTCTTGGTAATATTTTATAAATTCAATAATATTATATTTTAAAAATGCTTATTTTTCTTAAAATAATTGGAAAATGTTTGATTCGTGTTTGTCAAAAAATACTTATTTTGTAAATTTAATTCAATTAAATATTTAAGGAGAATTCAAAAAATGTATTATAAAATAACGAACATAAGTAAACAAAATTAAATTAAAACTAAACTTAAAAAATACAAAATGAAAAAATGAAAAAAATAATATTTTTTTCATTTTTACAATGTGCGTAGTATTAGTCTTATAATTAATGAGTAGAATGGTAGTTTAATAAATTATTCTTTTGTTTAAAAATAACCATACCTCGATAATAGCTATAGCTTGTACATAGCTATAAAAAAAAAAAAAAAAAAGAAAAATGAGAAAGTGGTACCACTTTGCTGTATAGTTGGTGTAGACTAGGTCATTGTAATGATTGTGTTAAATTTGAATTTAATGATAAATCATTGTATAAATTAATATTCATAATTTAAAAATATCATTACATAAAGTTAAATTAATATAAACGTAAACATTTTAAGTTCCCACGAATAATATTTTTAAATAAAAATAAAATAATGATAATCGTTAAAATATGTAATTTTGTTCAAATTTGAAATAAAAATATTCATGTTTATAAAATTTTGAGATTTTTTAGATCAAGTAAAAAGTACTTAGGAGTGAACTAGAACATTTTTATGTGGTCACTTAAGCGTAAACCGTTTTATTATTAATTATTATTAATATTATGCAATACTTACTAACTTAATTTAAGTAAAAATATTTTAATTAAATATAAGGAGAATACTATTAAAAATGTATTATTAAATTCATCATACTTAAATTATTTGCTATTCTTCTTAAAAACTCGTAATATAATAATTATCATAATGGCTTACTAATTTGAAGAAAAAAAAAAACGTTCGTCAAGAACGATACATTTATTTTTATTTTTTGGTGGAATTTTACCTGATTGTAATTGATGAAAGAAAGCACTTCCGTTAATTTGTAGTCAACTTAAATATTCTATAAAAACCCAGAAAGTTAGATGGTCAATTTATATATGAAAATTGAAACAATGATTTTTAGCCGTCATAAGCAGTTGTAAATATATGTGATAATCAACATTGTTTTATTTAAGCATGAATAAAATCATTATATGAAAAAAGGAAAAAGTGGCTCAACGCCAAAGTAGACTTCACATCAAAATATGCGCCGAAACGGTTACATCGAAATGTCTGGATTTTATTTATGAGAATATTATAATATTATGTATAGGATATTATATTGATGAGAATTTCAAGTTTCTATGGTTATTAATTTTTTGAATTATAAAAAAATAAATAAATACATTTTGTAAAAGACTAGTTTAGCGTGAAAACTCCCATTTTCCTTATTTTTATGTTTAGTTTTATCAAAAAGAAGAAGTAAAGTTCTGAGAATTTTTTTACTTTTGTCCTCTAGAGTACCAACTAGGTCCAATTTTGTTAGAAACCAACCCCAAAGATGAAAATAGAAATATTTATACTGCTTTAAAAGGTGATGACAGATATAAAAAATACAACATTGCAAATTTAATACATTCATCTCTCTGCTGAAATCTAAAATATATTATTGAAAATAAAAACGAATGGACCGAAAAAATTTGTAAAATGACTTTATCAATTATTATTGAAGTTTAATATATTTTTGTTTCGTTTATATAAATATATTATTAAACAATATTTCAATACAAATTAATAAAATATTAATTATGTATTCTTCATAAGATATAACTTAACTTAATTTATATTTGAAATAATAATTACAATTATTATTTATTTAATTAAGTGGATCCACGTTTTAAAAAAAATACACACGCATATATATATATATATTTTAATTTAAAATTAACCTTTTAACATAAATAAAGCAGTTAAACATTTATAATTTTTCTATATAATACGAATATATATATATATATATATATATATTATTATTATTATCACCTGGTGGAATTCCAATGATGCTTAATTTATGTTGTACAAGTATTTTGTTATTCGAGTTTAAAACTATTTTAAGCTGAAGAAATCTGAAATAAATTATTTTGTTATTTCCGAAAAAAATGTATTGAGAGACATTTTCTTGTAAAAAACTAATATTATCACAAATTTTATGGCGCTTAACAGTGAAAGTTTGATGTATAAAAGTTTTTAGGATTTAAAACTCTTAGAAATATAGTTTTGTGTAACGGTTGTCAACATATTTTTTTTCCTTAGCGAGTCTGATGCTAGATTTTAATAATTTAGAAAGTTCAAAATGCTAGCAACGCTTAAACATCAATTTCAATTTTAAATTAACGCCGTCAATACATTTTCAAACAGCATTTGAATTTAAATTGAAACCTGAGCAATTGGTGTGCCACAATAAGAGATAGTACAAATGGAAGACAAATTTTTAAGTAAATATATTTAGACACCTATTTACCGTGATGAAAACTATCTATGACATTAATCCGTATAAATTTTGTTCACATATATAAAAGAAACGGGAAGACAAATAATACAAAATAATGAATTGGGTTACCGTAAGAATATTATATGGTAAAAAAGAAATGTGATAGAATAAACATAACTCATACTTTATGAACATTAAAATAGAATGAAATAAATAAAATATAAGTAAATACAATAGTGATTGTGTATTATACAACATCATACAGATATAGTGTATCGATCATTGTTATTATATTTTATTATTACTATAATTGAAATGCATCCAGAAATGTTAATAACAACATACATATTTCGAGCGTATTTAGTAAACAAACTGCTGGGTAGACAATGCCAAACGTTAAATATTTGTATTTATTTATTGTGCTTGAGCAAAACTACGGCGAACTACGATGCTCTCCATGGGTACCATACTATTAATTTTAAATTATAATGAAGGGAGCATTCAAATTATCAATTATTTTGATAAAATTATCATCAAATCGAAATTATTAAATTTGCTTAAATTGAACAAACCCGCTTCCATGTAATATACATATTCATTAATTTACATAAGATCTAACTTTGATATTGAACGTGAACGATAATATTATTGCCGTCCTATTGTTCGGTTGAATGAGCGACTGAATGAGTATACTCATTATAATTATTATAACTTATAATTTATTCACATAAATTGATCCAATTTCCTTTTGGCTTAGACTTTAAGAGTGATCCCAAATGGTCATTGGCATGAGTATGTATTATTCAATACCTAATAATTATAATAATAATAGAAAAAAATTACTTGAATATATTTTCTTGAATATTATACGTATAGTATACTCGTATTGTGTGATTGTTGTTTAAGTAGTACTGTTATATTATTACGTCCACGATATAAATATATGCAAATTGATTTTAATTAATCAATTATTTTACCAATGGTTGGAAACAACGAATAGATTGTTTGTTGGTTGAGACCCTTTGGTATACAATTACAATGATATTTACATAGAATTACGAAACGTGCAGTGCTCTGGTTGTATGAGTGCTGAAAATCGATAGCCATATATTATTAGGAACAAAATTTTGATTAAAATACATTTTGTCTGATATTTGTCTGTTAGCAATATAAATTAAGATTCAGTGTTGATCCTTAAGTAACTTGAGTAAAATATGTATTATATTCTTCGGAAAATGGTCGAAAATTTTTTAAAATAAATGATCAACATTAATTGATTTACGTCAGAAGCGTATTTCAAAAATATAGCAAATAATGGAAAATTCGATGTTAAAGAGGTAGAAAGAGCTTTAGATAATGATAGAAAAACATAACCAAACGCTTAAAGCAAAATATATCTTATCATGAAAAATTGTTCTTTATTTTTATTTTTCCTAAATAAAATTTTTAAATAGAGGAAAAATTATTATATAAATTACGAAGTCATGCTTAAAAAAAAAAAATAAAAATAATAACTATTTCTTCATCCTCCATTATCGCAGCCCATTGAACTGAAGCTCTTAAAATGTTGCCTAGTGTATTCATTATACTATTATAATGACGCCGTTGGCCACAGAGTGCACGGAAAACTCTCCACTCATAAACTATAATATTATATACTGGGTGTTTCTTTTGATAATCAACATTTTTTTTTCAAACATTATTTATATTTTAAAAAATATTTTTGTTTTATATAATCTTACATTATTATAAAACAAAAATTTTGAAAAAAAAAGTTATTTTGGTCGTTCAATTTATTTATTTTTTTTATAGACAGTATACATATTTTTAAGGTTATCATTAAAAAACAGTAATTGTTTTTATAATTTTAATGAATAGTAAAAATATAAAAGCTACTAGATATAATATATAGTAATATATAATTTAAGTTTTGTTGAGCAAAATAAAATGACATAGGGGGATGACTCTTAAAATTTTAATTGGTTATTCTATGTTGAAATTCTAAAAAAAAAATGTTTAACTTTGGAATATGAAGTTAAACGTATATTACTTTTTTAAAATTTAAAAAAAACTTATAAATGATAATACAAACATTTACCAGTTACCTATATCGTTGTACCTATTATAACTTTAAATTTCAATTAAAAAAAAAAAAAAACGTAATTTTTTTTAAAAATGATCTGTTAAGAGTTAAAATTAATCACTTAGTATAATAATCTATTTGTATGACAGAAATGCTTATACTAACGTTAAACTCAATTTTTGAATAAGGGAGTTTTATATAATTTACTTAAACAATGCCAATACCTGTAATTGAAAAGAAAAAATATAAATGTTTTCAAAACCATCTCATGTATTATATTTATAAGAATTTAACATTGGTTGATGTTTATGTATTACGATATTTTATCACTTTTGCCTTAGCCTTTATTTTTGTTTTTACTGCATATAATATGTTTAACTTACAGCTATGCAGAGAGCTTATTTTTATGTCTTATAGAACTGGAAAAAAATGGAGTACAGCTTTGCAAGCAGCTGAAACGATGTGAAATAAATACAAGGATTTCAGACACATTTAACGTAATGGTAATATTCATTCCTTCTGTGAAATCTTTGAAAGGTTGTTTGATCGAATAAAAGAAACTCCTTTGACCATGATCAAACAAGAAATCTAAACCTCCATACTGATATTCATGGTATTATTACGTATTGCGTGTGTTTATCATGTGTATTTCTAGAACTGATTTAACCGATTCAATGATGAGGAGCATATATTATGTAAATATTATGTGTGCATTTTAATATTATATTATGTAAAAAGTTATTCGGATTTCAAGAACTCTGTATTCGTTTGATATATAATTTACCTCATAATTATTAGTACAAATAACTAAAAATAATATTATACAACACAGGTATTTTATTATCAATTGATACGTATGTTATAATATTTTATTGTTTAAATAAATGTAAATGTATATAATATGCGTAAAAAAAGAAAATGTCGTTAATATGTTGTATTACCGACATAAATAGATTTATAATATTTTTTATTTTAGGCAAATAATATTTTATACAATAGTTTATGATAGAGAAAAAAAATATCAGCAACAGAAAAATTTCATTGGTTTTCTAACTATATTAAATTAAGTAAGTAAAACTATATAATTTATGTTTATTATTAGTTATGAATCAGTTATTATGATTTTAAATTAAAAATATGTTTTAATATTACTATTTTTAATATGTGTTTATTACTTTATATACAAGATATAGTAATTAATTGTTGTTGTTCAATTGCACCGAATGGTGTTCGATTGAAAGTTATCTACGTATACTGAATTACTGTATGTTAATACTAAGGACAGTAAAAAGATAGATAACCTACCATAATTTATTACCTTTGGTGAAGTTAAGTATAAATAATATTACACTATTTGGAAATAAAACAATTTTAAAATTGTATAATTTTTTGAATTAAATGCTTTTAGAGTTGTTCGTTTCATTGTTTTCGCTGTGCATATATTCTCATTACTTTATTACTTAATTAATTACATTGTTTTAAAAAACATGTATGTGTTTATAATCAATGATATAGCTAGAAATAAAGTGCGGTTACCATTCAGCTATTGGTAATGTTTTATTAAAATTAAAATTGCTTTTAACTTTTAGTCATTATCATTATTAATTTCATACACTTGTAACTTCAAAGAATTTTATTATTGAATAGATTGATAATTTAGTTATAATTATGTTTTTGTTTTTTTATTATTATTTAAGATATCAATAGAATATGTTGATCAACTTATTGGACTGTAGACTGCAGTAATGCGGTTGCATTTTATAGTTATAAAAGTCAATTTGAACGTTGTCTTAAAATTATTTCTTTTTAAATTTTAAATAATTTAATGTTGTCTATTCTAACCATAAAAATTATATTATGATATAAATTCTTTGATCCAATTTATGATAATCTAACTGTAGCAACTGTACGTTTTATTTACGTTTTTGTGTGATAGTTTAGTTATATTATAAGTTAGATTATCAATTACCTTCATTTAGTTCATAGCTAGTAGCTCAATTTTTTTTCTATAGTATTTTTTTTTTTTTGTATTTATATTTAAATTGTATTAAGGTTGTAATTTGCTTTCTGTTTATAAAATCGTTAGTTTGTTTTGTTCTAATATAAAAGTATCATCATGAATGTAGAAAACAAGACATAATTACTGCGGTATATAAACTATTTGGTATAATAATATGAAACTAGAAAAAAAATATATATCCATATGTATTGTATTATATAAATATTACCACTACTGATATATTTTAGTATGTTTGTTTTATTGTTATGCTAAATTATTGAATAAAATTCCTCAACACGAACATTTTATTGAATAAATACCTATCTTTAAATTTGAAATGCAATAAGAGAGGTTATATCCCCACCACTATTGAGAAATCAAAGCTACGTTACCCATTGAGATAGTCTAAAATATTTGGTGCAGTACTGACGAACACTCGTTATTTATTAATACGTTAAATTTAGTAATAAGGTTGCAATTTTCGAATGTTACCTGGTGCAATTGTTTGTTGCTCCGGATACTACGCACACGTACAACGCCGCCAATAACGCCAACGTCGAAGCCATTTTTTTCTTATCCATTGTTCACCTATATGAAACAAATAAGACGACATTTTCATTTGACATGTTTATAGCAAATGACATTGTGTACAGTGTATATATATAATATATATATATATGTGTGTGTGTGTGTGTGTGTGTGTATGAATGTGTGTGCGTATGTGTATAATAAAATGAAATGCACGTTGAACCATGTTCGAAGGGGTTTTATTTCCTATGCGACAATATATATGTATTATACTCAAAACGAACTAAACGCACTTACGCACACGCATACATGAACGTCGTATACGACATATATTATTTGGAATATTATACGGTGGCATAAAACGATATATTATATTTTTGATATGTCTTTTTATATATATGAACATACGTAAATGTATTATTCTGTTATATGCTGTGTCTAAATATCAGTGTCATAAACGTAGTATAGAAAAAAATATTTTGTGTTTATTTCTAGCGACGGTTTTGTGTATTAAAATAAACACAGGCACCTTAAGTTTTTATATCTTCAATATCTTATTTCGTCACTACCACGTAATTAGGAGTACATGATATAATTTATAGATCATTAAATCACGATTCAATGACACTCAATAAATTTTGACAACAGTGATTCCTCTTGCACTAATATGTATTTAAAATAACCTATAGTATTATAAGCGATCGTAGGTATTAAATTACTGTTTAATCATTTTTTTTAAGTTGATAACGACAAAGTTTTTTTATTTGACTCAATATCTAAAAATTAATCAATATTTCGTACATTAACACTTGAATCTTGATAGGTTCAATTTATTTTCAAATCGAATTAAAAAAATAAATAAAAATAACAAAACAAAAACACTTGATGTATATTCGATTAAATTTAAAATCCACCGTGTTGTGTTTCGAAAAAAAAAAAAACCTATCATTCTGTAAGTCATACTTATTTGAGATTAATTTTAAAATCAGTTATATCACTGCTGCAGCAGTACAAGCATGGTGACCAAGTATATATATTTATTATAGTTCTATAGTTGCAGATAGAATGTATTTTCATTCAATTAAATTTAATTTCCTTATTGTTTTACTTGTATTGTTATTTTCACGTATTTTTTTAAAAGAAAACTACGAATCAAAAATAAAACCAATGCTTGGTATACAAAAATAATCCAAGCTTATCGTTATAATAGATTTTATAGAAATTTATTAATACGATTCCGTTATTTTTAAGATGTCTAATGTTTTTAAAATAATTACAGTTTTTTATTATCTTTCTTTTTTTACGGAGTCCTGTCGTTGGATCTTCCTACCATCGTATCTACCCATACTATATCAAAACTGCGATTGTTTGATGGTATTCGTACGTACACATGAGATTACACGCACGCCTTAATTGTTTTAATTCGAATTTTCAGACGGAAAAAGTAATCAAAAAGTGGTATTGATATGTTCGAGGCGTATCTGGCAGCAAAGAACAACCTCATTCGATGTTGGGAAAACACATTTTATTCTCTTTTCTTTTTCCCCCCTCATACAGCGGGAAACACCAGTTATTCTTGACCAGTCGCTGGCAAAATTCCCGGTCCAAATAAACACATTTCTCATTCCTTACTTGTTCTTTTCGTCCAATCACCGCCCGACCCTCAAAAAGAGTCCGAAACGTAATATATAAATTAAATGCGAAAACCCGAGAAATGGTTTATATTAAAAAAAGATGATAGATAAGTTCATGGGTCCTTCATAATTTATGGCTATATTATTATTTTAAATTAAATTTTTTTTTCTTCAAAATCATAATTTATTTAAAAATATACCTCATAATATTTCATTGAAAATGTTAACTTTTTATGAACTGCATTGAACTTGGTTTAATAAATATTCACAGTGTTTCTATAGAAGGTATTCGGTATTTATTTATTTATTTAATTTATTCTTTAGGTATTTATATACAATATACCTAGAAAAAATTATTTATAAAAACTTATTCCATCCCAAGTGACCAACGATTTTGTTTCATACTATATAAACGGATATTAAAAGTTTCAAATAGTTTTTTTTTTTTTTTTTTTTTTTTTAATATTCTATCATCAAATATTATTTAAGACCAACATTGTTATTTTTAAATTCTGAAAAAACTTAAATAAAAAAATAGGTAAATATTATATAACAATTCATGTATGAAAATTAAAATCACATAAGTATAGCTCCCAAATATTGTATTAGAAAACGAATAACTACTATTAATAAGTTTTATTGTTATTAAATTACAGAGTTTAAAGGTAAAGGATGTTTCATAAATCAACACGGAGATGGTTTAAAAAAAAATATTGTTTATAGTAAAATAACTAAACTATAATTTACTTAAAGTGAAAAATGCAGTATAATATTTTAAAATACCGAAGTCTAAACCCTTGAGTAAAACAAAGTTATGGACACTTTAATAAAAATACTTTTATGTTATTTTGAGGAAAAAATGGAGTAGAAAAATTTTGTGTTCGAGTGTTGTGTAAATCTATTAAAACTAGACGTGTTGTATTTATGCGTTAAAAAAAAATATATATATATATATATAAAAAAAAAATAGTAAATATCGTGACTAAATTTACAACCTTCTGTTTAATTACAGAGTAAAACATAGTATACTTCTAAATAATCCCATGTGGTGCGAAATGAGACAGTGCAAGCAGTTTCAAATTTGCAATGTTATCATATGGTAATTACACAGGGTTTTAGATAATTTATGATACAGCCCGTTTGCAGAAAAATTTTTTGGGAAAAAAAAAAACAAAGTTACAACTAATACGCTGTACGAGTGGTTGTGGTTTTCATACATCGCGTTTTTGTATTTAAAATATCATGACCACTTTCAGATCCAAAACTTTTCCAAAGTTTTGCGATAGTACATGAAGACGTAATGGAATCATTTTGCTAGAAATTCACCAAGGATCTCATACACATAATCGGTATACACGAGAATTTAATTTGATGTGCATCCGGTATAGTTAACGAACCGAACTGGACCGAGTGCTTTTGGTCTCAAAACCGGGACTAGCATACACCGTAAATTAGTTACTAAAACGGTTGAAAAACAACCGCCACTGCATCTGTGGTATGAAAGTATAAAATAATAATAACAGTAATAATAATTTATGGAACAAGTCTGAGAATATATCGTTAAAATATGTCTCAAAAAGTCAACAATTTTGTATTCAAAACTTGAAAATTTGAAAAATCTAAGTTTGAATCCATAGACTAATTATACAGTGTATGATTATCTAAATTGTATAGATAACCCTTACTTTATAAAATCACGTGTAATAACAGCGTTAACTCAAAAATAAATATTTTAAGGTGTGTACGTGGCACATTGTTGTGCTCGTAACAATAATGCGGGGTTGTTATTCCAAAAAAGGCTATTGCTTGATGTAGTGAATTATTTCTGGAACAGTGAAACGCAATCAAATGGGTTTGGTAACACTATGCATAATATCGTGTAATAATATTCTAGGTGATTTTCATTTCTCGGTTATGTAGTATGAGAATCTACGAATGAAATGAAATTTAAATCAAAAAACGATGTAAACACACATGAAATCGCTGAGGATTTCCAGAAAAGACTTTTAGTACCGTTTGTCGAGCGCGCAAGGATTCGAATAACGAAATATATAACCATTTCGAATGCAATTTTCCATATTAAAACCTCACTGAAAATTTAATATATCAAATGTTTGTTATATAACGTTGCATATATAGAATAAACTGAGATAGATTGTTATAATTTAATAGAATATAATAATACGCGCAACCTTTCAAAGCCATTTAATTAGTTTAACTAGAAAACCATGGTTGATTAAAATATATATACATAAATTTCACTGTTTTTAACATTTATTATATTTTAGATATTGTTATTATACATAATATAAGTCTTGGTAATAAATGTGAAGAAATGTAAGAAAATACAACTATATTATCATAATTTTAATTATAATAATAACAAGATTTTTTAAATTTAAAAGTTTCAGTAATAAAAATGTAGTATTATATAATAATAATATACGAATGACGTGATGATAAATTACCGGTGGTGTTTACGATTACCGTAATAAGGCATAAGCTTAAAAAAGTGTAATGGTGAGAGCGAAATCCCGATGTGACGGGGGGCATCCAGAATATTTAGCATGTCTTATACATAGCAGTTTATGATTTTTTAAATTTAAACCCGAAGGCTGGCACGAAAGCTGATATTATATTATACAATATTGTCGAAATTTAAACTGTTGCAGTCAGTCTCACTAGTACTCGGGCACCTTTATTATTATTTCATTATCAATGGTATAATATCACTAATTAGGATGCAATGGATAACAAAAGCAAGTCAAAAATGGCGTCGGAAATGACGGTGATAACAATTAACATTGGACGAAACAAAAAACAAAATCGTTAAATGTCCAGTGTTGTGTACGGTCTTTCGTAATATATAACGTGAATTTATTTGGTGTGTGTGCGTGTATGTATGTGTGTGTGTGAGTAGATTATTACAACCATGACAGAACATCCGACGTATGCGAAGATACGAAGGAATATAGAAACATTTTGTACCATGTAAACGCAATATTATTACAGCGTAATGGAGCCAGTTAAGCCGGCCGACAGAAAAAAAAATGACAACGACGCGTATAATATAATATATATTATTTTTAGTTTTATAATTTCAGCTGGAAAAAAATTAAAAAACATAAAATACAGCGCTTTATATTGGTATATCTCTGGTCTTAGCGTATCTCATTTCACTGGGAAATCACGTTAACTGTGTACCGCTTGCTGTGTGAACTAATTCTGCCAGATGGTAAATTCATCCGAGGCGGGTAATACTTGACATGTTAGAAAATATTTTTCAAAACAATTTATAGATTTTTCGATACCTCGCACAATAATCTTTATAATATTCGCATAAGTCAGTCGATTATATTTTGAGTCTTTAAGCCACAGACACGTAGACATCCCCTTTCTATGTATATTTGAATAAAAAACATTAATGAACTGGTATTTGATTGTGTTGTAGAAATTTTTAAGAAAAGTTTTGACATTTTTTTTTTTTTTTTAATTTAATTTTACTTGATAAATATCACCACTGATAAATTTCTATTATATCTGTCGAGAGTTCGTATGAATTGACTCCATAAAATGGTGCTTAAAATTTGCTCCACTAAATACTCATTAAAATTAAAAAAATAACGCATGGCGATTGGATGAATGGTTCTAGTGGCTCAATTCTCGTAAACATAGTATAAATAACGCAACAAAATATGTACCACGTCGTTGTTATCATCACCATAATATGGTTTATTATATTGTGTGCCTCACATAATATATTTTGGGAATAGTCAGATATGAGAGCGGGCGGGTTGTCCGAAAGGAGAAAGCTGATAGGAAGTGAGTGTGTGAATGTGTGACCAATATGGAAGAGGAAACCATAGCACACGGTCTAAGGCTGTGCACGAAGACTGGATGGACAATTTTCAAATGCCATCGTAATGTATTATTATTGCATGGGACTCTCCACGCTCGCCCCGCAAAAACGAGGTAATAGGTTTTATACGATGAGTACCATTGTGTAAACGGGGTTGGATATCCACTGCTGCCATTGCTGTTTTTTTATCATGAACGATTTCTTATCAGAGACCACCGATGTATAAAAGAGTGCGAGGATATTACTGACGACGAGTACTTCGCCAAACTATCTACTTTTATGTTACTCGTACAATTATACTACATTACGAATTATAATAATTACTTAAAGTTCAAGGAATTTGGAGAATCCTACTAAAGCGATAATCGTCATTGTTATAGTATTACATGGTCATATTCAACCGGTGACACGGTCGACGAAAATACCAGAGACTAACTACAATTTATAACAATATAATATTGCAATAGATGGGGTTACGCTTAATTTTAGATATTAGGTGATAGACGAAACCGTGTCATTTTTTACGATCAAATAATAGTAAAACAAATATTTATTATTGAAATTGTGTTATTTTTAATAAATATATTTTAAATTTTCGTACGCGTTTTTAATATTATTATTAACATTCAATAGGAAATCAACAATTTCAATAGAATATCCATCAAAATTTTAAACCACCAAAACGTAATAAGAACAGAAATGCCATATCATAATTTTATGGAGTAAATATGTTTAAAATGTACTTATTTAATTTATAAATCTGTACACAGTATGTTTTATTTTATAATTGTTCAGACAATTAATAAAACATTAAATATGAACATTTAGCAACATTTAAAATTGCCCTTTTAGTTTTTGTGACTTTCCATTTTTCTTATTATTTTATATACTATCATATTATTTTTTAATTATATTTTTTCATTAGCTGTCAATTTAAAATGTATGATCCTGCCATCTCCCTACATATATTCATTTTTACAAATGTTTTTTTTTTTTTTTTTAAATTTTGAGAGATGATATCCTTTTAAAATGTAAATAGATCAAAGTTAAAATTAAAATTATTCTCAAAAACAAAACGTATTGGAAAAAGCACAGTCAGAAATAGTATGATATCATGTAATTATATATGTATTTATTATATTATATGATAAAAAGTCTGCTTATGTTATTTTCCTACCGTAAAGGAGAATAAATAAAAACTTCAGAGACACATATAATATCAAAAAACAATTATTCTGCACACGGTTACTATCATAAATAATATGAAGCGTTTTCAATAGGAAACGCTAGAAATTTACATTATAATATTATATGTTGTATAAAATACTCTCTGATTTCAATGATATCAAAGGAAAATCCAGAGTTAAGACGAGTCTTTCGACATGGCTTAGGAATATAATAATAATAATAATAATAATAATATTCATAATGACAACAACATGCATTTTATTGAAAAATGTGCTACTGCCTTATTCGACGTGATCATTACAAGATCGAACTTTTTATAATATCTTGATTTTTTTTGTTTTTAATTTATTAAAGTTTTACATTATTTATACTAAATGATTAAAGTATAGTTCATTATAATATCATTGGATCGGCAGACGCAGTCTTTATCATTATTTTTTAGACAGTGATATAAATACTATTAACAATAATGTTATATTTTTTTGCCAAAACTGCTACACTGAGAAAGAAATTTTGTGTTTTTAGAAGTTCAATTGATTTGTTATATTATGTATAATTTTATTGTAAAAAATATCGTGGAAGTTTGTATAACGAGAAAATTCCAATAATTAAACTTTACTTTGATAAAACATAATAACTTTATTCATTTACAATATTTGACGAAGTTGAATGAACCGGTCACTCTTGTTTAAAACTTTTTGAAATTTTTAGGAAGATAAAGAGAAAGAAAATTTAATTAAAAAATTAGTGGTTGCTCTTAAGCCCATCAAGTAATTCCATCAGAGATGTCCGATTGTTATCCAAATACAGGTAAACTTATTGCGTCTTAAATTTAAGTATCCCAGTTGTATCTTAATACACATTGGTTCAAAAATAAAATTTATAATTATTTTATCATTGCGTACATTATTACACAAATTATTTTATTTTAGATATTGATCAGTATTAGAAAATAACAAATAAACAAAACAAGATTGATACAATCAACTTTGAACTCGTACTTTTTAGTATAAAATAATAATTATTATGTGTTATGTAACAAAATAATAACATATAAAATATTCTAATGTTATACAAATATAGCTAGTGTTTTTTTTTTTTTTTTTTTTAATAAAAGTCATGTATTATACAGTGTATACAGTAAAAAAATGAATCTCTAATTTTTAAAAATAGGTTGATTTGTATGATTTATTTTTATTTTTGTATCTACCATATGACACTATGACAGTTATGTTCTATTAGGTTTTCAATCTTGAAGTTCATCCGATTTCTTTATATTTTTGATCAACTAGAAAGCGCTATTTATACTGCTATTACTAACTCACATACATTTTTTATTTAAGTATTTAACATATTTATTTATATATATATATGTATGTGTGTGTGTGTGTGGTTTTAATAACCACTGAAACTCATATTTTCTACATATTTCTGATACCTATTTATGGGAAAAATGAAAAAAAAAAACATCAGGTGATCCCCGAAAATGGTATTTTGGTAAATCGTTAGATAAGGTATCTTATTTAAAATATAATACTCATTATCGGTGTATCCAAATTACACGCTAACTTTTATCGAAAGGTGTGATCTAAATTATATGCCAACTGGTAGTTATCTAAAACGGTGACAACATTTATTTATTTATAAATATTTGATGGTAAATTGTGGAAAAAATTATACAGACTGTAAATACAATTGATTAATTTAATTAAACAAACCGCTTTATTAAAAAAAATATTCATAATTAGAAATTCAGAAATATTATTATTTAATAACGAAATAAACTAAAGACAAAAAAATTAATATTTTATAAATATTGGACAATGAAAAATATATGGCGTTGAATATATTTCGATATAATTGATAAATATATTAAAACAATATGTTTCCAAATAAACAGAAATAAATTAAATATTCCATTACAAATTAAAATTATGGTTTTTAATAGCTAATATTTATTGCCATATTATTCATTTGTAATTTTATTACGTTATAGGTTATAAACGAATACTTTTAAATACGCATATTTTAAGTTTATTTGTAAGTATATAAAATACGCAATCAGTTATAGATCAACTTTATGGTACATGATACAGTATTTTTAAAAATATATCTGCTAACAAACGTGTTCCATTTAATTTATTCTAATGAGTTATTTTGTATTCATTTATAAAATATTTAATACGGTTTTGCAGCTTAAATTATATTAAGCATTAATGATATTCATATAATTATCGTAAAATATATAATGCACATACTTCATCTATTTTAATCGTACTTGTATAATTTATTTATATTTTAGTAAAGTTTACAAAATACTAATTTTGTCATCATTATAGGTGAAATAGTATGCGTATCTATAATTTAGTATGTACATTACATTTTTACTCAATATACTAATATTTATTATATGCTAAACAAAATTAGTTACATTTGGTTATTGTTAAAAGAAATCTTAAATATTTTATGTTTCACAAAAAATTCTTTAAATAATTGATTTCACAGTTAGTAAGTTTAAAACCTAAAAAGTTGTTATTTATTTATATATACATATTATATTGTATAATGTATAGTCTAAATACACATTCACACAAATACAGTTACGAAAAGTTATATTTAGTTAAAATATATTATATATTATGACGTTTACCACAGATGACCCACGACATATTGATAATACAACTTAAATGCAACGTATATTTATTTTTTTATGAAATCCAATTGATTATTTTGTATTTGTTGATCGTGAATGCGTGAATATCTATGGATATATGTTTTATGGTCTAACACGTTTTATACCGAGCAACTATAGTCTATAACTATTGTATATTATGGTCGATATACTCGTATTGCAGTATTGTGATATTATTTTAATCGAGTATACCGGATTACCTACGCCTAACAATGGTGAAGGGGTGTATTGACATGCATTGAATGTTCGGTTATTTAATTACAGACGCGTTTGTATAATTATTATTGTATAGCACAAAGTAATAATAAAATAAGGGACACGTGTGGCGTGACGTGGTGTAACGTGACAATAATTAAAAGCCATCAAACAGAAAAAGGACACGCCCTTGACATTTTCAAAATGTGCAATGTATTGCAATGACTTAATATCATTTGTATGTGTACATGTGTTCGTGTATATGCGTTGGACCATTATACATGTATATATGTCGTATAGGTGATCTTTAATTAAACCAACTGGCTGTAAAGACGGACTGGTGTACGTCAAAAAAGGGGTTATTTTAATTCAGAAAACAGGTCATTTGGTTGATTAAGAGGACCAACTCCGGCGAATAATCAAAACAAAGTCATCTTAGTCATGATAATGAGAAAATATTTTTGTATAATACGATCGATCATCTTTATAGAATATTCTTATCGAACGGGTAGTATATTTTATGGAAATTAAATTACTATAACTTTAAATTACATTTAATTGATTTTTGTCAATTTATTTATATAATATATTGTAAAATGATTAATTACAGTGATTAATATAATAGTCGATTTTCAATTTATCTTTAATATTTAAAACATAATGTTTGGATTCATAAGTTAAAGTTTAGTCTATTGATATTTTGTATATAATATATGACATATGTTGATATGTACACTGTACAGTACCTAACCCTAATTTGTTTAATTGTTCAAAAATATATTTTTACATAATAAATTATAAAGATATGACAATTTTCGCTATATAGACATTCAAATAGTTTTAAGTTGGAACTTAATTGTAAAACATGTAATAATATGTATTGTATAGACCATAAATTGTTTAACTTTAAGGGACTTGAATGCTTATTTATAAATATCTTTTGTGTATACAAAAATTAGTTGAAAACATACATTTTTATAGAAATAAAATCTTATTCTTCTAACTCAAACATATAGGTTAGGTATATTAGTAATAATTATAACTAACTAAGAAATGTACAAAATATAATTTCATAGTGATTATTACAATTATTATTAATAATTTTACTAAGTCTTTTTGCACACAGAATTTAACATATAATGAAGTGTGTAATAGTATAAATATTGGAGATTCAGATTAAATATTCAGTAAGCCTTGAGATAAAAACATCTGATTTGTTATTGATACAAGGTTAAGAAAAGTTATTTAAAAATAATTTATGCTGTGTAAATCATAAATATTTAGAAAAGTGTTTTATTAGGCTTTCTTCTTGTTTTTCGTTTTCCGATATAATATATTACATTACCTTTTTGCTTCATTTTTTATTTGATTTCTAATTATTTTTAAATTTTAACATAAAGTTATTCGAGTATATTCAAAATAATTGACGTCATTTAATAATGTTCTAGAAGAAACATAAAATCACAAAATTCTCTTATTATTTTATTTTTTAGGTATATACTTAATACATAGACGTCTTTAATGAATCTTTTATAAGTATTTAACACAAGTTTCTTTTTAACTATTTATTAATTTCAACGTAACTCAATTATTTTGTTGCAAAAGTAGTTTTAATTGTTTATGTTTTTAAGCCTTGATAATGAAACTAATATACCTATGCACATAAATAACATCTATTAAAATGTGAATTTTGTATTGTCTATTCCTGTAAAAAATACAGTCAAATTATATCTAACGAGTAATGCTATCTAATACAATTATTCGACGTGTCATTACATTATGTTACATGTATGCTTTTATTTTTTAATATATATGAACGTACACAAAAAAAGTATTTAAAAATGATCTGTTATATAAGATAAATTTAGCTTCATCACATGCATGTAATTTATATACCTAATCCTCGAAACATTCGATTTAGGATTTCAAAATATTACTAGATACATCTAATTATTTAAAATGATGTTAATTGTAATATATAAACTATAAATATAACCATTTTATTGTAAAAAAAAATGTAGACCTGATATCAATAATTTTTTAACAACATTAAATTCTATTACCAGTTAGTCAGATTAAGAAAAATCATACATTAAAATAGTATGTCAAATTAAAAAATCAAATTTTTTAAGGTTTAGATTATTCATGAATATTAATTAACTAAGAAAATAATTTATGAACTGTATAAGTAAAAATAATTTAAAACTTAATTTATATTTAAGTATATTTGAGCATGTTATTTTTCACAATTTTTTAGTATTATTACACATATAATTGTGTAATATTTATATATTTTAAAAATATCTGGAGATTACTAAGAATTAGGTACTCTAGATTACCAGAGCTAATTCTCAAATAATATATAGGTTATTAAAAATTAATATACTATTTGTGTACTACATCAGTGCTGTTTTATCTCCCTAATATCAACCATCAAGTGTTTTTAAAGTTAAGTTTTTTTTAAGTACCTAACTGTTTTACAATATTGAGATTAAAAAAAATAAATAAATAAAATAGCGTATTTGCATGATCTACTTGTAAGTCAATCAAATCATTGTGAATCATTTTTAAATTAACTATATGCCGTGCACTATGTGTACCGATATTTTGTATTATAATTGTACGTTATGACATTAAGTAGGTATTATTAACCGTCGATACAAATTAAATTTACTTTTAAGTTTACCCAATCAAAATAATACCTAGGTTTCACGAGAAAAAATAATTTTCCACTTTTTTATTTGTCGACATAATACCGTTGTGAAAAGGTGCTTGTATGCTATAAACCTTTATAGTCTATATTATTGGTGGCTGAAAAACTGGCTGCCTATCAACAGCCATAGTCTATAAATACATTAATTGATCTATCGAATCGGATAAAAATGATTTCATTCTACATGATTTTATTATTTTGTCTGTTCATGACGTAGTCCACTGCAGAATTCCATTTCACCCACTTTAACACATACATGCTTATATTTATATTGGCGTTGATGATATTTTTCTTGCACTTCATTTCTCCTCAGTCCTAACCATTCATTCTGTGATATATTACCATTTATCGTTCTGAGTAATTAATCACTTTATTTATATATATATATATCCATGCCCATGAGATGTTTTATTGTAACCTATCAAATAGCCTATGTTATATATATATATATATATACATGCAGTATGCTTCATTGCTTCATATACTGTAAAGACGTACACATACTCATTGGTTCAATTTGTTTCACAACTAAATGGAAAAAAATAAATATTTTTGCATACATACTTATGCAGAGTAAAAAATATTATAATATTAAATAATTTTACATAATACAGAGCAAGAGTGTTTGGATTATCAAGTGAAAAAATATCCTCTTCGTCATGGATATTAAAAAAACTATCAATCGGGCATATATTCAGAACTAACGCGGGTATATTGTCAATATTCAATATGTAAATCTTAAATCATAAAATATCTAGCACTTTTATTATAAGATCGTAGTTTGTTTATTAATTGTATTAGTTCCATATTTTTTTTTATTTTATATATTTATTGATTTTAGGGAAAAGAGAGATGTTGTTTTTCGAACCAAACAATAGCATCAATAGAAAACATTGTTAAAGTGTTAAAGGCACTCTAACTAATGTTGATTATTTCTCTAGAGAGTTAAAATTAATCATAAAAAACTATCAATGCCCTAGTTTCTAAGTTTCAAACAAAAACACAACACCAAAAATTGATAGGATGGATGAACGCCACGGGGCTTATTAAACAAAAACAAAATAATAATGTACAACTTTTTTTATTACAACTTCGATATTTTCTCCATTTAACATACTATCTTTACAGTTCATCAAATAACCCTTCGTTGCATGTGTCAAGTATTTTGTTTAATTTATTTGTTCATTAAGTTAACAGCAATTTATTGCTCTGAAATGTATTATAAATACTGCAGTACATAGCCAATAGTAAACTTGTTTATGATAGTTTTTCAATGAAACTTTTAGACTGTTTATTTGGTATAGTATATTAAATTTATTGTATTTATAGTATAAATATAACTAAAACAAAACTAAGCAATTACAAGTAATACGTATAATTTAATAACTGTATATTATTAAATTATATTTATGTATATAAATAAATAAATATATGGTATTGCCAAAAAATATAATGTATTTGTAACGTATCTACCTATACATTTTTTTTTTTTTTTTTGACTCATGATGATACGAATATACGATATACAGACTGTGTTTTTATTTGGGACATGGGGTGTTTATTGAATAAAAAATGATAACCCAATACATTACACTACCTATTTTATGGACCATGAGATAAATAATAATTTCACAGCACTATACGTATTGTGTTTATCTAATGTGACAAAAAAGTTTTATTGAAAAATATTTTCGATTATTTTGAACACATAAAGGAAAAGTATTTTTATAAAAAAAAAAAAAAAAAAAAAATTTTCCCTTTTTGAAAAAAAAAAAAAAAAAAAAAAAAAAAAACGAACAAAGTGTATACACAATGTTGGTAAAGCTATACATAGTACATACCTTGGTAAAAAAAAAAAACCAAAGTTTACCCGAACTAAGATTAAAAAAAAAGTTAAAATTATATACATTATATGTATATAAATATGTACTTATGAAAGGATTTTAGCATGTATTTTTAACGTTTTATCGAAATTTTCTGATGAAAAAACAATAAAATATGTTAGCTTTAAGGTCAGAAAAATTTAAAATATTAGTACGGGTGTAGGTATATACTCGTAATATACATTATATATTATGATAAAACTTTAAATTATATTATTATTATTATTATTTTTTTTTTTTTGTATATGAATAAAACTTGTAAAATTGGAATAACTACTTAAACATATTAATCAGATATATTATAAGAAGAAAATATATAATTGTATACGTTATTTAAATAAAATATATTATAATATGTTATAAGTTTGTTACATTTTCATATCGATTTTTTTTTTTTGAGTGGCATTAAAAAATAATCTACTTGTTAAAAAAAAATTCGAAGAGAAGAAAAGTATAAAATATATTATAGCTTACAAGTATTATAGTGTTGTCCAATGATATAATTTTCAATATCGATATCGTTTAGTTTTTCTCGATATCACATCGCGATATATCGATGTAAAATACTAAAATATTTATATTTTATGTTATTAATATTAAACAATAAACTGGTTGTGTTTAAAGTAGAAACATTTATAGTATAAAATCGTTGCCATTAAATAAATAGGATAATTAAATGGACTGTATAATAATAATGATTTTTTGTTGTTTATGTATTATAACAGATTGCAAGTTTAATTTTTTATTGGTGACTAGATAATGACATTTAATAATAATAATAATAGTAAACTGCCTGATTGGCAATATGTTCAATTAATAATACAAAAAAAAAAAAGTTCCAATAAGTGATAATTATATAATTTGCATATGCCTCAGAAAGCAGTGATAATAACAGTTTTAGGCAGCAGCCAGCTTATTTAAATTACAATAATAAATATAAAGCCTCAAACGGCTTTAAATAGTAATAACAATAATATAAGTTCTTTGGTGTATAAATATATATGAAAAATTAGTTATATGAACTGCAGTTCACACAATAACCAAAAAAAAAACAAACACTTATTTGGCCACAAATAATAATACCAATACATATACCAAGATTATTCAGCCAACAATAAACCACGTACAATGTTAAATGCACTAGACTAACAGACACGAATTGAAAATGTTCCCCTATTACTGGTAAAAATGACCACCCTATACTAAGAATAATAATAATATAAATAAAATATAAAAATTAGAGTATCCGAACAGTAGTTACCAGGCAACCAAACAATAGTGCAAGAATACCAGCGTCGATCACAGCAAAGGGCATGGGAAATTAACAGGAAGAAATTTGTTAAATATTTAACACCAGGTTTTTCTTGTAATATATAACATGCATGTCACATAGATGTAGTCCGTCGAACGGACAAACAAAAAAAACAACAAAACGTAATATAATATAAATAAAATAACGACGATTATCAAAAAATGAGAAAAATAAGTGGGCACTATCACCACAGCTGACTAACGATAATAATATATGTTGCCAACAAAAAACAAAGCAGCACAACGGCAATGCAAATAAAAACTTAAAATTAATGGCGCCAATAAAATTATCAATTATAAACAAAACAAAACTTTTATATTAGTATAGGTAATATTAAATGAATTCATCATTACAGGTTTTTACTGTTTGTTTTATTAATTACTTAATAAAAAATAAAAAATATCAAATAACTATTAAATATAATAGAACTTAATCAAATTATAAGATAATATTACTATATATTTTTATCCTATTACTATTAGTAATGCTCCAAAAATTAAGTTTAATATTTATAATACCATCAATCATCTGATAGCTATTAGATAATAAAATTCATAAACAATATTAATAATATTAAATAATAATCCATTCTATACTACTATAAAATAGCTAAATACTTATATAATATATTATAGTGATAAGATTGGATTTTAACGATATCGCTTTAAATTGAATTAAGCCTTTTCGATTCTTGTAAAATAAAAATCCCGATGGTCTATCGTTTTCAAGCTAAGTTTTCTGGTGAAAAAAAAAAATAAATATCAAACAAACAAACAAACAAACAAACAAACCGAATGTTTTTAAACCATAAGTAACTAATTTATTTCCAAAGCGTTGTCGTAAGACCTATCGCTAACACGTATATAGACATACACACACCTATAAGTATCCCAGCAAACGATATTTTTTCCTCTTCCGCGACTCTCTGGCAAAATTTTGAGATCGTGATTGATGAGTTATTAAACTTTAGCAAGTTTTCGGGTGAGTTCAAGAATCAATAACAAGGGATGGCTATATTTAGGGGAAGAGAAAGAAGAGCCCTTCTGGCGACATACTTAATACAATCGTCTCGCTGCTGAAAATAAGAAATCTGCACCGGATAAACTTATAATAAAGTTATATGCCATTGCCTCTGAACTTGAAGCCTCGACGTGATCCTGACGTTTAAATATCATTAGCACTCGAATCTTCCGACCTTGCCACCATATTTCCCAATCCCTTTGATTTTAGCATTCTTTCTCTCTCTCACTCTTTCTCTCTTTTTTTCTCTGTGTCTATCTTTGTATTTGGAATCAAAACGAGAAGACGTGACTGATAAAATACCCGGCTGTTGCTTACGATAGAAATCAAAATATATACGAAATAACATTATTATTCGACGCTTGATTCAATTTCGTGTAAAAGTTATTTTACACAACCTCGATAAATATATTTCCAGCATAAAATTGTCGTGTTCGTTTAAACCAATTTACATGTAACTTTGCGTATATGCATTTATGAATTTCTTTGTATACATAAATAAACATATATATATAGTAAGATATATAGACAAAAAAATCTTTAAAGAGAAATAAAAATAGTTATTTTCAATGATTTAATATTAAATAATCTCAATACAATAATATCGTAACTTAGTATTCTAATATGTGATATTATTTTTATATTAATTATTATAATTTTATTTATCTACATTCATGCATATTTTATTTATCTATACTTGAGTTATAAATATATATATATCATATATGTATTAATTATGAAAATAATTAACATTATGATTTGATAACCTTAATATACACAATGTAAACATTGATTTTTTAACTAGAATAATTTTAAGTGTTTTAATGATTTTTATTTTTATAATATTATAAGGTTATTGCTAGAGTTTTTAGAATTTGTTTAAAGTCTGTGTATAAAGTGAGATTACCTACTTATGTACCAAGCTGCATTGGTGATAATATGAAGATATATTGATTTAGAAAGACCAAGAGTTGATTTTGATTTAATGATGTTTGATTTTTTAATTACATCATAATTTGATAATATGTAGATTATCATTAGAACGTTTATAAGATATGTTAGCTATTGTTTCACGATTTTTATTAAGTGAAATTTAGATGATATTATAATTATTTTTGTTGTAGATAATATTATAAAATTGACTTGAAATCGTGATATATATATAATTGGTATAATTGAATTATTTAAGTATACACTATATCGATAGTATTTTATTGGACGACTACCAAATTTCAAATGGAATATATTTTATTAAATATGATAAAATCAATCAAAATGTATTTTTTTTTTTTAACTTTTATTTTGATTTATGGTTTTATTTTTAAAATATTATAGCATGCATAATCCATAGGTACAAAATTTGCGTGAAAAAAAATACAATTGCCTTCAATTAACTACAAAATAATTAAATATGTTACACTGTTATGTACGAATAAATAATTTTTTTTTTTTATTAATAGTTACATAATTTTATTTAAAATAGACAAGAATCAAAAATATCAAAAGGGTCAAAAGATAAATGTTTTAACAAAAAAAAAAACAATAATCATATAGAACTCAAATAGGAACTAAACAATTTAGTTTAAAACCTCAAAACTATAAAAAAAAAATCAGTATTTGAAGTTTCCGTTTGAATACATCCCATTTCACGACTGAAGATAAGTCAATGCAGTAGTTTTAGGGTTAAAATTCTTAAAGCTGTCT
Organism: Melanaphis sacchari; assembly: GCF_002803265.2. Taxonomy (NCBI): domain Eukaryota; kingdom Metazoa; phylum Arthropoda; class Insecta; order Hemiptera; family Aphididae; genus Melanaphis; species Melanaphis sacchari. Next base: position 2,697,074 of record NW_020271380.1, on the reverse strand, counting down.
TGGTTATATACCAAGTCTAACTAATCATGGCCAATAACATCAAAATAATATTGTATCCTCATTCTATATTTTAACATACCATTCATAAATTAGATATTTTTTTATTTTTGGTTCATACAAAGGGTTTCTTTTAAAATAATAATAATTTTAAATCAAATAAATTAGAAAAAAATTTTTAATATTTTTGTATATATTATTTTTTTTTAAATTTAAATAAAATTAGGTATACAATTAATAAATGTACTAAATTTCTAATGAAATAGATATTTTTTATTAGTTTATATTTTATATTCTATTTTTGTATATCTACGTATACGCCATGTTAAATATTAATACACCTAACATTAAAAAGGGTAACTACGTTAATTAAGATTCAGAGTTGGTAAAATTAACATTAATGTACTGTTTCTCTGTTAGTTTATTACTTTTGTGGTTGTTTGACTGTTCAAATCAACTTCTTATATTTTATTATTATCATCATTTTCATTTTACATTTTCAAAAACTTTACTTGCTTTTATAAACTAATGCTAAAAAAAAAGTTGCAGTTCAAAATCTACATAAAGTCATGATAAAAAAAAAAAATAAAAAATATATTGCGTTAATTTCTACAACATAATATACACATGTTTTTAAACTAAAATGATGCATTAGTTAAAGTTGGGATTAAATAAATTATGATTGTATGGGATACTTTAGAATTGATTTAAATGATTCCATATACCTATTACAGTAAAGAAATTAAATTTCAAACAATCATTTAAAAAAAAACGAATACTTATCAAATAATATTTTTATATTAAATACTATAAAAATATATAATCATACTAAAAATTAAAAATTATATCTATAATTGTAATTTGAAATATGATATCATATAAGTACCTGTTAATATAAAATTATAATATTTTTAAATCTATGATTTTGAATTAATCTTAAAAATTAAAATGTAATAAAAACATTTTAGTTGTCTTGTCTTCATAACTGTTTAGTCATCTAGTGTGATAAACAATTATTGAAATACAAATAAAAAAATTCAATTTACAATGTATTAAACTCTACATTTAAAAATATCATTTAAATCGATAAATGTAATTATTTTATATTTTAATAAAATCATTTAGTGTTGTACTGTTATAATGTTATGATTTTTTGTTAATGTGTACGTATATATAAAATAACGGTTATAATAATTTACACGCTAATTAATCATAAATAATATATCAGATAATTATCTATCTAATTATATGTTTTTTGGATTATGAATTATGTCATCACTCACGGCCACATGTCTGTGTCTTCGGAACATTGAAATATCGTTATTTAATTTTTATCCATGATGATTATTTTAATCGGTGAATTAGTATATAATACTAATTCTATAAAAATGGACATGTTCAACGTTGCTACAATGACAACGGCCATTGCTGTCGATCTCAAGAACATCTCACACCCGCTGTAGATTTCTACTTCCCATTGAGTCCATATTCATTACTATCTTGCCATTTCGGATCTCAGTCACGTCCATATGAAAAAAAGTATCGTGTTTTATTGTTTTCGGTTATTTTTCATCTTTTTAATCCTGATTTTGTCAAATAAATTTTTAAATATCCTTACACAAACCCCCGTTAAAATAAATTCTATTGCATACTATTTTTGAACGGAACCCGTTTGAATTAATAAAAAAAATAAATAAATAAAAAAATACAAGCCATATGAATCAATTTTTGAAGCCCATCTATACCAAAATGTAATATGAAGTAGATCTTTTTTAATTATAATCGAACAAAAATTATATTACTTTTACCAGATAGATCTATGCAAAACGACAACTTTTTAAATTTAAATATTACATCATATACATATATTTTCATATTATGCTATTTTAGGAATGTTAAACCAAATATCATAAATCATATTTTATACAAAAGAAATTAGTTTATGTAATTGTTTATACTATACAATCATATATAATTTAGGTGACCGGCATAACGTGTACGTGTACTATTTTTCATATATACATAAATTAAATAAATAAATACAATTAATGAACTAACAAAATATTTTTAATTTTTTTTATTAATTAGTTTTATTAATTAATCATCTGTTTACAGCGAGTTGTGGGTTATTCAGGTTGTGTAAAGAACATGTGTCAGTGATGATTATACACGAAATCAAACATCCTTTGAAGTTTGACCGGAACACATTTGGACAAAATACGCCGAAAACCAAATATTATTACATGTTAATTACTGCCAGTTTGTACAGTAACATACTGCACATTACATTCACATTATACCAAAATGCGAATATCATATATGTTACTGGCTTAAAACCAACCGTTGATTATTCTTGAAAATACTAATTCATGGTTATACTTAAAATCATCGTGAAATTCGTTATATGATTATTTTATAAAGGTTTTCTAGAATTTTCCAAACATACCCTAATTAATATATATTATATTATATCATGCTATGTAAACATGATAATTTCTGATTACTAAATAAAGTTTGTTGAACGAAATATATTCTGTCAAGAAGCTTATGAATAATAAAGACTTGACTTTCACTGTGGCACGTACATAATGTTCGGGAAATGGGTGGCATATGTCATCGGGCCAGAGGTGATTAAGACTCATTTCACTACTGTACAACATTATACGCATATTGTACGCACTTTTTAATACAAACATAGTGGATGATAGATTCGTGGTTGGGAATCAGTCGAAATATACAACACAGCAGTATACACACTTCGTGTATGTAAAAAGAAAAAAAATCAAGATTTGGACATAGACGGATGTTGTGAAATCGTCCACCATAGTCTGACCAACGCGCAATATTGCGGTTACCCGCTTACCACGAGTACTCCGTAAACAATATGGTCGAGAGCTAACTACGGTTGTACCACGTCAGTTTCAAACTTCACACTAGATTTTTCCGATAAATTTTGCCACTTTCCGAACGTGTTTCTCCACAAATTCCGAAGTATGGTTCTATAAGTTATAAAGGGTTTTCAGTGCGTTGACAACGACCGTCGTGCGCTCAGTAATCATCAATGTAACCAATGCACGAAAAACGAGAACCATGACATATTTTTAGACTTCTTAAAACGTTAAAAAAGGTCTTCACCGTTTTGATAATGTAATAACATACAGATTTATGAATTATGATACTTCCGTGGTTTAACAAAGTAGACAAGGACATCAGTTTACATATTTGTAAAGTAGGAATATAGATAACTGCATAGTTGATAATTCACTATACAGTGCTTTTTAATAATATATTGTAAATACAATTAAAATTTTTGTATGGATTAATTTATTCTTTGATATATTTTTCCAATTAATTCGAACGAGCTTAATCCACTTTTCCTGAACAATAGTTAAAATTATATAGAATAATTGTATATTATATGACGTGTTATATACGTTTTTTAGAAATATGAAAACATTTATACTAGCTACAATGCTACACGTTGTTTTTAATTTGTACTAAACTTAAGTATGTTTAAACTGAGCATTATGTTTTGTAGTTAACGATTAAATATAGGTGGTTCCATTATATTATTACAGCATACAGCAGCTGTTTTTGTTTAACTCCGATGACAATAGTTTTGAAATGGCATAAACTGCAGAATTCTGGTGGCTAAAAATAATCTCATTTAAATATCATGCTTTTTCGTTATAGTTTGAGTTTATCTAAAAATTCACTCCATCTAAACCCAATAATCCTGTTGCCTTATGACCTCATATGCTCACACATACCTCACTCAACTACATTTTATTATACCAGACAAGTTCAAATATTATATTATGTGTTATTGTATGTTATTATCATACAACTCTGAATGTGTCAGCACCGCTCAACTGTAAACCTTTTCCTTGTTGTGTTGAACTACATTACTAAGATGACTTACCGTAAAATTCAAGAACATAATAAATTGTTTTAAATATTTTATAAGAACGTCGTACAACAAGTATCACAAAACCAGTGGTTAGGGTTTTATATGTTATTAGGTATTTACTCATATGAGCGAGATGTAAGATTTTATTTTAAAATCCTGCTTAGGTATACAAAATTAAAAATTGAAATTAATCAAACTTGGTTTAAATAAAAACAAATAATTTAAATAATAAAAAATATACACATTTTTTTTTTTATAGTAGAAAAACACATTTTAATATTTTTATTAATACAATTTAATAAACTAGGTAATATACGCATATTTATAAAATATGAATATAGAACATTTATTATACTTAACCTAACCTTTCTTCATTTTGCAGCTGTAATTTATCATTATTATATCATTATGCACTTGATTTATTTTCTTTCATTGTTTATAATTTGTAACATAGGTACCTACTTTATAAATATATTGTATTATTACTAGTCTTATATTATATTCTGATTTTGTGACATTAAATATTAATTAATTTTTAAATGGGCACGTGTTTTATTAATTTAAATACATTATTTATGTTTTTATGTCTTTGTGATGAACATTAATAATATAATATTTTTCAGTTTTTACTAAAACACGTTTACTTTTTAGTAGAAAAAGCATTATTTATTAATACATTAATTTTTGTCTGTACAATTTATGTAAATTGGTATTATTCGGAAGATTATAAAGATTATTATTATTTATTATATTCATACATTTCGTTGTGTTTATTTATAAAGATTCATATACTTTTATGCTAACCGACCAGTGAGATCTTTGTTTTTATTCAATAATTATTTCATTTTAACCTCAACCTCAAAGCTTAATCAAATCGTATTTTAATAATTAATATATTTGTTTTTTTTTTTAATGTTGAACAATTTTTGTTTATTTTTATCAATCCTGAAAAATATTATATAATTTCATTTGTCAGTGTTATTGGCTAATTTTAACCTTTTTCAACTGGAGGGAGCATATTTTATATTGTTGAACATCCATTGTTCAATATAATATTATGCACGTTTACTGTTTTATACGTTAACAAAACTATTAATTTAAAATTTAAGAATAATAATTGGACATAATATTATAATAACCAGTCACTGAAAAAGTCACGAAAAATCATAAATACGATTAAATAATATCATTTGTGGCTTAACAAATTATAATATAGTACCGTTCAAAAGTTTAACGGTATAATGTACTGTATATAAAACATTGAAATATAAAACTTGTATTTGGACGCAGAGAATACAAATAAGTGGATTCGTGTCATATAGAAGTGGTGTATAGAAGCAGTAGCTCAAGGGGAAATCGATAATAATATGTTTACCCGATACGATAATGTATATATATTATATGCATTATATGGCGTAGAAAAAGATTTCGTTCTTTTTTAGTTGATAAAAAAAAAAATCGCAACCTTTCGCCATCACACGTCGTTCGGATAGAGAATAACGCCTCAGGAACGAAAATAAATCATCATCCGGTTGGCGACGGGAAGAAAAAAATATGTAAGACATTCCGCAGTGAGGCACGTAACCTCTTCCCCAACCATCTAGCTACCACGCAACCATATTTCCATATGCGATATACGCTTGGGCCGACCGCGTTCATCTAATAATAATACCTATCAATATGCAGCCACCAGCCATAGCATGTGTAAAATAAATTGCATGCTGCGTCTTAGCGTATTTGCGAAAAATGAGTTTATGATGTGCAATATGTATGCTTACAACCTAATTATTATACTTATAGTATTAATATATTAGTTTTGATAAGGTTCAATTTAAAATTGATTAAAAGACATGTAAGATTAAATAGAAGACAGTATTATTCCATTATAATCGTTCTCCGATTGCAATGTTTTACGTCACTTCTTGAAATGTCTAAAAATATATTTAACTTATTAAGTGTCTTATTACTGTGAGAAAGTTATAGTGTCCAAACTTAAAAAATTTGTATAGTGTGTTGAAATATAATGGATTTCATCTCGAGTCATATAAGAGTATTAAGAAGAGTAGTGGCTTGTTAACTTAGTCTTAGAGTCTCAGAAAGAAAGAAATAAGTAATTTATTTTCAACTTTTTTTTAAATTATCTGTTATATCCGTTATAGTCAATTTGCATAATACTCTATTCTATTATGGAGATAGATCAGTTATCTTTGAATTTGTAACTTTTTTTAATAGAGTACTTAACACATATTAAATAAGTTCTCCAAGAGCGAGTAGATTTAATTATATAACATCAAATAAGACATAACTGAAAAATATAAACTTTTTATTCTTAGAAAACACTGAATACTAGTACTCTTTAAAACTTGATTTTTAGGAGTCTTAAAATATTTATTATGTTCATATAATTTTAAACAAACCATTATTATGTTTAAATATGTTTTAAACAAATAAAAAAAAAAGTAGGTAAGTGGGTTGGGATCGTTCTGCTGTTCATTAGGTGTCGAATGTATTACTACTATAAATGTGTCAATTTTAAATTCAATAATAGGTATATCATTTTATATAAAAACCATTCTGAACGAAAACTATCTATCAACTTATATTAATAAATTTATTTCATGATATAATTTTTTTTTTTTATGTATCTAAATTAAAATATACCACATTATTTTACTTTTGTTATTAATTTTTGAGTCAATCCATCTTACCGTAAAACAATGTTCATGGTAAAATTAAGTAAGTAATATTTTAAAATTAATCTAAATACCTACTTTCAATTTTTATTCCGTATAATATTAATAGTATATTAAGTAAAATTTTAAGATAGCCATGGTTACAAATTACTTATACATATTAATTATAAATATGAGACTATGATTGTTTATAATCTATAAAGATAAAAGCAATTTAAGAAAAAAAAAACCTCTAGGTTCATAGATTTATGGTCAATCCGTAATCGATATTTTTATTTGGAGTATTTTTATAATCCTAGTTTATTCAAATTTAAACACTAACTTTATACCTCTCTATATATGAGATATCAGATACATAAATATGTATATTATATATAATATATATATTATACCTATTTGAGTTGTTGAACAATATTTTATTAACTTTTGTACGATAAAAATAAATCATTTTTTTTTCGTAGTCTGAAATCAGTAGTAGTTTAACAAAACAGGCAATTAAAGTACAGAAATAAATATATATTTTTATACATCTCTAAAATAAAAATGAAAAATTATTTTATAGAGTAATATATTTTTATGATTAATATTTAAAAAATTGTATTCATTTTTTTTTATTGCATATACGTTCTGAAGGTAGTTTTTTACAAACTGCACTTTAATATTTTGAAAAAAAAACTATTATTGAAAAGATTGTATTATTTGTTTATTCTATGTATATTAAACTACTATACAATAAGCTTAAAGACAATTAGACAGCTATATAAAATATAGAAATAATATTTCAATATTTGATATATCTACCTATTTATCAATTAATATGATCTATACAATTTATTACAATGAATATTTATGAAAAAAAAAAAAATAATAATAATAATATTTTTTATTGAACAATCCAATGAATACAAATTAATTTCATAACAATTAAAGTTAGTTACACTGTTTTTTAATACGTTTAACAGCAAATTTATAACTCATATTTCATATAGTATGTTTGATTTATATGCAATTTAATAATTTTATATTTATATACTTATACAATTTATTATACTACACGTATAATGTATATAGCATGTTAATTATTAACCGTACGATATAAATACGTAGATATAATTTATATTAAAAGAATAATCCGGTAAGTAGAAATTAAACCTCTGATCAAAATTATAACAATTAACATAATAATAGTTATTATGTTTAGTTTATATTCATTGGATTTTCTTTTTATAGTATTAGTTAATAATTTTCAATGTATTGATATTTATTATTTATACATTATCCTAAACAAGAAATAATAATAAATAATTATACTGCTTCAATCGTATAGTAATGCATATGCAATACATTCTTGTACTTTGTACAATATTAAATATTATTGTAAATTAAGATACATTTTTTAATTTTTAAATGTTTAAATTTGTATTGACTATGATATATTTTTATTTTGTTTAAGTATTGTATCCACATACAATAATTGACTGACAGTTTTTAACTAATGTTATTGAAAACGTTAATGAAAAATAATAATGAATACACTAAGTAGTATAAAAGTTTTGAACGTTTTATTAATAGCATTATATTATTTGTGTTTAAATTGCTTATACAATATAATGCGTAATATATAATATTTTGTTAGAATAAAAGGCTGATAAGGATAAACAACGATATTATAATAGTTTATTAACCTTTGTTCGAAATCTTTATTTATTATTAAAGTTAATTATTCTTCACTTTAATTATTTATTTTTTTTAAGAATTTAAAGATATCAAAAGTTTTTTGACAAATTTTTGAAAATTTAATCTAAATTAATTTTTTTTTTTTTTTTTTTATCTAAACTAAGGATAATTACAATATTTTCTTTATACATTTTCGTAAATAAAATTTGCTACGGATTAAAATTAGAAACAAAAATAATAACATTTCAAATAAATGTATGTGTTCTTAAATGTTTAGGTCAATTAAATAGCAGCATGCTAAAGAAAATATACGTCGCGACAAACAAGTTGCGTTCATGGTTTGTCAACGATAATATTCCAAGTTGCGTCAAAAATAATAATATTGTTATTCTATTTCAATTTGTTTTGTAATACACCCGTAAATATTCAGGTTTTAGCAATTCGTATTGATTATCGACAAATTATCAGTAAATTTGACTTTAAAATTTATTAACGGAAATTAATTACGTCCATGTTAACATCAGTTATACATCGGCATGTGACATTCATTGGAATCGATTGAGTGATACGCAAAGCTAGAAGTTTTCACCTGGGACAATCTATTTAGAGAAAAATTCAATCAATTGGTCTGTATTCAGTTTCTAAAATTAAAACTGAAATTGGAAAATAATTTTTTGGTCTTCATTTGAGTGAATAATTAAGTATTTTTATAAAAACCTAATGTTTATAAAATCTAATAATCAAAAAGTATAAAATTTTAAAATTAATATGCATATTAAATTACAAAATCTCAATAATTATAGTAATAAAATAAATGAAGAATGTAGAAAATGAAGTTTTTGTTAAAAAACCGTAACCCAGTTTGAAACAAAAAATAAATTACAAAATTATAGTTAAAATATATATATGTATGTACATTATTTTTGTTCGTAATTCTTCACATATAAACGAAATAATATTATTTTTAATTGATTTTTAAGAGTTATAGATAATTTATAGTAATAGACATATTTTTAACCATATTATTCGATTATATGAAAATTCTATTTGAACTCATTGCGAATATTTATTTTATTATAATATGATTTTTATCTAATGAAATATTACCATCTAAATTTCTTTAAGTCATTTGGGTAATTTTATTGTAAATTATTTAACAGTGAATATTAGAGAATGCAAAACATTTTCTACTACTGAAATGGTCATAATAGTATGTAACCTAAAACCAAAATTCCACATTACATTTCATATTAATTTTTAAATCCTTGAATATGAATTTTAATTTGTGTATTCAATTTGATCATTCAAATTCCAAAGAGTTGTTTTAATTCTATTAACTACGGAAAAAACCAATAGTTTAACTTCAATCTAAATTAATTTTGTAAATTGAGTAACAAACTATGAATGATTTGATTATCAAATGTACTAGAATAATGATTAATGTTCTTTGTTATTCTTAAAAGAATAACATAAATATAAAGTGTACCTTAAAATGGTTAATATCGCAACAAAAAAAAAATTACGTCGGTTGAAATAAAGTAAATAAAATAAAAGAAAAAAAATTGACTATGGCAAAACAACTAGTAAACTTCAACTAAAAATTATAAAAAAAAACATGTAGATAATACCCTAGGGTTAAATACTGTATAATGTATATTTTATTATGACGATGTGCACATTATGATGTATGGTAATACATTTTGTAAATCTTTCAACAAGTCTTTCATTGGATACAAAGGTGAGCAAAATGGGTGCCATTTAGCAAATAAATCACGTAAATAATATTATTAATGTATTTTGTTCGGTTGATTATTGGCAACGATTATATTACAGCGTATAAGATATATTTTGTCGAAGAACGTTTGAAATTTGTTCGGTACACTTCCGCAATTTCCTTTTTGATATTGGCCCGAAGATTTCATCGATAAGCCAAATATGAAATAATTGGTCTAATAAGCCGTTATCGAAATGATAAAACAAAAACAACTAAAACTTTTTACAGTTTTTATCTCAGTCAGTTGTTACCGACGTTTGTTAGAAACTATATACACAAACTCTCGAACATAAATTTTAGCGCAGGCGCCTCTTTTTATTTATTTTGTTTTTATCTTAAAAGATATATAGCTAGATACTATTTATCTCGGCGATTATGGTTAGGATAAGACACATTACGTGTATTTTTCTAAAATTCCCAGGTGGTAAACCATCTGGAAACTAGCAACAGAGCCACTAGCTTATCATCACCGCCGTTAGGCAACTGATATGCTTTTACTGCGTTACGCCATGTCTCGGCGTATGCGTATAATACAATATTATTTTAACACTCGTACGTTGCAAACAGAGTAAATATTTATATTTTTCAAAATATCGTTTTACGTATAGTATATTTAAGTCATTACGACAATATATGATGTTATTGAAAAAAAAAAAAAAATAATAAAACTAAACAGATGCAAATTATATCTATTGAAAACAAAAATAATTCAGTGCATAATAATGTATTATAATATACTTTAAAAATTTAAATTGCTGTTTTGTCGGAAACCGTTACGCCGGCCAAAATTTCGGGTTAAGTTCGAGTGATATATCTTTATACCTATATGCTTTAAGTTATGCTTGCATTTGTGAATAGAACGTGTACAGCGTACACGGTTTTATTACAAGCACACACACACACACACACACACACACTTACGCACATAGCAATTGTATATACCTCTATGAATGTATACGTGTGAATTTCCGAGAAAAAATAACAGGTGCGACTTTACAAGAGAAACGACGAAAATAATAAGCACGCGTGTGCCGTAGACCCTCGGACGAGATTCACCGGGGTCGGGCGCCGGAAATTCGAACACGCACACATGCACACCAGGTCGAGCGTTCACGCGTTCACGGGCGCACAAGCACTATTACTACTATACACACATAATATAAGGCCGATCGCGGTGTACGTACGATATACATATATAACGGTGTGCTGCCGGTGCAACGGGCTTTTGCACGAGTGAGCGTGCGGGGGCAGCGGAAGGACTCTCTCATCCGGTCAGCCCCGGCGACGGGGATGAGGTTCACTTATACACAGCCACTCGGGGATACCGCTCGGGGATCTCTCGGACCCGATGAAATATGAACGGCATTTTGCACCGACAAATTGGACCTCGCGCCGGGCAGCCGACACGAATGCACAGCCTGCCGCAGTGTGTATGTTATGTCTGTGTGTGTTTGTGTATATTATATTCTCGCAGTGTTATCTACTCTGCCGCGGCCGTACGGTATATCCGCTATACCAACGCTACTGTATTCCTTATCCTGTTCATCCTGTTACGTCTTGTATTATTGCTACACTTCGTTATTTCTCCTCTCATTCTTTATATTTTTTTCACCATTCACATAATATAGATGACGACATTCATCCCGACCAAAATACTGTAACGTGACTAGGGTGTCTTATAAGACACTATATGCGGTATAATACTATGTGTAGTGCTAGCGAGGAATCGACCGGAAAATATATTTGTTTGCCCAATCCAAGCACATGTACTCGAAAGCATGTATATTTATAATATATTTACATAATATATTGTCCTCTGCTTTGTTTTGTGTCTTGTAAAAATGAGAAAAATAACAAAACAAAATCAAATCGACAATTTTCGAGACTGTGACGGTTATGTATTATGCATTTGCACGGACATTTTTCATGATCGAGTTTGAAGCTGGCTGATGAGCACTAAACGACGACGTTTGTTACTAAGATCATTTTTTATTCAGTGATATCAAGTGCATTTTTAATATATACACAACTCAATGTTCACTGAAAATAATATGAACAAATTATTCTTGTAATAATAAATATCAGCATAGCGGTCCAAGATACATTATTTTTCTACCGCAACCATCACAGTTAGTTCTCATTATTTTGTAAGGGTATTTGTTGACACTTTGACTGCAGTACCCGTTTTATGCACCGCTGCCAACACCGATCACTATATTTCAATAATAATAGGATATTTCCATTACTGTGTTATACAATAAGTTTTAAAAAGTATTTTTTTCTGTTTTCAGTTTGTATATTTTCCAAAGCGCATTTATGACTTTTCGGATGTATTGAAAACCGTATATTATTATTATTATTATTATTATTATTATTATAGAATTAGTTCCATTGGTTTTATTTCTACGAGCGTAGTATTTGCATATTACATTGGTAAAAACGAATGTTTTTTTTTTTTTTATTATTATTATTATTTTAATCAATAACGAGTACAAATATTATATAGGTATACGATACACGTATGTTATGTATATTATAGGGAATACATCATTCGGCCAATTAACATATTTTTTAAATTGGAAACTGAAATAAACAACAATCGAGGAACGTCGTTTATTAAAATTTGTCAGGCATTTTTGAAATGATAATTAACTAAAATTGTTTTGTTCTTCGTCTGGAATGAACATAAATAATATTTTATTTGTTTGGATATTTCAATATTTTATTCAATTGAATAATTCATCGTGTAATTATGTATTACTGTTTTACTGTTTTATCACTTTTAATTTAAAATAAATCACGTATTGCTGCTCATTTTTATAATTCATAAAAACAGCATACATTTATTTTATATATTTACTATTATATTTTATTATTATTTATATAGTATATTTACAGTATACATTTTACAAACACTTTTAAATTGTTAATTTATTTTGAATGTGTATTTTATTGTATTTGTTGACTTTTTTTTAATTTCTTGAATGTACACAGTTTTTTTTTTTAAGTATAAAATATTTTGATGTCACTATACATAATATATACGTATTTTGAGTTTTTGACAACAAACCCTATTTTCACAATTTTTTTTTTTTTTTTTTGTTCAGAGCTTCGCAAACATTTTACCTTTTTGAAATGTTCTTGACATTTTTCATACCCACTTTTTTGTACTGTCTTTTCCACGATCGATACATGCATATTCATCTCAGTATTCATCAACTATTTACTAAAAATGTAAACTATTGATTCACAAAAGAAAAAAATCACGATTTTATTATTAATATATTATAATAACAATATTAATGATTTTTTTTTTTTTTTTTTTTTATGCCAGTGGCAATGATAACACAAGTATTTAATATAATATGTTAGTACTCCCTTGTTTTATTAGTATGTTTACACATAATATTATTTTAACGTTGCTTACTAACCACAAAAATAATATGACAAAAGAAAACTAAGAATAGGGAATTAATTTTTACTAAATTGGACAATGTAGTACACACGTTTAAGTCGTAACTTATTTTTATTTCGAATGATTCTCAAGCCACGGCTATATCAATAAAATTTTATCTTTTCTATTATTTTAATTAAAAACGTTTACTGTTATAAATATAAAATATTGCTAAAACATGCATTACGAGAAACACTGTAATATCATATACAAAAAATTCAGTTTATAGTGAGCTATTTATACGTTTTTAATACATATATTATATATTTTGCATCATGTGCAAACTAAATTCTCCTTCTACTTCTCTTCTTCTTCCTCCACAACCAAAAATCAAAAAAAAAAAAAATAACTTAAAAATATTTGTTTAATTATTATTATTTTGTTATGCGCCTGAAAACAATTAATAAGACTGTTACAATTTTATTTTATTTATTGTTGTCATTAACGTTGCGCACATACGTAGTTAATCGAGACAGTAAATGCAATGTCATCTCTATATTTGTGTTTTTGAACTTTTTGTTGTATCACGTTAACCACATGCATTGGTAGTGTACAGAGAAAGAGAAGTTTATCATTTTTATACCCTGTTCATTGATTTTTAAATATATATTAGAGTAAATTTGTTTATTTATATAATACGCAAAAATATTACGATAATATTAAAAAAATTAATTGTAGTCATATTATATAATTTGTTTATATTACATTAAATAACTAATTTATGGTTTTCTGAATATTTAATAAAATCTACTGCATTTGTACAATTATACAAAACTATGGTAATTTTTTTTCATTATTTAAATAAACTTTAAAAAAATGTAAAAAAATAAATATCCTGAACGTATATTATATTATGCAATATACATCGATAATTACCCTTGTTCTCGAAGTTAAAATAAATTATGAACTATTGAGAAATTTAGTGAGTTTCAATAGAAAACAATTTTATATTTTATATTATGTTCAGTTTTGAAAAATAAATATAATAAGCTAGGTACAGATAAAATTGTTCTTTAGGGAATTCGATTTTATTCATTAAGTACTATGTAACTAGTTATATATTTTAGATTTATTATTTTTATTTAGAGTTCTTATTTTATTTTTTTTTTTTTTATTAAACTTGTATTATTAATATATTATTGAAAAATATTAATTTATATTTTAATTAGTAGAACGTAGATCAGACTTTCGATTGGTTTTACTTAATTTATGAGTTTAAAACTTAGTTTATCTTTGCACTTATTCCGCCCTAAATGTAGTTTCGTCGCTAAAAATGTCATCAGTGATGACTCGTCATTCATGTGAACGACGGTGATGAAAATATGTTCGTTCAATGATGCCATTGAAGTTCGTAATATAGCGTGGACGAAGACAACAAATTACGTTTTCCGGAAGAAAGCTATTAACCATTAATTATCACTGTTTCCCCGTGCTGATTAGTGTTCAGCAAAGTTGTTCGTTTTTTTTATAATAATAATTATTATTATTATATTTTTTTTACACTTACCGCCTATCTACTATTTTCACTCTTCGTCTGTGGATGGGCAAGGCACTGTACCAAAGATGAAGATATTATAATATGCCATCGTCCACCACTGCCCTCGTCAGCGAAATTATCTAATACACTATTCATCTCTTCCGACAATAAGGACCCCACGTATAAGCTACAAGAATAGATTGTTTGCGTGGGAATTAATTCACACTGTCGAAAAATAATTCTCTTTAATTTTGCCAGCCCCCGGTTAAAAAGCTAGGAATGTCGAGGTAATGAAAAAAAAGAGGTAATAATGGTGATGAGTCACCGTGAATACGACATATTGTATAATTTTAATATATTTTGCTAACTCCGCTTTCCACGCAGTAACTATTTTAGTTTTAACCGTATTATATTATTATCTCTGTCGTTTATATTGTACTTGCAAGATTCAGAGGTGTCGAAAAAAATGTTCTTCCGTCTGATTCTATCATTCCCACTATCTTATCTCACTCTTTCTTTTTCTCTCTTTCAGCTATATTTCTTTTAAGTTTTGATTTAACTGCATTTACGTTTATTAAACGTATTGTAAAAAAATATTTTAATTTAACAATAATAATATATGTATTGATTTCTCTATACTCATTGATAAATTCGTATAAGGTAACGAAATATAAATATGAATTAATTCTAAGTAATCTGTAGATAGATCTATTAATATGTTAAGTTATTTTATTATTTTTACTTTTTGAAACTGTTTTTATTTGATTCAATTTTAAATATTTAATTGTATATTTGCATATGATATAACTCTAAGCAGGTTTCCCAAGAACACATCAATCAATCGAGTTTTTGGTTTGATTTCACAATTTACATATGCAAAGAAAGATGTTCGTAAAAAAATAAGCTACTAAAATCGAAATCATTTTTTGTAAGCCATTAACAACGAAAAGCCAGTTTAAGACTCTTGATGAACGTACTGGTATTAAATACTCATCGGCATCGCATGATAACATAATATTTCCGGGTCAGTTTTAATTTGTTGAAACCCAACGTAAACCTACAAAATACGTAAACTGAAAGCTGATGATATAATGTATACTACTTATTTACTACTTATATTGACGATACCCACTTGAGATACTCGTATAAATTGTATAAATGAAATCGTTTATTTTTACAACGAGTTTACACTAATATTTCAGTAGTTTTATGAATATATAATCAATCAACAGATATTATAATTTATCACAGTGCATATTGCTAAAAACGTATAAGAATTTTTTGATGTATTTTACTGTAAATTTATTGTTTAAAAGTGTTAACATGCCAGCTTGTAATGTTGTCATAATTTAATATATAGTTACTATACATAGTTAATGAACTATTCCTCGTATGAAATAATATTGATAATATTTCCAACAAGCTAATTGTAAATTATTTAGTTAAATATATTTATTTTTTTCTATATTTGATTACATAAGTAGTTCAATATGTATAACTTAGTGCCAAAACGAGTGAGTAGATCAGAAATGATTATTGAAGAGGAGTCTATCAAATTATATTCTAAGGAGTATTATAATTTTTATTTATAAGTGTAACTATTCAATTTTTCAACTTTAACTGAACAAAATAAAACTAGAATAAAAGAAGTTTTGATACCAACATTTTATGGTTAGCATGATGAGAGATGCATTACTTTTTTTGAAATTTTGGATGTTTTAGACGGAAAATAATGCGTTGTTCTTTTAAATTTATAACCTTGAAATAATGTACATAAAAGAAAACTTTAACTTCTTACAATGATAGTACAATTATATTTTAATCAAAAACTACTATTCATTATTATTATTTTTTTTTTTATATTTTTTTGTATCCATACATGTTTATAATTAAAATAATAATATATCTAATATATCCATTTAAAAAAAAAAAAAAAAAATAAAATAAAATTTTTTATATTGTAAATAAACTATTGGAATATTTTACAGTTTTATTAGGTGTGTAGAATTTAAATTTATTGTTTTAAAGCTATATCTTAAGATATTAATTTTAACTATGTTACTTAATTTATTTCAAGTCTACCGATTAAACATTTAAACTGATGTAATAATTATTGGCACGTGAGTTTCTATCCTTGTCTCTCAGTTTATATAGCCTTAATGTAGAATATTGTAGATAATTTAATTTGAAATATGAATATTGTATGGATTACGCATGACTTAAATTACATATTATATTAACCAAATGCTATTGGAAAAATTAACAAAGGTAATTAATTAAGTATGTAACCTAATTTTTCCGATAAATTAAAAAAAAAAATAGAACAATAATAATTAATCGTAAAAATTATATAAAAAAAAAAATTATTTTAATGATATAGGTATGTGATATAAAATATTCTATACAAATAATTAATTACATATTTTCTTAATTATATATATATATATATTACACTGAGTATACAACGCAGTATAAAATATTAAGTTGTAAACACATACGTATTGTGTGTGTACAAAAACAATTTGATGTAAAACGATGAAGGCAATTCTATTGAAAATACCTAATAAAAACAATAGCTCGTGACTACTGCTACTGTAACCATTATTTTTACGAGACGACGCGGGGTGCGACAGCTATAAAATAATATATTGTCATAAAAACGGGTTATAATTTCTAGTTTACTACCGGCGCAACGTTCGTAGGGTGCATAATTTTTTATACACAATACATATAGAATGGGCTGTAAAAACGCATCTGATAAAGAGAGTTCGCTTTTCGTAATGGCTTTTGATAATAGCAATGTAAAGCCGGAAACACCATGGCGGCGTGGCAATGCGATAGCGATGAATTTATACACATCATACATAAAGAGAGAGAAAGAGAGAGAGGGTGAGAGAGAGAGAGAGAGAGTGTGAGAGAGTGATACGGAGAAAGAGTGACATAGGGCGGAAAAGTGTTGGATAATATTACAATTTACAGGGATAGGTGCCTCAGCGTCGCATATAAAACGAGTTAATTAAAACATGACCTGTGCGGAAGGAAACAACGAACGGTGCACCGTACAACATATAATATACCTAAATACGATTTACGTATAGCAACAGTCGCGTATGGGTGTCGGTGTAGGCGGGTGTGACGATGGCTGCGATATACATGTCCATAATACGTTTTCTACGCACAACGCGTGTAGATATAGGCAATAATAATACTAATGATATCATTACAATCGTATATAGATACACCTATATATCATTATTAAAGCCGCTTTAATATTAACATAACACTGTAACTTGCAGTGGATAATATGAGTCATGTCATACGACGTCCATTGTCCTACACATTAACCATTAACCGTTTAACACGTAGGTAACGGCTTATTTTTGTCCGATGTTCACGCGTTGTTAATTAATCGGAAAACGTAGATAATAAATCATGCGCAAACGCAGAGTTCGAATTGGAAACAAATGAAGAAGAGTAACTCACTTGGTGATTTAAAACATTATATAATTGTTTTAACACAAAGCCGCAACGGGACAATGGTAAAAATATTCACTGCGTACGGTTTATTAAGAGTTCCAACAGTAATTATATAAATAGTATACATTTTTTTTAGACATATACAATATTGTATACAATATAAATATTAGCCATCATTTTTATTTAGTTTTATGATAAAAATTATTGTTGTCTAATCAAGTATTTAAATTTTTTTTTTTTTTTAATTTGGATAATTTCGATTTAAACGGTTAAATTCTATTATAAGTTATAATGATAATATTAAAAACAAACGATGACGATAAATCCATTTGTGAATTTTTAAATGGTTTAATTTATTTGGTCTTGTTATCATAAATAGTAATAATCAGTGATATTATCATTTAATTAAAACATTATTTTTTAATATGAAATACGAATTTCAAAAATAGTTTATACTTATATTAAAAAAATATTTTACAAAAATACGATGTCTTTCATAAATAATTAGTAAGGTACTCTCGAAATGTTTTAAAGCCATAGTAGAATTATATTGACTCTCTGTGTCTCACCTCCAATTTAAGCACTCATTGTTTCTGCTTAAATAACATGAAGCGATCTGTAGCAGCAGCAAGTTCAAAGTACAAGTATTGCAGTGTACCGTTGACGCTTGTTCCATTAATCGTCACTTTGGGACACAAATAGCGTAACTTTACTTTACCACTTTACTCGATTTCTAAAGAAATAAGACAGAGAACCAAGCTGACTGTGCACGGACGCACGTATCGGCGGTAGAGGCTACGACTTGTCTTGGTAACGCCCTACGAATATTAGGTCCGTTACTATAACTACAGCCAAATATTTTGAGCGACAGAGTGTAATTCGTATTAATATTTAAAAAATTAAATTTTGTAAAAACATAACGGCAGAGTATATTTACTTAATATAATATATGAAAATGTATTGACTAGTGCTAAATATTTTATGTAAAAGTTTTTATTGGTTTATTTTTGAGGTATACTAGTACAAACCATATCAGTATTTGTT
Source organism: Melanaphis sacchari (assembly GCF_002803265.2). Taxonomy (NCBI): domain Eukaryota; kingdom Metazoa; phylum Arthropoda; class Insecta; order Hemiptera; family Aphididae; genus Melanaphis; species Melanaphis sacchari. The sequence goes on along the minus strand of NW_020271380.1, from coordinate 2,677,571 downwards.
GTACTTCAATAGAACGTAAAATTACGCTATAAAATGCATATTTTTATAGAATAATTAATATACTTTGAAACAAAAGTTATTTTAATCCATTTAAATCTAATTATACACAATATGTTTAAAAAATAATTGAAATATAGGTATGTTTGTTGAGTATAGCCATAATATTATATAAAAATATTTACTTTTATAGTGTTTTTTTTTTTTTGTGATACAAATTTTTCTAATATTTGAAAAAATAATTTTGCACAATGGTGGTTTTGATTCATTTAAATATTTGATTTTATTTCAGAGTAAATATTAAGCTACAAGTAATAAGGATTAAAATAGATAATTCAATATTTTAAGTTATTCATAAACGTTTAAATAATTTTAGTTAAGACTTTGGTATATTCTGCATACATGCATTGAATATTGGATGAAGTCCAGTTAACAATGTGGTTGAAAAAATAAACACGTATGAGTATTACGTGATGATGTGAGGTATACGAAACTAAGTAGAGCTTAAACGCACTGCTTTGGACGTGTACAGATTTTTATTGTAAACCATAATGCGACCTAATCAAAATAATTCTTATTTCACACCTTTTCAAGAATTATTTTTTCTAAGATTTAAAATTTAAAATTTAAAATTTTTTTTTTTTTTTTAATGTTATGTTGGTAGATTTATAATAAAATATTTTCATGCATATAATATACTGTAATTTTTAACCAAAAAAATATCACGTCTAACCCTTGTTTAGGCCAGATTTAAATGTGTAATATTCAACGAAGTGTTTTAATTTAATTTTCCCATCTCATCGAGGTTGATATGACTAAGATTTATAAATTATTTAAAATATGTAATCATTAGCTTTTGAGATATTATATCATTATGTATATAAATATTTGTAATGATTCATAACATTATTGTTATTACTTATTTAGTTATTAACGTAATGTATATACTGATTATGATAATACTGTATATACAAACAAAAAACAATAATTTATTAAATTCCATTATACATACATATCTATAGTATAAATAATATACATATATATATATGCAATTGGTATATATTATATAAGTAGTTCTAAAATATGATATATAGTTTATTATTTATAAATTTTAACAACAGAAATTCTAGAACAAAAATACCTCTTGGGTTTTACTAAACAAAATAAAGATGTTTTGTTTATGTTTAAAGTCAACGTATAGAAATTCGTTTCAAAATTTCAACGACTACCTTGTTAACAACACAAACACAATGCTTTAAAATTATTGTTCAAACAATGTTTCACTTCATCGAGCATCTTATAGTTTTATTAGTTTTGTAGTAAACTTTATCATTGTATTTCTTGACGATCACTAAAAACATTTGTTTAATATTCTATATTTTGTTATGTGCCAAAAAATATATTAACAATAAATGCTAAATTTTGTAAACAATTTAAATTATTTGTAACTTGAGTAGTCTATCTATGACAAATTTTGTTGATTGCTTGAATAACACGATGAAGTGTCCTATTGAAAATGGTTTAACAAATCAGACTTATGAAACGTGACGGAAAATAATTTAAAATAATTATTTGTAAGACAATTTTAAGGTAAAATTATTCATATATATTTTATATTTATTAAAATATCATTATATTTATATGATGATAACTTAAAATCTAATAAACGTTATAGAGTTAATTTATTTGATCGATAAAAGACTTATTGTCATAGTATATTATTGTTATTTAGAAAAAAGAACAAATTTAAAAAGATCTAATGTATGTAATTATTATTATATACATACAAATATCTCCAGTTCAAAATATTAATCTAGGGAAAACCAATTAAATAATATTGGTACTATTAATTTTAATAGCTGTGTTTAAAAGCATTTTCCGGTGCATGCAAAAACACTGTTTTGAACTCTAAAGTAATCTAAATAAATGTAAAAACAATTAATGTATTTTTGAAATAAGTATTATAGGTCATTTCAATAACATACAGGGTGATTCATTAAGAATTTTAACTTTTAATTTTTAATTAATAATGAATTTATATTAAAACTCTGATTTTTGAAATTTTTTAATATATTTATTTTAAAGGCAATATTTATTTTTAAAATTATTGAAAGCTCTTTTACTATTTAAGAGTAATTTGTGGTGATACACATTTCAGTTTTTTTTTTTTCAGAAACGCCTATTTTCATTTTAAATTATTCAGTAGAAATTTTTTTAAGGAAATGTTGGTGTTTTTAATTCAAATTTTGTGAAAGTATTTTTTTAGTTGCTATATAATGTTTACTAAGTGTTATAATTTTTAAACACGATTTTATAAAAATATTAAATAGATATAAATATTGTATACAGTATTTATTATATTTATACCATCATTTATAAAAATTAGAAATGTTAATTTAGATTAATATTAATTATTAACATTCAATGTAAAATCACTGTAGCCTCAATTTTTCAAATTAACTATTATAGACCTAGTATCCTAAGCTCATATAGTTAAATAAATCAAAATTTACGCATTCAAATTTATTAAAATTTTAACATGTCAAAATGCTTAAAAATAATAGTATCCATGAAATACTACATAGTAGATATGGGCCATTTTAAATTAAATAACAGCATTTTTTATTTGAAAACATAGTCTTTAAATATGTATATAATTTATTTTTGTCTTTAAGTATACTTAAAAAATATTATTTAATTAAATTAAAAAAACGAGAGTGAATATGCTTGTTGAATCATTCCATATATTTATATAAGTATGTATGTATGTATTACAATGCATATTCGAGTTATAATGAAAGAATGTCAAAAATTGAATTTATAATATTATTTATATTATGGTTTCGTTAACGTATTGTACAAGTGTAAGTATTTGTTTAAAATACTAACATTACGTCGTTGTATATGCAAGTTTAAAGAGTAGATGTATATTAGAGAAAAATCACGTCATTGCAGTGGTCTATTGAATAAAAATAATGTATACACTAAGGATTTATGTTTAAATAAATATATATTTTCCGAGTTCTATACATGTGAACGTTTGAAAAAAAGATCACGATTTGACTCTTCAAACACGAGTAAAAAAAATAATAAAATCCTAGACGTAAGTGCGCCCTCATAAAATAATCGAGTAGGTACTTATTTTTCGTATAGTAGTTAATTTTCGAGTTTATTATTCGAGTTCATTGAATAAAAAAAAAAAAAAAAATAATAATAATAATAAAAATAAATACCAACTCGATTTAGCCTTTATTAAGCATTAGCTTAGCATACCACGCATATAATACATTGAAATAAAAGGGTTTGGATCGTATTTGATACCGATCTATTTCAAAATCATATGTAGAATAAAAAATAGAGAAATAGGTGTTCAAATTATAATATGTTAGTATTCTTAAAAAGAAATAACCGAATTGAGTGTAATGGACATCAATAATGACTTAATAAATAATATTATATATTATACACAATTGTAATGCCTATTTACTTGTTCTAACCATATTTATTTTGTTTACTATTAATTAATTAGATTTAAAGATTAAAAAAAAAAGTATTGAATTATTTAAATTTTTGCCTAAAGACTGAGATTATAGAAAAAGAAAAATTATTTTAATATTTTCTTATTAAAATAAACTTTTTTTTTTTTTTTTGTTGAATTAAATTATTATTATAATTAAACTACAATTTATTTTAATATTATTTATCTCAATTAAAACCATTTATAAATGTTGATTAATAAAAATATGTAACTTTATGACTTCATATAACTTGTTAAAAATATTGAGTTTGACCAATTTTCCAGTTTTAGATTGATCAAACCTATAAACAACGACTGCTTAAAAAGTTTATTTTACTTTTAGTATCTACGTGCATTATACAAGATAAATTATATTATGATGAGTTAAAATCCTATGTTTGAAGTTTTGCCTAATCCTTTTGAGATATGACTTGCATTTTGAATGTAGTCTTTAATACGATAGAGGTTGAGATATTTAAGAATTAAAACTGGGATTTCAGTGAGGGGTTTGACAAAAACGACCAAAAAGACTATCTTAACTATACACTGCGGTTTATCGTTCGGTGATACGCGGCTTACGGTGGAGTACGGTCATGCAATAAGGGTGGAAAAAACGGTCTGATAAACATCTTGGACCTTCTGCTTTTTTTTTACACTTTACAATGGCCAGACTTTGGTTTGATTCTATATATATATATAAGATTCTTTATACCTAAAAAGTTGTATTCTTCAATTCCGGACGTGGCAATAAAATAACATTCAATGGGGATGACGACAATGAACAATTGGATAGTGGGTAAGTTTTGAGGGAATGTAAGGATAGGAAGTGAAGTTGGTTATACAGAGTCCGAGATAGAAATTGATTTGATTGAATGAAAAACGTGCAAACCACGACGACAAACGTTTTGTCGTCTGTAAAAGTTGCTCGTCGACACAAAACTCCTTATACCTCGTTATCACACATCGCGTGATCGAAACACGCGCTCAGAACACATTTCTGGCTTGTCAGAATATACTGTTTTATTATTATTCCCTCAGTGGTCCACGTAAAAACACATCATTATTTTGACTTTAAATTCCAATACTCTCGCCGTAACTTAATTTATTTTTTTATAGTACTTTCAGTAGTAAGAGATGGCGTACCTTGGTGACATCCCTGACTTGGTTAGCATGAGCGTTATAACTAGGTAGAGAGATGTAATCGAAAAGTTTGCCGAAAAAATCGCGAATACTGCGTGGCTACGAGACGACAACGAGTTTTTCCTTTAGTAATCGAGTTTCTGCTTCATTAAACTCTATTAGTTTACCACCCCTTTAGTAAGTTTTGTCTCTCCAAATGCACTGCAGTTTCAGTGGACCAGAAGTTAAAAAAAAAAAAAATACCGAGTGGTTACATTGCTACCATAAATATCATATATTTTAAAAAATGATGGTTGTGTGTATTTAATATTACAAATCATAATCAATAAACTATGATTAACTATTTAAAAATTAAAAATAATAATAATTATTATTAAATAAAACGTTTTGATCAATAATATAAAATAATATTATATATTAATAAATCGTTTTATTGAGTTTATAAAAAATGTGAAAAGGAGAGGAACAAACTATCAATTCATCTGATAATTGATTGATTAATGATTATAAATGTCTTATAATTCATTTATGTATATTTTTATATATATTTATATTATTATTTTCTTTATTTTGAATTATTTGACATATTTTTATGAGACTTTTTACGTGGTATACATTTTATTATTATTTAGATAGATATGTAATGTCATAAAATCATGTAATAATGTATAACTAAAATTATGAACAATAAAATTTTATTAGCATTTTTTCCTCTCGGTTTAATTTCTATATTATTTAATATTTAAAAGGCATTTAAAATTGTTACATAAACAGCACACTATATTTTGAGTATTTTATTGTTTTAATAAAATGAAAATATTATTATTTATTCATTTGGTTTTTAAATTCGTTGCAATAATATCCATCAAACTTATGAGAATAATAATAAATATGACCAAATATTTGAATTATATCAATGTAACAAAAGTCATATTAAAAGTAAAGAAAACTCGTGTCGGTACTAAATCTAAAGTATTATTGTTGTTAATGATAAATGTTATTGATTTTTTTTTTCAATAAAATAATTAGTTAAGTACATACGTATTGTTAACGAATTTAGAAGAACTTGTAGGTGGAATTGAAAGTAGATCTATGAGAACAAACAGTATTTGAAGTATATTATATGAGTATTACCAAATAAGCAATGACAATGATTTTAAAAATTATGACAGTGAAAAGTATCCTAATTTTATTTATCCTTTACAAGAAGCAGAGTAAGTCAACTATATTGCAATGTAAATAAAATAACTCTATGATCTATAATTACTGTAGTAATTTCAGTATTTATATAAAAATATATTTTTTATTAAATGAAACTAATAATTAACCAATATAATATTTTTAATTTGCCTCAAATTTATGATATTTTATTGCAATAAAAACAAATGTTATGAATTAAATACATATCTTTAATAAATTTACGATAAAAAATTATAAATGCTTAACTGTATTTTTTTTTTATTTTTTTTTTTTTTTTATAATAAAATTTAACATTATAATATAATATCATACGACATAATATTAAAATATAAATTCTAAACTATATATTTATATATTTTTTTCTCAATAGGTTTTTAAAATAAAAAATATGGTCAAAATAATGCATCATAGTCAAATGAAAAAGTTGCTAGTATAATATCACTAAATAAGATACAAAAAGAAAGTTTACAGAAAAACAATGATAAGAACATAAAAACAAAATATTTTAGACTATTAAAGGAGTTTGAAATAGAGAATTTTCCAATATATCTGTAACAAAAAGAAAAATATTTTTGCTTACATAAGTGGAGAGACAGAATGTTAAAGTAAAAGAGATAAAAGTAAATAAAAAAAATTGATTTTTAAAATATTCATTTGAAAACCTAGATAGGAAAATGTAAGTATTTGTAAGAATTCTTTTCTAGCTATATTAAGATTTTTACCAAAGAATTTTCAATTTTTTTTAATGTACCATGTTCAAGTAAGTATTAAGCCTAAAAATAAAAATGTTATAGTGTCTCCTATTCATAAGAATAATTATGCTCCATGGAACAAGTTCCAACCAGAATCCTTAAATTGTATTAATTCATATATAAAAACATTTAACCTACTTGTATTTTGTTACAGGAGAATTCGTGCACCAATTATGAGGTATTTACCAAATCAAGTTAACGCCAATTTTATGTATCATAATTCTTAAAAAAAAAATTCTCAAGTATCAGGTGCTGATATGGTGCTTATAGAAAAATTTTGATAGATAATAATATTTCCTTTTCTGGAATTTAAATTATGGAAAATAAGAGCAATGCCAAGAATGGAAGCAACATAATGCAACCATAAAAAAGAAACATTAATTAAGTTTTCTAATATACCTTTAATATATGTAGGAGGTGAATTGTATATTTATATTTGATACACAAATTAAGCCTATGACTATCATATGACATGCATGCAAGTGTGTTTGGAAAAAAACATGAGAATTTGATAAGTTGTTTTTTTCACTTTATTTTATTCAATTGAACTGTTAAAAATATTTTAGTATGAATGGATTTATTATGTGCAGTATCAGCACAAAATAGAAATTGGAGGTATTTTAACATTCTTGATTCATGTTAATTCAAATCCAATGGAAACAACTAAAATTAATTTTTTCTACTTAAATTCTGGAACTCTTTCATGTCCATTGACAGTTTTCATCACCAAGTATAATTATCATTGAAAAAAAAAACAGGTTTAGTACATAATTTCATATGGACTTCGAAAACGATATCCGTAAATCCAATATTAGACATGTAGATGCAAAAGTATTCGCTCTTCAAGACTTCTATAATTGGAAATTTGAATGTTTTGTTTGCTAATTTTATTGAGTAAATAAAATATACGGCCAATGCTTAATGGCATTGTACATATAAAGGTGGAAAAAAGATTGAATTATTTTCTTTACAAAAATAATTACAATGATCATTTTCCATCTGCAAAACTTAACTATTTAAAAAAAAAAGTATCATTAAAAATGGAATTTAAAAACCAGAGTAAAAACCAAAAATTTGTTGGTATTTACCCTAGCAAAAAGAAAAGTATAATTAAACATTTAATTAATTCCTTTAGTATCAGCAACTAAGAAAAAATTTCTTGATAGATTTTTTATGCGCAATAAAAGCATCGAATTTATATAATGACAATACAAATTTTGATTATGAAAATGTATAAACCTTATTAAATTTTTTTAGAAACTATTTTATAAATTGTTGATTTTTTGTTAAAATCACAAGTACATACTTGCTTAAAAGTATTTGCAACTTATTTATTTACATAATTATATGTATATTATACCAAATTTATTGTACCTATTAATAATATGTTGTGGTTTATTAGATTTTTTTATTTATTGCTATATAATATAAAATTTAAAAAAAAAAATATAGTATTTCTTTATTATAATGATTATGTCGTTAAAATAAATACAGTATGTTCCTATAAATGAATTTACTGTAATTTTGATTTTAATTGTGCTTAAAAATAGGAAATATGTCCATTTTAATGGATAAAGAATAAAAGAAAATATTTAGAAACTCATAAAATCAATTCTATGATATTAAATTTTTATATGGACAGACATTTTAGAATTTTATGTTCATTATATACTTAGTGCAAGGATCAGTTACGGGTCTAATCGATTTTTCAACATTTTGGTTAGATGGAGATACTGTTAATTCGCATAGCACAGCAGTAAACATGTCGACAGTATTATCACTTATTGACACTCTTAGATGTATAATCATTTATTAAATAAACACCATTTGGTTTGATAATAAATTTACTCTAATACATCATTTAAATACCATATATTTTATTTACACATAGATATACCAAATAATCATTATTTTGTCCTCAACTATGATATATACTTTTTTTAAGCTCATATGATAGCATAATTTATACATGTAATACCTTTGTTGTATTTATATATTAGAAAAATAACTCCGAATAACAAATTGTGTCAATGATAATTTGTAGAATTTGAAGTATCATAGAATTTTGAGTTTTTTAACAATAAAAAAACAAAATAAATATACACATTTATTTTCATGATAGGACGATAGGTGTAATAAAAAATAATATTTCATTTGAGGGTATACACTTAACTTATCTAGTGGAATGAAATAAATAAATAATAAATCGAAACGATTGCAAGAGAATAGGTAACGTAATTTTATGAACCTAAATATATTTACATATGTGGTCCATACTTTATCTTAGATACAAATTAGATACCTTTTCTCATTGGTATGGAGGTTAAAAAAAATATAAATACTTGGATAATATGTCAAGATACCACTTAACGTCGTTTATTATTTCGTTTTTCGTAAACTATTATCGAGTGTACTTTAATAATAAATTATATCATTATATTGTATTACAATAAGCATTGACCTTTGGCACTGATAATTCGATTTACATACTCGAAATAACAAAAACAAATTTGTTCGTCGGGTCGAATAAAACGGTTCTATTTGTATACTATGATTTTACATGACGTTCAGAAAAGAGAAAAACCCTATTTTCAACAGCAGCCTTCGTGAATTCCATGCGAATTCTTTGAGTGCTTTTCGCCGATATTCCGAACGACTGATTACACACGTAATACATATATTATACGCAATTCCATGACTTGTATTGCGGACAAGTGGTATGTCGACCAAATGACCGTTTTCGGAAATACTTTCGCATACATCATATACCATATATATATATATATATATCAATATACGTATTAAAATATCGTGTTATATCATATATGTTTTGTCATCGTTGTCAGATCCATTTTATTGGAAAACCACCGTGGAGAAGGTTTTTTTTTCTGGTTTTTAAGCTGTTTCCCATTGAACATTTCACATCATGCTGTTATTGTATTTGTCACGTAAATATATTTTATTGTATTATATTATTTTATGGGAGTTTAAGAATATAAATATTTATATAATCTTATATGTATAAAATTATTTAATTAAATTATATTATTCTACGTTATGCAATTTAGGAGCAAGTTTTATTGTAACAATTTAAATAGTGTGATTTTTTTTTTATAACTTATAAGTTGTTTTGTAGCATATGTATGTGTGTTATTGAAAATATTGGAGTACAGTCAATTGGTCGTATTAATTTGGTCGCTTAGAAAATTAATATATAAGTATATAATTAGTATATATTAGTAATAAAAATAATATTTTATCGTATTTTTTCTTAAAACAATTTGTAGTAATATGTGTGAAAATATAAGTTATAAAAAATAATATGTGTGAAAAGTATTACAAATTATAAGCTATCCCAGATATATATTCATCAATTAATATTCTATTAATAAATGTTTTACTTATTGTTTTTATCCTCTATGAGATGCATTAAATTTCTTCCGTTTTCTAGAGAATTCTGCTCCGGTGCAATATTGGACCATTTTCAGACAGTTTAGCCTGACAGTTTAAATTTGTACACGCTGTTATTTAACTTATTATCGCCAAATATAAAATAATGATTATTGTCGATTTGTACCTATATGTAACGTTCTTAAACCAATATTCATGTTTTGCGACAAAAATACTATATACTTCGACCAATTTTATACAACCAATTGACGTTAACTCGAAAATATTTACTTTCATAATATCATTTAAAAGCATGTAATATAGTATTCAGTGAGTTATTAAATTTTTTATATTGTTAATCATTATTATATTTTAAGTTTCTTATCATCAGATAAGTAGATTATTTACTATTATAGAATTACTGCATACAAATCGTTTAGATTATTTAAACCAATTAAAAAAAAAATAAATAAAATAAATAGGTTGATTGGAGTAGGATAGATCTAGTATAATATTAATGGACTAATCCGCTCATAAAAACAATTAATTCTAATAACTAATTAAATTTACGCTGAAGATATATACAATAATATAATAATATATTTTAACAAACATATATATATATATATATATATATATAATTTATATTTTATAAAGGATATCAACGTATAGCGTTGCAATAAAAGTGACACAATCTATAAAACAAATGTACACCTCGGATTGGTCACTCACACAATCATGGCGTTTTACAGCAAACGTCATTTTCGATTGCGTTTATTAAGGAAAATATAAAAATTTTCCATTCGGTTTTTACGACGCAATACTATATATAATAATAGATATTATGGAACAAATACAGTATATTACACAATGGACGACTACGGAGTCGTATTTGCGTTTATTGCCGGTGGGACAAAATGTTCAAATGCTTATAACATTATGAATATACTAACAATAGAATAAACACAAAGATATTGTTGTATTGATTGCTAATAAAATACGAAAAATTATATTGCGCATTGGACAACTATAGTTTGGATTTGAAATTTAAGTTAACTTTGGACTGTAAATATTAGCTTTCAAATCAAATATTATGACAATCGTTAAATTACGACGGACGTTTAGCAAATAATTGGAAGGCGGTGAAATAGAGAAAAGAAAATTATCAAAACCTAGAAGACGAGCTATTCCACGAACGCGTTCGTTTGTGAGTGTATATGTTTTGCACACTGTCAGGCTGATCGTCGCTGATCGATGTGTACAATTTTTTTTTTTTTTTTTTTTTTATCCATCGTGTCCACGCGAAATGGACGAAATGTGTTCGACAAAATAAATCAAGAAACGCTTCGTCAACAGAAATACCGGGCAGTGTGTAACATATATGTATAATACCTAGTACCTACGTATATTTCAACTGTGTATACGAAATGAACGAATATTCTGGTAAACAAAAAAAAAAAAACGTCACTGAAGATCCATAAGCAAGCACTCGAGGGATTTCGGTTGGGGGTTTTTTTTTTTGCCACGGGTGGAAAAAATCCACATGCACGCAGCATGCATACAGGGTGAGTCGCCATGTGTTCTCGTGGGGTCAACACAGAGAAATGGAAAAACACGGTATCCCACTCTGTATATAAATATATTTATGTCTGCTTGTTGTTTTCGGACGATTCGATGGAAAACGTTTTTATTTACGTTTTATTTTTATTTTTTTGCGTTCGATCGATACCGTCCCAGAAACAATATAATATAACATCATATACAGTCAAAAAAATGTGTTTCGACTGTATTGGACTCGACTTTGAACATCCTATTCAGATGAAATCATAACACTCATCTAAATCTGACGACTACAAAGTGTGATGTATTGTATTGGTATTTTATTTCTGACGACCTCGCTGTTTTGTTCAAATTGCGTGACGCAACGTTCATGCGGAACATAAGTCAAAAATAAAGTCAAATTTTAGGGATGTGGAGAAAATTTTTTTTTATTTTTGTTAATAAGACTTATAATTAAATATGAAAATAAGTAAGTCCACCCTACTTTATCGATATGTTAAGCATATTTATTCCTTTTATCATTAGTATTATAACATCCCAATCTAATAGTTTTTGAAATTTACAATAATAAATGTTTTATATTACTATAAATAATAAACATATATAGTACCTTTTAGTAATATAACTTATATTATAATATTTTTAAACTTCATTGAATGATAACAAATTATTTATTATTAAATACGATGGATCGTAAGGTAAAAATGTTTGTTTCTAAAAATAAACCAATGTTTAACACAGCTTGATAAATACTTAAAAGTTAACAAAAAAATGTTCTAATATTACAAGGTATTACATAATAATACTCATAAAACTTCAATAAGGTTAAAGAATTATTTGAGTGGGCTAAGCTCCCGTAAATTTTCTCCTGACTATAGCGCAAAAATGATAATATTACGAAATAAGTAACAATATATTATCATGATGATTTATACTCAGAAGGTTGAAACTAATTGTATGTAGTATTTTGCATACCAGATACGAACATACATAAATTTGCGAACAGCAATTAGAAACAGAATGTTTTATAATATTTATTTTTTTTACTTTCTCGATTTATTTACCTACAAATAAAAGGGGCCCTATTTAATATGACACTGCGTACATAATTCACTGAGTTTGGTACTCGATAAATTTTGGACAAGAATGAACACTAATAATTGTTAATCGTCAAACTATAATTAATGTTAATTGTTATCCCTCGTTACAATTATTATGGAAAACGGATTAAGCAATTATTATTTTTTAAATAATTTATTAGCGTATTATTGAACAAAATTTAATATGTGCAATATAATAGTGTTATACAGAGTTTACAATAATCTCAAAGCTGTTTTATCGTACAAAAAATCATATATGGTAAACATAATATCATATTATGTATGGATAATTTATCATTTTTTTACATAAACTATACATTATACTTTTTTATATATAGCCTACAAACATTCAATATAACAATTGTTGATATAATATCAGTTTTTTTTGGAAGTCATGGGAATAATTGAAAATATATTAACTTACATACATTTACCTAAACTATAATTAGTAAAACCAGAAATTTATTACCAAAAACAATTTTTTTTTTTTTGTAAATTGGATTTTTGTGCTTTTATTTTTTAGTTTTCTAAAAATGTAATTAATATTAATTGCATAATAACACATTCGGCACATATGTTTTAAATAAATTATTTACTGTTCGTGGGCGGAATACCGAGTGATTATTTTTTTTTTACGTACAAATTACGCGATGATTTAAAATTAGTTTTGAATGAATGATGTCTTCTGTTCAGTATTCTTACAAACATGGTTATTCAATGTTTGCTAATTTTTTGATAAATGTTCAATCAGATATGTAATTGATCATATATTTATTATTATTATATTTATTTAGTCATGTATATAATATATAATGTGAGTGAAATAATTAAGTCAAGTAGTTGAACGCAGAATGAATAATTTGGAATACATTATGACTATATTCTTATTGCTATAAAATATTATCAGGTCAATTATTGTAGCGATGCACAATGTGTTGTGAAGTTCATAATATTATATTATCCAGTGACGAGACTCGGCTACTCAATATTCTTGGACACCGTCAACTGTTTGTAATACCCCCTTGCGTCATATATTTTACTCACTAACGCCACGCTGGCTTTACTGTTTAAATTGTAATCTTTTAGGAACATGACGCATAGTTAAACATCTTGTTCAAATGTTTCATTAAACTGTTGCTGGTGCATAAAATAACATAATATTATGTATAATGTGTCGAACAGTGCAATTCGCAAATAAAAATATAAACATATTTTTGTTTTGTTTAATAATTTTTTTTTTTTTTTTTTTTTTGATGATAAAGGCTTAAATATTAAAAAAAAAAAAAAAAAACAATAACGGTAATAATGAATCGTATTATATAGCACATATTGTCTTTGTCTTTTGCACTACATAACGGTGTTTGTGAATTTTATTTTTCTGAAAACTCAATGCCTGTACATAACGTTTATATTATTCAAACAAAACGTACTACACATATGTACACACTTCAGTGCAATTTTCGAAGTAAAAATGCAGTTTAATACACTAGTCGATCAACAGACCAAAAGAGTGAAATAGAGCCTTACCGGCTATAATACTGACAGCGTTGTACACCGTTTTTCATTACGGGACATTGTTTAACGCACTACTTCATCATAATATATCGTACACTGCACTGCAGTTCAAGTTGATGATTATAATATTATAATTTATTATGATGTTGTAATATTATACGAGATATTTACACGTAATGTTGTCCATTCGTTTCCACCGACGTGCGTCGTGATACAAATCAAACGGTATTTTTTTATTATATCCACGCCGATAATCGCATACATTTCTCCACTCAGTCAATGAATCCTCTCAACTGTTGTAATATTTCATAATATTATACATATATAATCTATTATGGACAATATGAATTTTACGGGAAGCGCCATCGTTACCGCCGTTTGTATATGATTATCTCAACTAATAGCAAGTAAAAGTAATACACAGGTTGATTAATTAATTGAATAATTTTTCATTTTCCTCCCGTTTCATAATTTAAACAATATCCATGCAATCAAATTCTAGCTTTAAAAGCATTAATTATATTCTAAAATCATATTTTAAAAAATTATGTCTTTTATATTATTTGTGACGATATGAATTTATTTTTATTTTTTGATACCTTCCCTTGCTTTACTACAAATTATCAATGAAAAATTGATTTTTTTTTAATCAATTCGAATACTTAAGCTTATAAACTAAAGATACTAATCAACACTAATGACTACGAATATACATAAATTAATATAAAATAGCTATAATATTATGATATTTAGTATTTATTATACTTTTTCAGTATTAAAAATTTTAAAAATTCTTATAGATTATCAAAATATTAAAATGTTAAAACTACCAAACACCCATGTATCTTCTAAGCCTATAACATACTACAGTATAATTCCTATTATTCTTAGTTTAATAAATAACAAACAATTATTTTTTATTTCGATTTACAAATATTTAAAATTAGGTGTTTAAAAAAAAAAAAACTAATTTTGTATCACAACTTCAAAGTACATCTCAAATTTCGCAAAAAGTTAGCATTGGAAAATAATACGGCCTTATTGGTCTTAATACGTATGTACTAAAAATTAAAATAGGTATAATTCATAAAGCTACACAATATAATAATACAAAAGTGAGTATTCTAGGTAAAATTTAATAAATGTTACTGTAAAAGTACGCTGTTACGTTGTTTCGGTGTGTATGTGTGTGTTTTGGTAAATTTGTGTCTGTGTGGAAGGGTAGAGATCGTGATATATTCGGTTGAGTAATTATTATTATATTATCACTATAATAATATACGTATGTATTTACGTGGAAAAATTAACCTCTCCGCCCGTGAGTTTCCGCAGTTTTAATCATCAGTATATACAATGTACATATATAATATTATAGAACCGTATGTACTTTTAGACTCCATCGGGAACAACCCAAAAATTAGAACAACGAACACAAAAGGTATTCGGCGAGTATAGTATTATATTAATAATAATATGTACAATACAGGAAACTATTTGCGTGTGTGCGTGCACACGAGACTCGCGGTCCGAAACGCTACTGCTTCTACCGTATAGGTATACACCTCGGGGTGAGTTATTGTTCTGTTGATTTATTATCGAAAAACCTGTCGGGAGACTTTTCGTATAATATGCGAAAACTGAAACCACCACGGTGTTCGAGACGTGAAAAAAAGAGATTTACGATAAAAAAAAAAAAAAAAAAATCAAAAGCAAAATAAAATAATACAAACAAACTATCCCGAGTTTGAGGGAAGAGAAGAAAAATGAGGTGTTGAATCACAGTTCTGTCCTTTTGAACCGTTTTCTTACAAAACGCAAAATAAAAACGGAGGGAGGAAAATTACGAGAATAATACAGCAGCCCTATACCTCATCTCACGTCGAGTGCGGTGAATATGACAAACTCGAGCGATAAGACGGCGGCGGCGCGTTGCCTGTGTTTTATGAATTCGCCCTTATCACCACCCCTGCTGCATTCCACTCAGAACTTAATGTCCCGTTTTTGCCACGGTCAACCCTCTAAGGCACACATCCGTACATTGACATAATATACTCGATACTTTATTTCATAGTGGCGTAAAAGCATAAGTATGGTGTGTCTATGAAGTTAAACAAATACCCTCATCAATTTTCCCGGTTTAAGTTACTGTATAACAGAGAGGACTACATGAATAATAATAATAACAACAACAACGCAAAGATAGTACTTACAATTACATGTTATGATGATCAAAAATAAATATCAATTATTTTCATAATATGTGTGAACATCGAGACATTATGTTATAATACATTATCAAAAATATCTAATTAACTGTTCGAATGTTCATTTGTAGTATGAATAAAAATCATACTTTTTATAAGAAAAATTAAAAATAACCATTATTTTTTTTTCCTTGACTTTAAAAAAAAAATAATACTTTTTTTCAGTTGTTTAATCTAACTTTGTTTTTTTAGTAATTTTATTTTAAACGAAATTATAATTAATCACATTTATTTTTCATAGTGGAAAATTACTAATATATTTATTGTATGCACTTAATAGGTATTTTTTTCAAATTTATTTTTAATTTAGAAATGTTTATTGCATGGGTAAAAAATATACTAACATTTCATTCTGTTTTTAATAATTGGTCAGTCGTTTTCCAACGCCAAGGACAGGCAGTGTCTAGTTGTTGGTCATTAAGTTTACTATTATCCCTCTGGTGTCATCTATTCGCACAATATTTTTTGATCAATTTTGTATTTTGTATTTTTTTTTTTTTTTTTTGAGTTTTGAGTTTTGTAAACCTGTTCATAATAACGTACATTAATTTATATTATTTTGGTCTGTCTGTCAACGGAAAATTTGTTGTCGATACAATAATAAAACAATATTTTTGTTTTTGTGTTTGAAGCACAAGTTACCTATTTATTAAATATTTGTCAGATTGCTTTTGCTCAAAGTCGTTAAATGTTTTTTTTATTTGCTGTTATTTTAGAATTTCAAAAAAAATAAAAAATATGGTCATAACTCAAGTGACATGTAGCCACGACAAATATGTAGTGAAATAGTCTATCCGTGTCGCCGTGTTTGACAAAAAAAATTAAGAGTCGTGGCGTGTGAAAATAACAGCTATCAGTTTATTGTAATAAAGTTAATATGAATAAAATCAAATGAAGAGTGTGGATGTACACCATACGGATATATTTCTCAAATATTTCATCGATATGTAAGTTTAATAAACAATTTGTTTTCAATTTATAAGACTGAAAATCACATCAAAATCAATAAAAAAAAAAAAAATCGTATTTATTAAATCGTAAAAACTACATTTTAAGCATATGATATAAAATAACCAATGAGATATTTTTAAATACCATAATTTATTATGTATAAAAGGTATTATTAAAGGTATTTTGCTTTTAAATATATTTTTTTGACTCTTCATCGTAGTGATCGTGGCTTAGCGCGGAGTAGATGTAGCGACGGTGATTTGGGTTAAGAACGATGAACAGAAATCTGTATGCCATAAAAAAAAATAAAAATAAAACACTAATAAAAACGATAACATTGAAAACTAATAAACCGTAAACATTCCGAACGAAATTACAAAGAATCAAAATGTTGCTGTGTATATTGGCTTGGCGCAGACCAAAGTAGTGGCTGGAAGGTGTGATAAAGTGTAATGGTTTAAAATTGTATAGTGACACTGCTATTGCAGGAGCCGAGTTTTACGCGAGATGACGAGTGGTAAACATGGTGTGACAAGGCAATTTGCAGCGAAGAAATTGATATACAAGCCTCTATTTTTTTCAGCTCTTCGTAAACTATGTCTACATTATACTTATAAATTTAGTCGAAATTATTAGTTCTCATTACAATGTTTTATAACATATTAAATACAGGTTTTTGCGCGCATTTATAGTAATCAAATGATTTGTTCTGTGATTCTTTGCTGGACTCTGTCCAAACTAATTTAAATGTGATTATTTACTACAAAAGTGTTCCGTGAGTCTTGTATCTCACTCACTATTATTTAATTTAAACTTAAACACAAAGATACTAAATTTGTTTAGCATTATGCACAGCTAGAAATGCATCATAATCTTTGTATGCAATAATAGTTTAATATATTAGTATTATAATAATTATGCTAACTGTTTCAAATTATATTCGTTTTTATGTATTTAAATTTACGTCAGACACTTATAATATTCAAAATATAATATAAAGGCCAATTATTTTAACTAAACTTATTTACTCATTATGTTAAAAAAAGTATTGGCATTTTTAGGAAAATGAAAGTCACGTACAATTCTAATACTTTTAAATCAAGTCCAAACTCCTATAAATAAGCCTCTATTGTGACTGCGCCCTAATTAATTCGAAAACAATTAATAACGATCTTTGTAGTCGTAACCTGACCGAACTAAATAATTGTAAACATTATATTCGTATGTGATTCGTTTTATATTATACACACTAATATTGCACACACATGATACGAATTTATATTGCCTCTTCAGACTCAAAATATTATTCGGTTATTCGGTATGATAATTTAAATACATGTTTACCTAAAAACTTGTATACTTGAACCGTTATTGAAAAGAGAGTACCTACTACCTCTATATATATATATATATATATAAACATGTTTGTGTTATTCAAAATATTTAATCTGATATTCCTATAAATATTATTCAAACTCTGTTATAATTACATTAATAACAAAAATAAGCAAATTAAAAATACTTAATTGTTTTTAATCAATTTTCGATGGTTAAATAAAACTTGCAACTTTTAAAATAAAAATGTTTTCATTATTTTATATGATGCGCTTTTACGTGTAACTTTAACAATGATAATATGTTTCTTTTGTGTTTCTGAAAAAAAAAAACGTCTACACGAATGTATTTTAGATATAAGATATCTAATTTCAAAAATAATGTCGAAAAAATATCAAATTTTTTTTATAAGAACCCATATTTATATTCAATGCAGTTTTATTTTGAAATACTTATTTAACTTAAATATAGAATTATAAATCAATTGAGTATTGAAGAAAATAAAAATAATCATCATATTATTCAATGCAATATTATTGATTTCAAAGAATCTTATCCAACAGTAGAATAGTCTGTATAAATAAAACAGTAAAAAGAAAAAGAAATTCTAAAGATCCTTTATATTTTTATCTTTACTTTGACAAATGTATGTTTGTTAAACTAAGCGATATAATATAATATAAAATCAAACAAAGAAACATAATATATGTAATACTCATACCTACTCAAACTCACTATTAACATATATTACTTGGTTTGAATAATTTAATAATATTTAAAAATGTATACAGGTATACAAATGTATGTATAAAAAAAGAGACTATACTAAATTGTCAAAGCGAAAATAATATTAAAAACAAACAAGTATCAAATAACTTATTCAATTGAAATATATATAATTAATTTTTTTTTAAATATTTTAGACGTCATTTGACCTGATCTTTTAATAACTATATATATATGTACTTAACATTCGATCAACTAAATAAAATGATTAATCAAACATGACTTGAAATAATGAAGAAAATAATATATAAATAGTAAATTTGGAAGAATATAGCATTAATTTGGGTAAATATTATTCGTTTAAACTATTAATAAGTGTAAAAACTACTATGTTTCCAAAATTATAATAACGATATCTGTAAAAAAATTTCGAATTCTATATTCCTATACTCACTAATCAATATTATTATGAATCATCCGTTCAATATGAACATTACCCGATGTATAGATATAACTATCATATTATCTCTTTCGTTAAGTTGTCAACTGTTATCATTACGATAATAATATATAATATATAAATTATATTATATTATATTATATATTATTATTATAATATAAAAATCAACATCAAAAAAATATAATATAATATTTCGTAAGGCAATTATCAATGTTTTCAAAAACATTGATTTTACGTTATTTTAAATTGTAAATAATATGTCTTTTAATCGTGAAAACATCCATTTTTAATTCCTCATTAAAAATTAGAATGTTTTTAGAAGATTTCGATATGTACGAATTAGATTGTGAAAGATCAGTTTAGAATTATAAACATTTAAATTTAAAATGAACAAAGTGGAGTTCTTCATGGGATGGGCATATTACACAAAGTTAGTCTAATACCCCATTCGTTTAAAATTTAAGTACTTGTAAATAATAAATAACTAGTCTAAAATGTTATTTTTATAGATAATATTTATACTCCAAAAAATATTTTGCTTCAAAATTTAAAATTAGTAATCTATGGCTTACATTTATTTAAAAGTAAAATTTTAGAAAATGTTAGTATTTTTTTTTTTTTAACAACAAGTATCTAATGTTTAATGGAACTTTCTGTTTATTATTAATCTTTAAATTAAGTTTGGACTTCTACACACTAAACATCTTACAACAATATGCATTTATAAATCAAAAATCCAAAAAATATGTAGAAATATAGTTTCGTCCAAAATTTTACGCATTTTTATACAAATTTTTTTAAAAATGTCATCTATCTACAAATCAATGAAATTCAATAATAATAATTTTACTGAGAAAACCGGTTAAAATTTTTACCTGCATCGCAATTGTATAAACAATAAATGCAGTCTAATTGATACGGCGTATTACGGTATTAATAGATGTTCGTTATATTTTTCTACAAAATATGTAATAATGTTTTCACAAACATTCAGTCATCCCTAAAATATACATTTATATGGATTGTCTGCTAAACAAGTCGTCGATATTTCGTACTCCCTCCAAACTTCAGCGCTCTCAAGTCTCAATTATCAAAATCTATACAAATCCGGAATTAAGCAATAATTATTATAATTGTTTATAACGTTTAACAAAACAATATAATATCGTACGATGACGCTATGAGACTAACCGCAATAGGCGATAACAATAACACTACAATATTGTTTATGTAAAATAATAATATGTTGCCCAGACAATTTATTCGCGTCATGTACGTGCGTATGACGTTATCATAATATAATTTAAATTATTTGCGAATTAAATATCGTACTCACGGTATCAAAGTCGTATTAACGGAGATGATACTGCAGCTGGACGCGCGTCGGTGTACCAAAAGTCATTCCGTCACAGACTCCGAGAGCGGTGTGTGATTTTGGCGGCGGGCTGCATCGCGTTTTACCACCCCACGGGACGTGGAGGCAGCGGTGGTGGATCGGTAGCGGTGTGGTGGATGTGGTGTGGCGGCGTCGGTGGGGTACTCGATCGCCGCCGCCGCCACTGCCGCCACCGTCGTCGTCGTCGTCGTCGTCGTCGTCGTTGGCGTCGTCGTCGGCGGTGGCGGCGATCGCACGCAGACGCAACCCTTTTTCTCTCCGCAATTCCCTTGCACCCAAAACGCCACCACTCCACACACACCTTACCGTTTCCACATGGCCGTTATACTTGTACACAAAATATATTATTATTATTTTCTGCCAACATATTATATGTCCTCTGCTCTCCTATTCGTATGTTAGCTTTAAATATATATATATTAAATATAAATATATGTTAAGTATATTTCTATGTATATTGTACAGGGCGATTTACCAAGCACGCTCGTCGCTCAGCTCCGTATTTTATTTTATTTCAATAAAGAGTTTATTCAAATTTCGACTTTTCAAATTCTTAAAAATGTTTAAAGACGCCATTTTCAAACTCTTGAGATTTTTTGTGATTCTTAATCAATGACTTATGGCAATGCAAATTTATGTTTATCAAATAAGAACTCCTCTTTTTGAAAGTAAGCTAGTTAGTGATGTTTATTTTTATTTTTTTTATTTTTTTTTATGTGTTGATGTGAATTATTCAAAATATTAACAAGTATTTTCAACGTTATCAAATTATTTTTAACGAGAAATTTTATGTCCATAATAATAATTTTAAATGGTTTTAAAAATATGTCAAACATATCTTTTGATATCGTATTCTATATATTAACTTCAGTACATTTTTAGAAATTTTAAATATTGATAATAAATATTAATCATTAACATTATAAAATCACTATAGCCCCTATACCTTCCAAACCCTTCATCGTGAACCTATTATTCTTAATACATAAATTTAAATAATTTAAAAATTATTTGTTCAAATTTTTATTTTGAAAAAAATTATTTACTAAATAATTAACACTAAGAAAATAGGTTTTATTTGAAAAACATAAATTATTGCTTCGTCTCAAAACAGTTTTTAAGAAGTTAAAAATTAGATTTTGAATAACAAATTTACTGAAGAAAAAAATATGGGGATGTTTTGTGAATCATCCTACATCATATACTTTTTTCCATCCTATGATACTGTTATATAATTTACATAGGTAGAGTTATTATTATATACGTGTGATTTTTTCAATTTATGTGTATTATAATAGTATTTTTTTACTGGATTCCAATATTTCCTTTATTGCATTATGTACTCTGTACCCAAAGTTCGAAATTGTATATATATATTTTTTTTTATGTATATAATACGAAACCATACTATATTATTGTTGATTTCATGTTTAGACGCTGAAAATTTTCTTGGCGTTCGTTGACGTCTTCAATATATCAAGCATAGAACTTATTATTATTTACCTATAGGTAAATTTAATTTGTTCTATTTGTATATAAAAATTTTCTAAATTAAAATAAGTTTTAGAAATAAATTACACGTCATTTCT
This sequence comes from Melanaphis sacchari, assembly GCF_002803265.2. Classification (NCBI taxonomy): domain Eukaryota; kingdom Metazoa; phylum Arthropoda; class Insecta; order Hemiptera; family Aphididae; genus Melanaphis; species Melanaphis sacchari. The sequence continues at coordinate 2,654,679 of NW_020271380.1, read as the reverse complement.
ACTGAATCAACAATGCTTCTTTATTTTTGACTTTTCTAATGAGATTTTAAATTAGAAATAAATGGTAAAAAAAAAAAAATAATAAAAAAATGTTATCGTAAAAAAAAAAAAAGCAGGAAACATAATTTCTACAAAAATTTAATTTTACTACTTCTTAGAATCAAGGGGAGAATACTAAAAAAGTTACTTCTAAATTACCTTGCTATAATATAATTTATTTGCTGATTTTTTTATTTTTCATGTATTTTCCTCCAAATAAGCGTCTCGCCAAATGAGACTTCTAAAGCATATCGTTAAAAGTGTCGTATATGTACGTGTGTGCCTGCGCGCGTGTGCAATGTATAATACGGGCGAACAGCCAACAACTCAGAAACACTTTCCCACCTCATTTTTATAATAATAATATATATGTTTCCACTCTACGTCCGTCCTCTTGGTAGTTACTAACTCACTTACCTCAGGGTTTTTACTAGTTTCCCATTTCTTCAACAATAACCTTGTGTCTATATAATATGCAATTATAGTTTCTGTATTTTTTTTTTTTTTTATCTTGCTCGTGACTTTATTCATATTATTTTAATATAATATCTATTTATACCTGTAGTACCTATCGCGTCATTTCCTCACAGCTGTGTGTACTCTATAAAAATAAACAGTATTACGTGGAAAAATTTAATTTAAATCTAAAAAAAGCATATTTTTTTTTTTTTTATGAATTAAAATGAAATAATTCCAACTATTTTTCATGTAAAAATCAATATGTATGTATATAAAATCACTATGTATATATATAGATATTATATTTATTTTAAATAATAAAATAAATAATAATAAATTATTTATTTATCGAGACCTGTGTAACTTGACGTATTATTATCATATACTCGTATTATTATATTATTTTATGGTTACATAAGCATCGCTGTTAAAAGGGTATTATTAAAGAAAGCTAGATTAAATATCTATAATTTTTTCTCCTACCAATGATATATTGTACATGCATTTTAAATATTATTAGCTGAATAGAATCATCCGGCTTCGCCCGTGTGTAGTTTGTGCTTTCTCAATATAACAAATAAAATTAAATTGTGAATGATAAATCACTCGTAAAAATATTAGGTACAAGTATACAACCTTGTGAAAAAAAAAAAAAAAATTGGAAAACATTTTAAATAGTGTCGTCACAAAACAGGAACATTAAAAGTCCAGTTTTTTTGTGTATTATATAAAGATTCTAAAGAATATGACTCTAGTCTGATAAAAAAAAAAAAAAAAAACAATTCAAATTTTGAAATCAAGTTTAACATATCTATTACAGCGACTCTTCTCGATATCGAATCATACCTCGTGGACCATGGTACTACACTCGAATTTTATTAGTTATACCTGAACTATTCGATTTCGCCCTTGTGTATTCTTGTCTATGAAGTATAAGTTTCTTGGAACAATTTTTATCTACACTCCGCACGGCCGGTATGAGTATAGGTTGCAAATAGCTAGAAACCGCGCGGCCGGCCGCAGTGCCGTACAATACGTGTGAAATAACGAATAATTAAAATTATCAATTAGTCAACTTTAATACAACATTTTTTTAAAATCCTTTCTTATTGTACGGTGAAAGTATTTGAGGAACCACTATTCCAAATTTCAAGTTCGTAAGTTGAGTAATTTTCAAGATACAGCGATCAATGAGTGAGGTATTTGGAATTTATATGTATAGATTAAAATAAAATTTAATACTCTTAATTCAAAAAGGTACTTAACAAATTTAATAACACCATTACATTATTTATCAGAGTATTTTCTATCACTTGTTTGAGTTGCACTTTCATTAAAAATTGAATCGTATTAATGTTTATAATTCATATAAACCAAAAAATACAAGTTGAATAACAATAATAATTTTAATAGGAAGCAAAACTATTAAATTCAATACAAAAAAGTAATATAATATAGCCCAATTTTTTTTAGCACATCAAATACTGATATAATTGACTTAAAATTATTTATATATTTATTATTATTATTTATTTATTTTTTTGTTTGATAAAAATTGAACAGTCTATTTAAAAGTGGCTAAAAGCGATTTATTACATGAATACCACTGAATGTTAATTCTATTAAATATACATATACGATAGTTTTGATGGTTTTAACATTTTCTAGGTTGCATTTACATTATAAGACATAGAATATTGCAAAACTTTAAGTTCCTCTTTAAGTATAGTCTCTTCTGCTCTTCTTAAGTGTGTTTAATACTTTGAAAACGCGGCGTTTAGTGTTGTTGAATAAGTAAATAGCGGTAACATTAGAATGATTAACTGAAGTAGTTAATTAAAGTATTAAAGTGTTCTTTTAAAAGTCTATGCAATATTCGACTGATTTATTTTTCAATTTTGGTATTTTTGTGTTACAGAAAGTACCATATTTATTTTCGTGTCGATAATATTATACTTTGTTTTGGCAATAGTTTAGTGCAATAATTTAATATAGATAATGATACAGTGATAACGAACACTGCAGTTTCAGTTTTTGTTTGCATAAAAAATCAGTTATATTATTGTCACACGTAAGACTATAAAACCATTATTTTTCTGTTAAAGTAATAAACAAGATATCTTAAATTTAATTTAACACATTTAAACTCACAATTTTTAATATTTTATCAAAATATCAATAATAAAATATGGTAAATAATCGTAAATTAAAATGTTAAATCTCTCTGTATATTATATACAATTTTCTTAATAGTTTGAACGATAAACATTACAAATTAAAGAGACTTTAATAAATTATAATATAAGATTTGAAAGGAATATGAAGATGTATTCATGGTATTTGATAAATAGTGCCTATGTTTGTAAAATAATAAATTAAATATTCCATAAAATACCAATAGTCTAAAAGTATTGAAAAGTTGCAAATAATAGAAAAAGTTTTCATTCTCCGAAAATTTAAACCTGATAAGTTTGCAGTCCACGGCTTCTTAAGTGGTTTTTTGAAATGTTTGGAAAAAAATAAGTTGAAATAACAAAACCAACATTTCAATAAAATATTATACATTTCCAATAATTTGTAATCTATAGTTTTGTTATATGAAACAACAATTTAATTAACTTGAAAATTGAACTGGTTAGTTTATTTAAATGTATTATTTGTATCTTATGTAATCATACAAATCCTTTTTTTTAAATATTTTAATTGAACTTTATCAAATAAAGTTGTTCTAAATATGTATTAATGCAATTTCAAACTTTATACTGAAGATGTTAATGTTGCAATTGATTGGTAATAATATGTTAATATGTTGTATTAACTATATTAAGAGTAGTATTAATCATTTTATCTTGTTCAAACGAATACAATTTAAGTTTTATTTGTTTATGATTTAATTTTTAACTTAGAATAAATTTTCATATTTTCAGAATTTATTTATTAGAGATGTAACTGTTTTTGTTGTAAGCAATCATAGAACAATATTTGATTTATATAATAATTTCTTGCAATTGAAACTGAAAAACTTGTTCTAATGAATAGTTTATTAGAATTTTTACAGTGTACCTCATCATCATCGTCACTATAATGGATAAATTAAACTATATATAATTCACTGTAAACGAATAATAATTCTTAGCGTAGACAAAATATCAAATTAAAAAGTCGGCCTTTATTTTTAATAATATTTTTAAACTAAAAATAATGTATTTTTTTATTAGTACCAATTAATTGTTGATAATAAATATAGAATAAATATTAATGATATGTGCTAAATAAAGATCAAATAAAAATAATAAAATAAAATAAAAAATATGTTTATACTAGTGGTCCTTATTACACGTGTAATTCGTGTAGTTTTAATATACTTTTATTGGTTCATAGCAATAAAGTTTTACGTATATTATTATATGCATATAAGTTTCTGTTGTACACGTGTAAATATGTCATCGATTAAAAATTAATATATTAAATATGTATATACCTACTATAAATGATAAAAATTAAATAAATCTGAAGTTTTAAAATTAATAATTTTATTGTAGTAGTACTTTAATTTTAGATTTTAAAGTTAAATAATTGCTTATTTTAGATGAAATTAGTCTAAAGTTATTTCCTCACTGAACGATATTTGCTATTTTTTCGTTTTGCGTTTGCGTTTTGTAATATTACCATTTTATCAAAACTATAGAATAACTATAACATGGCTGAACTAAGAGCGTTTTACGTTAAATCATTTTTAACACAAATAAATCAAAATAGTTTGTTTCCTTGCAATTAATCGCTTTTGGTTCCACCAAAAGCTTAAAAACCACTGAAAAATATCGCTCGCATTGCAAATTACGTTTAGTGGCTTTAATAATTTAATAGAACCAATTTTTTGCCATAAAATAATGTATAAATGTGTATTCGAGTGATGTACAAAAGTATGTTTTATAAAAAAATATTTGTATTTAATCCATTAAGTATTGTTTACATTACTTCGATAAATTATGTTTACTTTACGTTATAATTATTTTTCTTTTGTACCTTATTATCTTAATATACATTTGTATATTAAATATTATATTTAAATTTATTATTTAACAATACAGTTATCGAGTTTTTGATAAGATTAAGTTAAATCGTAACTACGTGCCATGCTCAAACGACATTAGATTGTGTTGATTTCTCTGATGGTTTAAATTTATTCTATTTGTTATTCATTTACACGATCCACGGATACTTATTTGTTATATTTTTACATGAGTAAAATACTAAAATGTCATAGCGAGGAAAAAGTTGAGTTTTTGGCAGTATGCTAAGCATATTGAAAATAAGGAATACTGTAATTTATACCATAAAGATAAAAACAATGAGTTTTATTGTTATAGAGGTACCACTGAATCATTGGGAAGACATGTCTCCACCATTCACGACTTATTAATTAATACTGTAAATAACAAAGAACAGTAAGTAAAATACATCTATATATATATATATATATATATATATGTTTTATAATAGTTTACGTACAAATACAAATATATGTAATATGTAAACTAATTTTTATTATTATTTTTGAATGCGATGATTTATCATTACAATAAAATTTAACACACCAATAATAGTGACCCATCCAACACCTAGTGTACTTACACGGTATACTGTGTAAAAGTACAACAAGTGTACTTTTTTTCAAATTTAAATTCAATTATTTATTTATTTTTTAATATAGTATCCATACAAAAAGTGTTTTAAATATTTATTATTAAACCAAGTGGCAAGTATCTACACACAGTGTACAATATTCGTAAAATGATAGTGACGAATTTATTGTTATTTATGAGACAAATAAAGAAACAATCCTTGAAAAAAATGAAAATCCAATAAAGAGAAAGAAATGAGCAGTTATACATAATTAAAACACAATGCATGCAGGTGTTCGAAGGACTAGTTTGAAAATTTAATAGAATATTAGCTAAAATAATAGCTGTAAATCTGTTACCTTTGTAATTTTGTTAAAATTACAATTTTTGTGATTTCATGTCCGTAATAGAATCAAAATACACACCATATAAAAAGAAAACGATAAAAACAAGGTAAAAAATATTATCTTCAAATATTGAAAAACTTATTAAAAAAGACTTGCATGATACTCGTAGCATATGTTATGTTACACAACCGGCTATTAGACCACAAGATTAAACAGAAATCTTAAATTACAGTAATTGCTCATATAATTGATTTTAATTGGTGTGCTAAATCATGTACATTGACAACACACGGAATGAATAAATGTCATACCACAGAGCATTTATCAAAACTACTTATAAATACGTTTGTTAAATAAGATATTACTAAAAAAAATATTAAAAATAGTAACTAATAATGCAAAAAATGTAACTAATGGCACTCATTTAATAAGTTGCAAAATTTATCGTGTAAAATGTGCAGCACATAGTAAACAACTTTCTGTTAATTACGTTTCAATAAATTTAATTATATTTAATACAATAAAATAATCCAATAAAATTGTTGAACCTTCTACATTAGCTAAAACATAATTTGAATAAAAACCAGAAATACTTAACAAAAACAACTTTACTTCAGAGTTGTAAGCAAAAGGGAAATCTGTATACCTTATGATGGAACATTTCATTTTGAATATAATATGTGCAATATTTTAGCAGACTGAAGTATAAAATCTTAGTCTATGGCTCCTATGACTTAAAAACTCAAAATTAAAGAACAATAATAGTTATTTATCTAGTCTCTTAAACAATTTCTTAAACCTTTATGTGTTCCCACAAATTTTTATTGTACGTAAAATCATTCTTCATTGTTGACAGTGTTAGACCATTATTAAAACAATTTATTGAAAAAATTGAATGCAGTATAATTTATTGATACTATTTTATAAACATTAAAATAAATATACATTTTAGAAATTAAACGCCTCTTTACGATTGAATGAGATTCAACTGAATTTGTATAACGAGAATAAAATGCTTCGTTCTTGAATAAAAGGTTTAAGACTTTAGAGAACGTAATATCATTTAACCATGTGGCAATTCGCTTTAAATTAAAAGAGATAATTAACCAAAATAAATGCTTTCATTCCTGTATTTGTATATTTTATTAGATTTATAGTTTTTATTCCCTTTGTTTTATAAAAATATGCCTATAAATAGCACTAATAAACTTTCGTAAATAGACATAAATAAGCAAAATAAAATATTTTATACGATATCATGTAAGTATGAAACAAATTTTTATCTTAATATTGGTGTTCTATAACTTCCTAAAAAAAAAAAATGTATATGTTTTTGCTAGAACTTCCAAGCATTGATTATAAGGTGGGTAACTATTGTTTGTCAAAAACACCAAGTAAAAATATTATTTTTTAAATGTTTTATTTCATTTTAGTATTTAAATGTATTATGTACAAACTAGATATTTTTTTACATAAATCTTCTTTTGGTATTTTTGTGAAAAAGAAAAAAAATTGCAGGCAAGGGGAACCACAATGATATACATTAAGTTGAGTATCAATAGGTCCATTGTTATGAGTGTGTTAAATTTGAATTTAATGATATATAGTTATATGCAAAAAAAGATTCTGAGTGAAGATAATCTGTCAGAATATCATCATATATCATTAAGCATATCTCAATGATATATAAATATGTTTATTTTAGTATTATAGTTATTTGATTTTTTTTTTTCCGGAAATATTGCTTTTATTATATAACTAGTATTAAATATATTAAAATAATATGTATTTATACCATAATATTATATCGATTTAAATAATTCAAAATTTAATAACATATTTTTGTTAATACCTTATAACAATAAAAATAAGTTCATAATATATTTATATCTTAAAAAAGTCATTACATATAGTAAACATTTTGATAATATATAAAAAGCCTCAAGTCTCTATAAGTATTGTTTTTGGTGTATAAACAAATAATAAGCATCTATTTCCTACGTTAAAATACGTAATTTTTTTTCAAATTTGGACTTAAAATGTATATAAGACTAAATTAAACAAACTAAAATTGTTTGTATATATATTAGATATTTTAGTTATAGCTTTAAGTTAAAACTACTTATGAAAAATTGTGTATAACTTTTTCTAATCTTAGATATAAAAAGAAAAGTTTTTATGAACTTTTAATTACAAAATAGTTGGTAATTTTTAAGGTTATTTTAAGAATTCTATCAAATTCAATAATAGCAATGGTTATAATAATAATAATAATTATAATAACGGTAGTTTTAGTTAAATTTAAGAAGTTTAAAAGTTAAATTATTTTTAACTAAATTACATAACGAGCAATATTGTTTAAAAGAACTTGCTAAAATATTGAACTATTTTTTTATCCAATATACCTAAACCCCATAAATTTAATATAGATATATTTTTGAATAAATAATTATAAATATCGTATCACGATAAAAAAATAAATAACAATCGGATATACTATTTATAAATTATTAAGTTGCAGTTTTTAATGTATTTTAAATAGATAATTACTTAACAATACATAATTTGTTAAGTACACTATTTTTAAATTTTTATAATTATTAACTATAATCAATAAAGGTTATACCATTAAAAACCATCTATTTGTTTTAATTATTATAATATGTATTATTTTTAATTATATTTTTGTATAAACTTTTATCAAGTATGCTAATTTTTCTTTTGCAAAAAATTCCACGAATTGTAAATAATCAATAAAAAAAAAAAAATAAAAAAAAAATGTTACTGATTTTAAACTAAGTTAAGTTAGTTTTATTACATTTATTTCCCATTTAGTTATTTTTAAAAGAAAAGTTACTTTCCAAACTAAATTTAATTTGTCTATTTTATCTCGACTTAATTACATCCGTCTTCGATAGTAATGCCTAATCGAGATGGGTCGCTGTAAATTGAGTTCCATTTTTAATTTCTTGTGTAAATTGCAGCCCGGGTTTATTTTATACATACGTAAATTGCGGCCAGAGTATATTTTGTATATATGTAAACTACGGCCTAGGTATAATTTGTATGAAATCAATTAATTGATTAAAATCAATACTTTCTTTCCAATTTTTCAGACTTAGAACTAGCAATATAATTTTATTGTTCTAGTTATTGGTATGGATAAAAATATTAGTTTCACTGTTTTTTTGTTTATAATTAAAAAATGTATTATTAACAATTAATAATAAAATATTGGGTAAAAATGTGTGTCATTAAAAATATATTACCAAAAAAAATTTTAATTAAGAAACTGGTAAAAATTTGTAAGATAATTTCCGCATATAGTCTAACAAAGAATTTTTTGTTGCTTGCAATTCATACATTTTTTCACATATCAATATTTCTTTTTCAGTCTTTTTTTTTGCTTTTTGTTTCCTGACTTTTCAAACTGATATCTACATAGCAGAATATTAGTTATTACTAATCTTTGAATTGTACAACCGACCGAAAATCGGAATATTCAGGGCCACAAATAACGTATGCCATAAAAATACAAGGGCCGTTAATTTACACACTCCGATCGAGATACTTTTATAAAAATGATAATCGTAATATTATTAAATACATATTGTATATAGGTATTAGTTAAAGTTTATAATTTATACATGATCTCACAACTAAATCACAAATTACAATATTATTTCTAGTTTATAATCATTTATTTATTTAGTATTTGGATCCTTTTTAAAATTTTGATTATATTATATTCATTCCTGAGGTTGACCTTGACTTTTTGCTATATTTTGATTATTATTTTTAGTTCTAGCAATCTTTGAATTATTGGCATTATTTAAGGATCCTATGTATATTAATAAAATATTTATATAAACACAATTATAATAACCGAATCTTGCTTAAATTTTTATAAATAAACGAACTAAGTTTTACTTCACTAGACTTAAAAAAATAACGTTTTAAAGGTTTCAAATTATCAGTAGGTGCATTGATTCAAAAACAAGTTAGAAAATGTAATTTTCTAGTTCTCAAAGTTTTAATAAAGTATATGGTACTTGATAAAAAGTTTCAGTGAACGACAAAGATTAATTTACATAAGCTAACTTAAAATAAATTTATATTTAATGTTGTGGGCGTACGTAAGAACACTAAAAACCACAGTTATTTACTCATGAAATATCACATACAAATGATCACCGTAAGTGCTTTACATATTATTGTAGTTATGACTTATGGGTAATATAACTTAAGTGTATGGAAGTATACGTTTATTATGTTTACTGTTTAGTTAGTCTAACAAAATTATATGCAAATTTAGATAAAGTGAGTAATTAATATTGATGTATCATATTTTATTTGGTTTTAATAATATCGAAATAGGTAAGACAATAAAAAAGACAAAAGAAACAATGTTTATCATTAGTTGTATGTGTAAATTTCAACATACTAAAACGTAACGATATAATTTAACCGATATTGTTTGGAACAATTATTTATTTTTAAGTTACTTTATAGTATTTCGGTACTTTAAAGTGAATATATTTATATAACCTATATAAGGATTAAAAAAATAAAAATAGTTACTGATAAAAACGTTTATGTTCTAGTGAGTCATTAAATTATTTTTAAATCGTTGTCTTTATTATCTGTCTCCGTGTTAAATTGTCATTAAAATTTAAAAAACAATGAAAGACCGTGCAGGTTTGATGATTAAAAGTTGCATAAAAACGTGAATTTTAAAATAATATAAGTATCGGTCAAGTATATGTTGAAAGTCAAGTATCATAAACTTTGAGTAAGTACACCAGAGAAGTTTTGTTATTTAAATTTCATAGATTTTTAAAAAGAAAAAAAGGTGACATTAACACTCCAACTATAGTTGCTGATTTTTTTATCTACAGATGAACAATATTCAAAAAATATCGAATAATACATTCTAAAACAAATTAAAGAATAAAATTAATAATTATTACGATGTTTTAAATTCAAATACAAATTAAATACAACGATAGATATTATATATTATTCACATGATATTCTCACACAATAAAACTAATAATTATTCAAATTATTTTCTTGAAAAAAAATTTACATTATATTTCAAATGGAAAATAATATTTGTTTTCTGTAATACAGAACTTCGGCATACTTTGAATAATGTGGAATGTATAATATATTATGTACACAATTAAAAATAATAACCCATAGTGTTTGCATACTATGAAGCAACCGTTTTGGCTCAAAGTACGTATATAATATTTATTCAGTTTATATGCATATTATTATTTTTTTTCCTTAATATAAAATATGCATTTAATAACTAAAAGTGCACGTCGTATTCCAGTAAACTTCGTGTTTAATGATTCTGAACAGATTGCATTGTAATTTATTTAGTCGATGGTACATAATGATGAAACTTGGGTTTTCCCCAGGGAATAGTCCCATAGTTCTACGGTGGGTAACTCACGATTGTGTTTGCTTAGACATTTTCGTGTATTTATATAAAGTATAATGCCTAAAACCATACGGTAGTTACACTTAGATATCTGCTATCATTGTAAACGGGCACGAAACGCTCGTAATTTCAGCAAACAATTACTGTTTTATGTGAATTATAATAATATTATGTTTAGCAGGTAATTAAGTACTATATTATGCCATGTACACGTACATACAGCGATATTTATTATCGATTGTAATTAAATAAAATATTAAATCGAACATAATATAATACAAATACGGGTGCTTAAATTAATAGATAAAAAATAATTACGAGTATAATAATAACATGTCCAATATAAAAAAAAATTAAACCAAAACTTTTATTATTTTTATAACTTTTAATTTTAAGGTTACAACGACAATTATAGCAACATATAAATATTACAAAGATAAAAATAAATAACATTCAAGTATAAAGGTTGTATAGTATAAAATTGTGTATTCATTTGAAAGTTTCGATAAATTAAAGACGTTTGTACATTTTAATCGTTCGGTCCGAATACCTAATTCTAAAAGGTTGTATTTTGATTTTCTTTAATGTCTTCATATATTCAGAAATAAATTGAAATTATAGGAAAGGAATTTGCTTATATTGAATGTATTTCAATCATAAAGTTATGTACACACATACTATTTTAATCGATAGATTATATTTAAAAGTCAGTCATAAGGTTTGACCCAAAAATTATTTCACAGTTAACGCACATATTGTCAAAAATTAACTCACGCATTTCAATATCACGTATCAATACAAATAAGTTTTCAAACTACAAGCTAATCAAAAGTTTCCAAACAAAAAAGTCAAAATACATTTAAATTTCATTCAATTCCATAATAGTATTTACGGCAAAAAATATGTTTTGATTATTTTTCAAGATTATTTTATTGAATAAAATCTAAATTTTTAAAATTTATCATATTTAATTTCTGAAACTTAAACAATGATCAGTAAAACATTTTAGCTGATGATTTAATACCATTGTAAGGTTAGCATATTTATCTCTTATACATGTGATCATGTGATATTTTCTCTCACAATATTACGTTATATATAAATGTATTTTGCTAAATATAGAGACTTAAATATATATTATAGGTATTAAATAAATAAAAATATAAAAAAAAGTTATTTTAAATACAGTAGTAATAATTATTATCATAATACTCTAACACTAATTGATGCATAATATTTAAATTATAGTATAAATTGTATAAGTAAAACAAGTAATTGCATAAGAATATAATATAACAGTGCCAAAAACAATTTTTTCGTTAATTTTTTGTTTGTTTTTTTTTTTTTTTTTTTTTAACTGCATCATATTAAAAATGCGGAAACTAAGCAATATATTGTGTTAATTTATAATTTCATGAAGCTATTGTTAAATTGTACCATTATTCTAACCAAACTAGGTAGTTCATCGAAATTATTGTACTCTATTAAAAGTAAGACAAAGGAGTTTCCATTTTGGTTACTAAAGCAAAGTCAGATATTTCTGTTCCATTTACTTTTCCGAATATTATATACATTCATGGTGATTATAATATGTTAACTACGTGGAGTATTACGAGAACAGCGAAAATGTGTGTTTCTTCCGCAAACGAATAATCCAACCAGCTTATATTATTCTATTGTATAATAAATGAATAATTCTTGTCTGTGGATACCTACGTTTGAATATACATTTAAAAATAAAGCGGCTTTTTAAAAATAAATAATTCTCAAAAGTTGACTAATACTGCAAAGAAAATAAGTTACATTAATACATTACTATTTCACAGAGAGTTTTAATAAATAGCACGTTAAATATATACATTTTCTATGGTTTATTATACTTTGTTATATTTTAATGTCACATTTAAAACATATATTTTTAAACATTAATTAAAACAATACATCATGCTACTTATATTAAGCACCAAATAATTTCATCACAAAGCCAATAATTATATGTATTATAGTTGCTTGTTTAACGAAATATATAGGTTTTAAAACTAGTATGTTATAGTCATAAATGATAGTATACATTACAATAACATGTTTGAAATTGAATAATATGGTTATTATTTTAGAAAAAAATTTTTTGAATACTCGCATTAATCAAACGAATATTTTGATTTTAATCACTGAATTTGGGTAACCCATATGAACTTCTGAACAACTTAAAACATCTTGAAGTATATGTGTGTATGAGTGTATCAAGGTACAACACATGCATGCCGTTTATTTATTCAAGTTTACAAACCAATATTATTACACACGATTGGGGACAATTCGTAGTGTTATTTTGCCATTATATTATCATTATAATGTTATGCTCGATGATATTCAAGTGCTGCTGAAAAACGTTATCAGACGTCGAGCACGTTTCTTTAAATGTATATCGCATTCGAATACATTATATTGTATAATACAATTTTATATTGAAATAATATCCTTATAGTAGGATTGAATACAATGATGATAATAATAATAATATGCGTTCATACTTTTATTTGTGTTTTCAGTCGATACACATTATTGGCATATACATACGATTTGTAATAATATTTAATACACGCGATTTTGAATATCGTATACCGTATTATGCCGATTGTAACTTGTTCAATAACGAGTTGGAAAGAATAAACAGAATATTTGATTTTGATTTTTTAGAAAAACGTTAATTCGTTTCTATTCTACTGTTAACGGATTATCTTACAACAATATTAATATAATATAAATAGGTTATTTTTAAATTATATTTCAAATTGACCACAGTTTTCATCACAAAATCCCTACCCTTTCTGATTTTTGTCAGAAAACTGCGTATTCGAGCATGAAATATTACGCTAATAATGAATAATTATTAATTGTTATACCACATCAATTAAATCAGTAATATGATATATTATGATTGAGATGGAAGATTAACTAAATGCTTTTATGTATATATATATATATATATATATATAATATTATCAATAAACACGATTTTAACACAATCATTATTACAACCAAATTTAAGTTGTCGAAAACATTAGTGTATATTTTTTTTTATTCAAGTAATTTATTTTTTTAAGTCTACATACGAGTATATTAATGTCTTATAGTGTAATATTTTTTTCACTGTTTGTAATGATATTTTAAGACATAACTTTTTGTACTTACACTACTTTTTGAAAACATTCAAACATATGTGTTTCTGAAAATAGCACAGTTAAAATTATTTTATACTAAATCAATAATTTTATTATTTATAAGGAATTATTAGCGTTCAGTAAAACGTATAGGTATTTGTACATTAATATTGATGGGTGTAAAAAAAAATATCACGTTTTATAAACCTTCTATTTAATTTAAAAAAGAAATATATACCTGTATATCTTCATGTTTTTAGTATTGAGCTTGTACGTCTTTTTCACGTTATTTACACAAGATTTCATAATATACTACATAATATTTTGGGTTTTGGGTGCAGCACCGAGGAATACATTTGTGAGGAATAGTAAAACATTGACTGCAGTCTGCATATCTGACGCTAACTCGCAGAATTCAAGAGCAAAGACCGTTCATGGAGAGAAGATCGTTGTTGAAGCAATAGTAGCATAAATTATTTTAATATAGGTGTACGGTACCAGGGCTATTGACTTAATAGTGAGAATATTAAAGGTTAAGCATAGAAGACGAGCGGTAAAGCGCATTGATCTCGCAACCGATATTGTCATTTTATTGTTCTCGTGATTTATGGCCTAGAGTTACTTTTTATTTTTTAAATATTTTTCGTGCTTTTTTTCGTTGTGAAAACTCAATATAATAATTCGCTGGCAAGAAGCCAAAAAGTTTGAACTTATCATTAAAAGCATCCGTTGTGCTTGTGCCACCCTCGCGGCGTGTTTATATAATATAAAAATTTTTAATATATTATTGTACCTACTACAGTATAATAATAATATATACGACGCATTTATACCTGTGCGGCAGTTTGTGACGTCGCGTTTGTGCTTGTATAATAAATGCGCTTATTTACTTTTACGGGCCGCGAAGAAAAAAACAATTGAAAATTGTAACAAATGTAAATCATTTTAGACACTGTACGAAACGAAAAATTAATTTTTTAACAGTATTGATCGGCGTTGAGAAACACCTCTCGAGGCATTAGATCACTAAACACTAAACCATGTATAATGAGGAGGAAAATAAAAGAAAGTATTGCAACTTCCCTCAATTCGACCATTGTTCTACCTAATTGATTTTTTTTAGTTCAAAATATACATCATTGTTTATAATAAAACGAAAAAGAAATTTTTCATATGATAAAATGTATTGTATGATAAGATTTTTAAAATAAATATTAAAATGTTTACGAAGGCTTTTTCTTGTAAGTTATTATATCAATGAGATAAATTTAAATTTAATCAACGAAATTATTTAATTTTAAACTATATTTATATATATTTAAATTAATTATACCAAAGTATAAAAACAATATTTGAAACTTGTGGTTTTAAATTTTATAGAAGACTTCTAAAAATAAACTATTTTTAGAGCTGAAATTTGCGTGTGGTCAATGATGTGTCACGGTAGTATACAACTATAAACAGGTAGACATTTTCAAATTAAACTAAAAACTTGTTTGACCAAAGTTTTTTCACAAAACAATCTCGTAACTAATTATTTTTACAAATATTTATTTATTTATTTTTTTTTTGAAGTTCATCCAGAAGAGTTCTGTGAGTAATTTAACAGAAAATGTCAACAAAATGTCATTTGGTCAAGTACTTTTTCGTTTAAAAAAAAGGGATTTGGAAAAAATTCGCGTTCAAAACTTAAAATACGAAAAATTAATAGATAATACTATCCTCAGACACTTCAAAGCTGATCCATTATTCTAGACCATTATGATTTAAGCTTTCCACTCAATCATAAAACTTGCTTTTTTATGTATTTATTTTAATTTAAAAATTACTCAACTAGAAAACATATAATACTTAATTAATACATTCATTATTTACTTAAATTAATTTTAAATTTAAGGATATATTTGTATTAGTTAAGTTATTTTAGTTCTTAAAAATTGATGCATAATTTTAATGTTGAAAATATTTATGTAAATTTTAACTTATAAATTATATGATTTTATTTTAAACAATAATAGTATTAAGTTTTATGTAGTATCATACTAAAAATGAGTATAATATATAACATATATTAAATGTTAATTCTATGCCATTATATAATTCATATAAAAGTGTTCAAACTATCAAATTATATTATTTAAAAAAGTTAATATTTGAATATTTTACAAAGCATTTAATGAGATTAAAATGTTTAATTAATTTTATATTACGATGTGTTAAATTACAAATGAGTATATTTGTGGCCTACGTATCCAATATGTTAAAAAGGATAAGAATATGAATATATTTGGTTTTCCATTGATGTGCACCCACAACTAAGTACCGGCTTGTGAACTCTTAGGGATATTAAATCAAGCTTTTTAATAATATTATCTATTTGCAAATGTGCATATAAGGGCCAATGCCATGTTGCAGTTTGTCTTGCCGCGGTTGCGCTAGAAATTAATATTTAATATGTTTATTGTAGTACTCCTTGCTGTACATTATTCCAGAGTAATAATAATATACCTTCTTAAAACATTAATTCAAATTGGATACTCCACTTTTTATCTGTCAAGCAAGAAGTGATCTAAATTAACTCACTCGAAAATTGACTTCACTTTTTTAAATCTGATTCTACGCTGGCGCTGGTTTTATTTTAAACACATAAAGTAAATTAACTATTTAACCTTCACCAAATTTATTTTTTTCTTTCTAGCATTTATGAGTCGCTATGGTTCAGCGTATTTGGGCCATTGTGAAAATTAAAATCAATAACGTATTTTTCGACTATATTACTTTTAATTATAGATATAGCTAACATTTTATATAATTAATTATTCGTATACAAATTCCAACCGGTTTACACGTTAGTTTTAATATGAGTACATATTTAATTTTAAATTTGATTGAATATTTCTATAAATATGATAAATACCATGATATTACGTTTGTCTAATATACAATCCTGAATCCATAAAAAAAAAAAAAAAATACAATTTTAATGTGGTATTAAAAAAAGTTAATATTTTTATCGTCCGTATTTTTTCTTTATGATTCAGTTTTTCGAGTTTCATACAATTCAATCAGTTTCTTAGCAAATAATAATAGAAAATGATCTTTCATTAAAAATTGTTTAGCACTTATGGCCTGCTGAACCAAAATATCAAAATAGTGAGTTATTTGGTTTTCAACATTTATACGAAAGAGAATTATATATTGTCAAATCTATTAGAGAAACAAAAGATACCAATAAATAGCTATAATGTTAGAGTAAATAATGCATCAAAAACGTGTACAAATGAAGTCACAGATATTCGTCACGTGTAGCAGCTACGTAATATCATATAATATATTACCTATTATAAGTATTGGAAAAAAATCGATAGTAAAATGAATTGCTGTAAAACATGATTATAAAATGAGCCGGCCGATGTGCAATTCGGATATAAATTATTTACTATATTTACATTTATTATATTACGTATTTGTGTGGGTACATTTTAGAGTATATGTAAACCAAAACAAAAGCTTGTAGTAAGCCCTCTTTCTGCAAACTGTTGTTATTATTAGTTGACGGTGTTGTGTGAATACAATATACTTATGTGCTAACCCAGGCCAGTATCATATAGTCTACAGCATAATGCAAAAATATAAATTAATAAAATGTTACCTACTCTTGAAAAAATTTCGTAACGTTATTTTAATACGAGCAAGTTAAACATAACTCATTCATAAATGTATATTATTAATTTTATTTATATTTACGGAATGTTACTGAATTAACTGAAAATATGAATTAATCGACTTCGAAATAACTTGAATTTTTATTAACATCAACAAACAATAATTAAAACAAAACTTATTACATTGTTAGTTAGTTATATCTGTCAGTTATTATTATTTCATTATTCTTTAATATATTTTGTATAGTAAATACTAAAATATATAGTAGCTCTTAGGTCCGCTCCAAGTTTGATCAACATTTAAAATATATTTATTTTTTTTAAATTTTACAACAGATAATTTACAAATATACAATAACGATTAAAATGGAATTCGATTACACTACTATTTTAGGATCTTACCGATGAACGTTTAGGATATAGTAAAATTTTTGTATATTGAAACTCCTTAAAGGACATACTATCAATAGCTTACACTTCTGAATTTTCTGATATAAAAATAAATATTGCATATTAATCATGGTAATGGTACTCCTTGTTAACAGAAAACCCTTAATAGGAAACATCATAGTATAATTAAATATGTCCGCTATTGGGAGAGTAGTTTTCTATCTATACCTGTATTTATATATACTATATTTTCATACTGCTACTTTATTTTATTATTATCTTGAAAACGTTTTTAATCATTAAAGTTACTTATTTAATTAATTAATTTTTTACAATACAAAAATAATTATTAAATCTAGTATACTTGTAGTGCTTTCTGATAACCAAAAAATTCCTTAGTAAAATTTAAAAAAAAACTACACTGAGACATATGCATAGCTCTTTATTGTTTATTTTATCGTATCTTTGACCTCGTTATATATTTTAATATTATCATCATACCTGTGCTATAGACTCTGTACAATAACTCTACAATACTGTAACCAATAATGCACTTTTGGTGTCATAATACTTTCATTTTAAGAGAAAAAAAAAAAACACAAATGTATACATTATCTCGAGAGATTATGAGCCCATAAGCATCTGTTGAGAAAAATATTTTACAAAAGTCGTAATAAATAATTGGTAGCTGCGTTTCATATTTTTTTAACATTAAAATGAAATAGAAATTTAGTAGGTCACTAATTCATATAGTCAACATTTGTCCACAGGGAACGTATTATTTGTATCGGATTATAATTTACGTTGGATGTAATTATAATGTCAACTGGGGGTAGAAAGTCCACTAAAATGTCTCCGGTTACTTCTGATATATATATAAAATATACATACCAAGAGACCCATTTAACCAGAAACACTCATTTTCTCTGTCAAGTTTTGTGATCCTGAATAAAAAGGTTCTTGTGACTTTGAAGTATTACATTTTTCCCACAGTAATGTTAATATTTTTTCTCTTAACTTATAAGTAATGTTTGCTTAGGGTTTTATTTTTCTTAAATAGTAACCCAAGTTTTTTAAAAAATCCCAAAGCAGAATATATTTTCAAGGATTAAATGGTATGCTATTTTGTTTACATTATATTTTATTATTAGAAAATGCTTTGTAAAATTAATCATTAACCACAAATTAGTGAGAAACTGTCCTAAACTTCAGATGTCATGGTTTCAAAACAAAAAAATACTAACTTTTTTTTCAACTCCACTATATTATGATTTAAGTTAAGTGATCAATATCTTATAAATTAAGCTCTATTTATAACAAATTAGGTGCGTTTTTATAAAGTTATAAGCAATAACTAAAATGTTCCAAAATAAAAAATAGTGATTTATTTAAAACAATTTGGTTTTTATCGAACTTACTTAACCTAAGTATAGTATTAAAAACAATAGATTCCATATATTTGATAAATATAATTAGTAATAACTAAGGGTATAATCTCATATTTATATTCTTTTGATAATGAAATATAATAAATAATTGTATAATTGTATCATCTTTTATACCCAGAAAATATTTAATTTTGTACAAAAATGTTTTAATTCGGTGAAAAAAATATATTTACAAACAATATAAGTTGAATAGCTGTAGAATTTATTAAATTTTATAACTGTTACTTTTACATCAAGTTTTTTTTTTTTTTTCATCACATTTTTACTTGGAAATAAACTCAAATGATTAAACTTAACGCATAACAGTTTTTACACTTTTCATATTTGATAATCATCAAAAATACTTTATTTAAAAAAAATTTAATATTTTAAATTTGCATCTTTTGAACCTTTGTATTATTTCATATCTACATTTAAATTATTTATTAATGAATAAAAAAAAAAAATCGTTTATAATTCAAAGAACTTGTAAAATAAAATTGAAACAGTGCTGTCTTGTCTTATTAATAATGATTTAAAGTCTAAACTATAATGAAATAATAAAAGTTAAGACACCCATTGATTATCATTAATGAATCGTTTTTATTTAAAACCGTATATTCAATATTTACTGTTTATAATTTTCCTTTAATTGTATTGTAGATTTTAAGACATATTCAAATTAAATATTTCTATTTGATTATTCTACAGTTTAAAATTATTTAAAAAAATAAAAATAATTTTATAAATATCTTAAAAATTGAAAATAAATTAAATTTATATCGTATAAATAAATTGTATGATGATTATGTTATTTGAAGAATTATAATTTATAAATTAGGTATACATCTTTTTAAAGGTATATATTATGTAAATAACGAATACTAGTAATGATCATTTTACTCAAGATAATTAAAGTATTTAACTACCAATAAACTCGCATACAAATATACTCAAATTATTCATACATAATAATTCCTACTATTATTATAAATTTAATACATATTAGTACTGAAATAATTATGAAAAATACCTATATATTAGATTTTTATTGTGAATAGTGTAAAAAAATATATGTCATTAATTTGCATTAATTGTGTTTTTTTTTTATGTTATTCACTGATAAAATATTAAATTATAAATAAAATAGAATAAAGTTGCTTATAATACTGTCAATTAATATACATATATTTTTTATTTATTGTGCTTAAATACACAATGTATAATATTTAAAAACATAATTTATCATTTTTAAGTGTTATAATTTAATCTTAAATATAACTAAATATTAAATAGTAAGTCTACTTTAATTCAAATTTTGATATTAAACAAAATTATTCACTCCTCACAAGACTACTCAGAAAAATTACTTTTTATCCAATTTCACGGTTGGGTAACTTTTTTTAAAACATTATTCTTACAACAGATTATTAAATAAAATTAAAAACTCAGAATAGTAATATTTTATGATGTAAATAACAATAATATTATAATGTGATATTTCGTTTAATATTTTATTTTATTATTTTCTATGTATTTGAATAATATGTATTATGTTATTTAGATACATTATAAAGTATATTAATAATAGTAATAAAAAAATAATAACAATGGAAATTTATTAGATATTTAATTGCTAAAAAAATTTAGCAAAAAATATCGGTGTGTTCTAAATTTATAAAATTTTACAATTTTCAAAAACTAACTTAGATATAATATAATTAAAATTAATTATTACATTAATAGTTATATCTTATCTTCGAAGAGTACATTAAAAACATTAAATTTTAAATGAATGTATATCCAAGTATAATTTAAGTAAAACCACTGATTGAAATGTTTTCACATCATCGACTTTTTGATATAAGTTTTTATCAAAATTAAAATGCATAAAACTAAATATATTCATAAAAAATATATATTAATGATTTAAGAAATATTAATTAATAATCATGTACAACTAGTCGATTTATACAAGCAATTTAATTATACGATTAAAAGTGGACCTTAAAAAGAACTACACAAAAGGCGTGTTCTCTTTATTCATTGTTAATATACTTTATATTATTATAAAAAATGAACTATAATTGAGTTTAAAAATTAAAACTTTATAATTATAATATTGCAAAATAATACACAAAAAAAGTTTTATATATTGTAAAACAAGTTTAAAAATAATAAAAATAATTATGTTCAATTTAAAATGTAAAAATTTTATTATTCATTGAGTTAAAAACTAGTTAATGATACTGAAAACCGACAAAAATTATAAAATAAGTTATGTTCTTTTATTTTATTTGTTTCATAACCATTAGTATACTCAATAAAAATAGATAGTACCTACATTAAAATTATCAGTACCTTTTAATATCAGCTAGTTAAAATTGTTTATTTTATATTTCAAATAAAGAATTTTTTTTCTTTATTTGAAATATACAATATTTACTTAAGAGACACAATGAGTACACGTGGTACAGAGTGAAATGTAATGTATATATATTATACATTAATACAACTAAAAAGAGAAGAACTAACATAAAAATAATATATATTTACACGAAACACGAAATATAATAAGCCATCCATCAATGACACTCACTAAATATAGAATTGAATATAAAAATGTCCTCTTAAATCAAAATTATTAATTGTTTATTTTTACAAATTACTATTTTTTTAACATTTTAATTATAATAAAATAGTTATCAAAATTTCAATCTATGAAACAATACTCTTTACTAAGCATAGCCAATCTTCTTTTTACTCAATATCATCTTTTGCGATTTGATTATTCGATTCGATAAGTCGTGCACTAAATCGTCGGCATCTCGAACGTTGTGACACTCGTTTCTCCATTTCTGAGCCCACTCTTCTGATGTTTCCTCTAGCGAGTAAACGAAAAAATAAAACCAATCAATTTATATATATAGGTAAGAAGAAAAAAAGCATATAACTTTAGACTTTAGTTGAACCTTTTTTATGTGCTTGATTTGGCGTCCAATTTATGTAACTCTCTTGGTACAAAGACTTCGCGTGTGTATCAGAGTCATTTAAATCCTCGTCTTGACACTGTAGTTGATGATATTTTTATTAAATTGTATTTTGGAGTGAATAATAAAAATAATTATTTAGTAAAAGTGTCAGAACTATCAATATCGGCAATAACTATACGATTTTTTATATCCAATTTTATTGGTCGTCACTTATTCTTTTTTAAACTATGTTATTTTAAGATAAAAATGTATAATAATTATGGCCAGAAAATAGGAAGCAACTTTAAATAAAATGAAACAAAAAATATTTTTTTATTTGATATATAATAATTTATTATAACTGCTTATATAATATTATGCATTTATAATTTTTAAATTTTCAATTCAGGTACTATTTCAAACACATAAATAATTTTAGCACGAATTACAATTTGATAAGTTAAATTTTCTTTTTTTTCAATGAACTTATAACTGAAATTAAAATAAACTGTTGTAACCAGAGTTTGTAAACATTATAATAATGTTATATTTGACAAAAAACTATTGAAATTTGTAAACGTAATTATAACGGAAAACTATAAGCATAAATAATTAACTAACACAAAAAAAAAACATAACGATTAACAAAATATATGATATATCATCAAACAAAACATAACGCTAAACGTTATATTATATAGTTTATCATTAAATGAAATAATTAATTTCCAATTATTCAATAGTTATAATTTAAAAAAATATATTAAAAAAATTAATTCTGAATAACCATAAACGCAAACATTGAATAACGTTTTAATTCTAAATAACAATAAACTCAAAATTAGTATAACGTTTTAATTATCAATAGCGTATAACAATTTTTTTCAAATGCAAGCCCTAGTTATAACTAACTTCAAACTAGATACATATTAATATGAATAATATATAAAATATATAATTTAATTTTTGATTGGTTAGCTATTATTAATCGACTTTTTAAGTTTAATTGTACTTAATTTAGAGTTTCCAAAAAATATATTTCTTAGTTAAAAGTATACATTTTTTATACGTTGAGCAATTGATTTACTGACCAACATTTTTCACCGATTAAATTTTGTACATATAAATCAAGTATTTATTTAAAATTAAAATGTTATAAACACATTATGTTGTTTATACCTATAATATAATATGTCTTATAATTACTAAAAAATAATAATATATTTTATGTATTTAAACCTACTGTACTAACAAACGGTATAAAAGGTAAGACTATAAATTTTTATATTATTAATATGTATATTATACAATACATTTTGTTAAAGCTTAAATCTTAAGAATAAGAACAATAAATAGCATACATGCATTTAAGTTTATTTTAACAGATTTAAATACTAATGAAAAATTGTAAAGCCTTAAAAAAATTTTGAGTATTTAAAATGTATAAGTAAAATGTTAAATTTAAGTAACCTAATTTAATTGGACAATATAATATTATGAGTAAACTAATATTTTAAATTTAAGAAAATATAATCTTATTACATAATTAGTTTTATTCGAATATTTTAATTATAACGATTTATATAGTTTAAACATTTTTAGAAATATTAAGTAAGTTTTATATTAACGAATTGAAAATTAATAACGTTCTGTTTTATGCAATTGAAGATATAATACAACAATTGAAATAAAATGCTGTATATAAGCACTAACACGCATTTTGTATGTTAAATAAATAAGGCGAATCATTTATAAAAAATATTATTGTATATTCAGAATATTAAAGATTTAAAATAATATAAATAACTACTATTTATTGATTTAAATGCATTTTTATTGTTTGTACGATTTGAATATTGCTGTTAAATATTATATCTTTACTATATATATATATATATACTATTGCATATATTCAAAACCATGAATAATGGGTTAATATTTTATAAATCATGAAATTGTATCGCATTATAGTATTTTTTTTTAAATATTATCTCTTTCGTAGATATATTAAAGTTAAAATTTATAGTTATTGAATTTTATTATTATTTTTAAGTAAGTAAAAAAAATTGTATAACGTTGAATAATTCTGATAAACAGACATATACGTAAAAAAAAACATGATTGCATTTTTTTCTGGTATATAATAAATATATTATAAAGCCCAGGCTCTTGAAATATTTATTCTTTGGCTAACTTTTGAAATACGACTCGTGTATACACGTTACATAAAACCCAATACAAAAACCTTTGTATTTTGTCTAAATCGGACCGTTGAAACGTTTATGTTTGTCGAACCGTTCAAAGTCTACGCTACTTCAGTCGGTTTATTGTTCATGGAAGTAAAACGAAAATACATGAATCAAAATATACTAAAAAGTGTATTTAAAATAAAGGAATTTTGAGATTTCCGATCTCTCATGATAATACATCACGTACTGTTTTTTAAATAAATAAACAAACTGAATAATTTATAGTTTTTCTAAGACTTAAATATACACTCAGTGTATCATATTTATATATATATTAAGATGAAATTTTAATATATGAAATAACGTAAACCTAAACAAAGGATTTATTTGATTTGTCTTTTTTTTTTTTTTTTGATATATGCTTATAGGGAAATTTTGTTATTACGATATGTAATTAAATATAGCTCAATGTACTTAAAAACTGAACCTAACATAAATACATGGCTTAATTATTTATTCAATATTACTACAGGTATAAATGTAAAATAAATAATATATATCAACTAAAGATAATATAGGGAAATGGGATATGTAAAAATGAATTGTTTTTATTCATAATTCTCATAAAAAATATTTTATTATATTTAAAATATTATATTCTTTATATTCAATGTTAAAACATATGATAGATTGGTACATACCATTGATGGGATACTTATTGAGTAATCCAAAGGTGGTACAATTCTTTTATTTTCACTCAGTTTTCTGGATATTAAAATTTCAGGTGTATACAGTTGTTTATACTGATCATCATTTGGCTTCGGTATCGTAGTAAATCCAGGTTCGATTCTTTAATTAATTTTTTTTTTAAATTTTTTTTTAAATATAATGAACTAAAATATTACAAAAAATTGTACATAAATCATAAACACATTACATTATATCATTAGATACGATGCCATTAGAAGTAGATATCATATTTTAAGCATATACTTTCATCTTCTATTGGTATAGAAGATAAAAGTATAATACCTATAACTTAGAATCCACCATAAAAATTTAAACAAAGCAATTTATAAATAGTCAAAAATGTCAAAATGACTAATGTTAAAATTGTATGAACTTGAAAGTTGAAAATATGGAAAGTTTGATATGCACATGTATAATGTAAAAATATAATCTAATAATTTTGTGAGGTAAATTAATGTAGTTTACATTGGGATTAATAAATTAATTTTTTTGGTATATGTGTATTTATAAATATTTAAAGTTTTAATACTTACTGATAATAATTGCGTTTGGGTACATTTTCCGGCCAATAAAACGATATATTATATGTTGTCTTGTACATCGCTATTTCTAAAAAAATATAAAAACGATTTTTTAAATATAACAAAAATAATAGTTTATTTTCATGTTGTTATATTTGTTATTTACATCGATTTAAAACTATGGTGTACTTCATCGTATAAAACTGTTTATAATTGTCCATTTTATAAATTTACACTTACACAAAACTAATGTATATAAATTACCTATTGACTGCTAATGACTAAAAAAAAAATGTGAGTATTAAAAAAAAAAAAGTTCTAGAAATATGATATCGATTTGTAATAAACAGTTTATAGCATTACAAACTAAATACAGAAAATATGACAGACTACTTATGACAAATTTATGGTAAAATATAAGTATGTATAGATAAATTAAATTTAAACAATTAAAACTTAATTATTAAAAATTACATATTAACCTTAGTTATTTTCTTTGAAACATAGCAAAAAATATCTTAAATTAAAAAGTTTAAACACTTTCTCTGTGCCAGATATACCATTTTTAGTTATTTCAAACATTAAAACAACTCTATTCACGCACAACTTTGAAATATACTCAAAATAATGAATGAAAAGAACGACTCTTATCATGTATCAAATAACCTTCTTACACAACATTTAAAAATCTCTGAAATTTGGTACATTATTAACAATATACAAAATAACAAATACCTACTGATATCCAATACAGTTTTCAATCAATTGCACAATAAGTCTATTATTTTTCTTAATCATATTTTTAACAATAGTTTGGATATTATATTATATTCTACCAACTTGGATAAACTCAATTCTTCCTTTCGCTGAGTACAATACAAATTAATTTATAATATCACTAATGAGGTAATGACATAAGATCCAAAAATTTTGTTCAGGTGTTTTTCAAACTCCTCTTTCTAGAAACTCTACTTCTCCTTGCTTAAAAATTATGTCTTATTTTTCGAACTTTTGTAGTATGGTGTAAATGTGATAATTCTAGTATTCTTGCCATAAAAACAGGCTTTTTGCAAGGCAATAAACTTAATCTTTAACCCCACATTACATAACATATTATATATTGCAGATTACAAAAACAGCACACTTTACGGAAAACGAAAATCCACGAAAATAAACTCACTTTATATACTCATTAAAATACATAGAATTCTATCTTTTTAAATGATTAACCTAGACATTAACTATAAAGAAAACATATTTTTTAAGCTTAAGACTTTATAAACTAAGGGAATTTCTCCATTTATATATCTCTCTAGAAAACAAATTTCATGTTTATAATCAATTAATTCGTTCTTTATCAGTATATTTTTTATGATATTTGTAAACCAAATAATTTAACTTGAAATTATTAAAATAAGTCCAAACTATTAATATTCATCTAATACTAACGATATCTGGTATTCATGTGTTACATCATAACATCCAATCATTAGTTATACACTTACACACACACAAATCCCTTAAAAATAAAAAATAAAAATGCATAAAACCAACCACAATCATCTAAACCTTCTTATCACTTATTATCCTTTCTAACTTATTATCAGAAAGTAACCACCTCATCGTTTCAAAATATAAGCTATCTAGTATATAACGCGTCATACCCTATGTATTAATACAAATTAAAATCAAATCCTTGAAGTTCTTTTACTTTTATTATGCAGCTATGATTGGCATTTTTTTTCTCGTGAATTTTACTTAATATTATTATAAAATAATAATTTTAAAAATATTCAATAATCACAAAACAATATATAAATACTACAGAATTATAGTTTTTAGAGATATTTTATCAGTAAAATAATGATTTATCTCTGAGCTTATAGTTGCTTTAATCAATACAAGAAAATAATTAGTTATTTATCAATATATTTTTTCATTAATTTAAATTAATTTTAATAAAAAAAAAGTTTACATATTTTGTATAATATTATTTTAAACGAAATTAAGTTTTCTTTATACCTATATTACAATAAAGTTATAACAAGCGTGAAACATTGTTTTATGTTTTAGGGATTATATGTTTAAATTATTTGCTACAATATGGGGTAGTATAACTATTGCGTAGCTTATAAAAATGCAATGTAATTTATCCCGATATGTCTTCTCAAAATAATATTTGTAAAATATCTTATTATGTCGTATCATATAATTTACTAAGAAAAATATTTCATACACATATAAATGTCAAACGTTCTACTCACGTTAATATGTAAGTAACATTAAAAACAACATATATTATTATTAAACAAATGAAAGATATAAAAATATATTCTGTTATTATGTATATACTATAAATAATATTATATACATATACATATTACATATTATATAAACGATAAGTGTGATAATTTTCATTTTTAGAGTCCAAGCCAGACGACTATGTTATTAGTTTTACAGTGAAGTTATGTGAGTGTTTTATCTCTCCAAAAACACCGTAAAATTATAATATGATTTATGATATCAATCTTTTTACGTGAAGTATGTTTGATTGAACGATCAAAAATAAAATTAAGATAGCGTATAGTATTGTGTACACTACCTATTTGTCAAAATAACGAAATGGTTTATTTTTTTTTTATGGAAACGCATTCATGTACAGTTTGTTAACTTATTAAAATAATGTCATATTTGATTCATTATTTATTTGTACTTTTATGATTTAAAAGTTCTGCCTTTATAGTTCAGTGGTTTGGAATTTAGAAAAACTCCTAAATTCAAATATTCAAACATTGAATGTAATTAGTCTTTAAACGTTAATATTTCTATTAAATTAAAAAAAAAAGCTGTTTGTTAAATGTTATTGTATCTTATTTTTCAATGTTGAACGATTTTTATGACAGATCAAAAAAAAAAAAAAAAAAAATTATAAATCATTCTCAGTTTTAATTTAAAATTTAATAACCTTAAATCAAAAAAAATATTTCTTTAATTTTAATACTATACAATTAATTTAAAACAAATTTTTGATAAGTAAAAATAATATTTTTTCTCAAGAAATCGTAATAAAATAAAATTCAAATTTATTAATTTCAAACAAATTGTTACAAAATTAGTATATTTGTATTTTCAAAAATATTTGTTTATTATTTTGTTTACTTATCAATTATTATATATTATATGATATATATTCTAGGATATGTTTCGTAATAATTATAAAATATAACTTATTACATAATAAATCAAATAACATGCAAGCAAGTACAACAAAATTTCTTTTTTATCAAACATGAGGTGTTAGTGCTCAGAAATAAATATAATAGCATAAATATTTTAATAACATATGTCTGTTAAGAATAAAAGTTTTAATGTAAAAAAATAAATAAATGTTCTAATCGAAGATTAGTAATCAATAAATTATTATAAAACTAATAAATAATTATCATATAAATGAGTTATGACAATAATATTTATTAAGGATAATAAACATAATCACATTAAAACGTGTCATACATTTTTACACTGCTGATTAACCACTTATTCTATAAAATATAAACATGCAGATAAAACAGTTTATAATATAATGTAAATAAATCTAACAGTTATAAAGTGTATACACTTATATATATACAACCAAATGGTATTAAATAATGGTTAAGCTAGATTATGATTAATTTTACATAGAGTGTGCAAATTTATGGGATATTAAACAAACTAAAAAGAATATAATACCATGTTTTATAAACAAAACATATTATTTTTGTTATATTGATAATAAGCACCAATTTTTTTAGCGATCTATGTATTAAAAAAAAACGATGATCAATCAATTCACCGATTACTTTCAGCTTAAAAATGTATATACACGAAAAACTTATTTTAATGACCACTCTTATATTTTATAATAGTGTAACAACGTAAATAATGATACAAATTATTTTTCATGTCTAAGGATTTAAATTGTGTTTTAATCGCTGCAATCAAACTAAATAATATCTATAATTTCGATTACCTATCTAATATAAATTGTAAAAATTGGAGTTTTATAAGATAGTAACGGTAGTAAGACACTTACATATTAATATTGTACAAAAAGATTATTTTATCACTTTAGGGTAATTTTTGGTACATGTTTCTACATTTTGAAATATTTTTTACATGTTTTATAAAATTCTTGATAATACATAACACAATATTTACAAAATTATGAATTTTCAGGTAAATAATTGAACTCCTGGTTCAAAACGTATAATATAAGCTGGTTAGGTGTTACAAAAATATACAGTGTATTTGGATAATAGAAAATTCTAAGACAATTAACATTTTTTTTTGGGGTGGGAGGGATCATAGACATGATAGTGCATAGAGGTTAATGATATTATACCTAAAATATAACTGTTACAAGTTTACATTTATCACATCATTTAAAAAACCACGTCAACGAATATTATTTTTTTTTATTTTTGATTTGGTTGGGTAATTGAACACATTTTTACACTGGAAGTATTGCTAACATTAAAAAAATGAAAAAAAAAAACAAAAACGATGATCTAAAAAAAGTTAACATGAATTATTTGTTTAAATATAATTTTTCTGTGCCGGATTCTACTTTTAATGAATAAATTAATTGAATTGAACAAACCTTCAATTTTTTAATTAAAAAACATATGTTGACTAAATGGAATATTCTCCTAAATAATTCATTTTTTTTAGTATTTAAAAAATACCCAAAACTAAAAAAAAAATATTATCGCTACTTTATATGGTAGTAATCTTAAGGTTCTCTACTCTAGTTCCCGAATATAGTTCTGCGAAGGATCCAAATATATTTTTCTCTTGATTTAGGTCATGCTACATTATATTAAAACATAATTTTTAATTTTTTAATAAAACAAAAACATACAATTTGTTAAAACTATTTAAATAATCCTTTAACATAAAATTTAATTTATTACCATTTAGAAAATTAAAATTACTTACTATATTTATAACATGTAATAAACTTTTAAATTCATATTAATTAAAATTGAATATTAGAAATAAATGTAAACAAATAAACAATTATATTATATTATTTAATTATTTTGAATTTCACAATCATTTGTGGATAAAAATAAAAATTTTACCAAACATGTTTTAAATAAAGTAAAATACAATAGATCACAATAACATTCAAAGACTAAAAACTTAATAAATTATTGTTATGAATACATTTTGTTTTTTATTAAATGAAAATAAATTTTCAAAAAAATATAACAATCATAATATTTTATTAAATGATATAATGTTTCCATTCGATTATAAAAGATTAATATTATTTAGTTATTACAGTTATAATTACTTTTCACCTTTAGGACAATATGATATAATTTAAAAAAGTTATAAACACACGGCAGTATATAACTACAGCGTTAAAGATTAATAATTTTTAAACAAATATCATTATATTATAACTGAATAGTATTGGGATAAAACACAATACAATATTATTATAAAATTAAACTCATACATACTATTAAAGTAATAGAATTTTTTTTTTTGTTTATAAATCATGATGTTATGATGTATTGTAGAATAATAATATTCAGTTACATTAACTAAACTTTAATTCATGCTTCAAAATATTTTTTTTCACGATAATAAATTGTCACCAATAATATTTTAATGAATTGTGGTACATTAATAGTAATATTTGGATACATATTGTTGTATTAATAGGCATTTGATATTTGTAAAATTAATTAAGTAGCAATAAGAAATAAATTTAATTTAAAAATTAAATTAAGAAAATATTTATGTTATAATTGTCATAAGTAACAACTTAAATAGAGTCATACACTTGCGACTAGATTACTACTTAAATGACAATAGAAATTAATACATTATTTAAAATAAGGTAAAAAAAAAAAAATACAACAATTACTGTAATTTTTCCTTGGTCAGTAAGTATTGGTTATTCATTAATACCATTGTTATAATATAAGTAATAAGTATATAAAATATAATATAGGAAATAGAATGGTTAATTATGTGGCTATTGTATGATACGATCACTATAGAACACTGCTTGTAATAATAAAGTAATATATTTTAAATTATTAAATAATTAAATAATTATATAAAGTATGTTGGAAGCGATCCATGTATACGAAAAAATGATATCCAACGTATGGCTCGAATCCATGATCCCGAGATTAAGGTTTCATGCTCTATCAACTGAGTTAGTCGAGGTATAAATGTGATATTGCATTATGTTGTGTTATTAGTAACTGAGAATTAACAATAAAAAAAGTTTAAAAAGCAATAAACGCTATTAAGAACATCATTAATGAAATGAGTTAATTACAAATTTGTATTAATGATATAATATGATGTTTGTGATTTTTAAAACTTTTCTTAGTATTCTAAACATGAATAATTTAATAATTTTATACCTTGTAAAAATTATTATTAAACGCAACGTTATTGATATATTATTGATGTAACTACTATATGAACGCACAGAATTTTATTTATACATACTAGATTACACTCTAGTGTTAATTTTTTTAGAGAAAATATAGGTGAATGGATTTTAACGATACAAATACACGAAACTATAAGAACTGAGTACAGATAATGTGACTCGTACACCGAAATGTTAAAGAATGCGTTGGAATAATATTGGGGAAAGTTATAAAATAAGATAAGAAATTAGCATAAAATATAACATTTACGACGAATTAACAGAAACTGATGTCCTTAAAGGCAATTGGAATGGATTTAAAACCGGTATAAATTATAATGGTAATCTACAATAAAATATTGCAAATGCGACAAAGATAATGCGGGGAACCATCATGAACTAAGCATTATACATGAATTAAGTGTTTCAGACTTAATTAAAACGACAACGATTTTCACAAAATAAAATAAAATTTTGGTATAAAATGTATAATATCATGCTTTATATAATAGCTAATTTAGAATAATCAAGTGTGTTTAAACTAAAATATTATAGTATAACAATCTATTCTAGATTTTATAAGATTGATCAATAAGATATAGTAAATTCATTAAAATATAAATATTGAATTTAAATTTCTTTTACACTGAAGAATTAGTAGTAAAATGCTATTATTTTATATAATTATTCTATCGTTGTGTATATTGGTTCAATCAAACCTATATAACAATAATAATAAATTTTTATTTAGCAGTTTTGAAATTATTTACATACCTTACAAGATTTCTTATTTTACACAGATCACACGATACTTTATTTAAATATAGTAATTAACAAACTTTGAATATATGTAGTACATAACATTCTAATTCAGAATTATCAATTCTTAAAATTCTTAATTAATAATAATTTGAAAAAAACGAGAGGTTTGTAATTTTTCTACAGTTAGATAATCTAGATAAATTAAAACTATGAAGAACTGAAGTATGCGTTGAACTATCTTAAGCATTTAGAAGTAAGTTACCATAAAAGCATCTCAAAATAACAGATAAATATTTATACATTTGACGAACCATTGTAAAATGTTAAAATATTGAAAATTATTGTAAATTTTAAAACAATAAAATTAACATAAAAACATAAGTACTTACTCTTATTCGATTATAAACGTGTAAAATATAATATATATACATATAATTAGGTAAGTACTATACAATAAGTATTTAGTGTTATTCCAACTACTTGTATGATCATCAACGTAAATAAAAAAAAAAAAAATTTATTTATATTTTAATAAAATAAGGCTTAACATATAACCTTATTTATTTGAAGAAAATACCTTTGTGTGGCAGAATGTAGTTGACGATCCTTCAGTTAAAAAATTTGACTCAGTTACGCTAGCATACAACATAATTAATTAATCACTGTTATCTTTAAAAAATGAATGTATGTTCAAAATCTATCACAATTTTTAGATATTTAAAGAAAAACATTGAAACTATAATTTTAAGTAATTTTTTTTTTTTTTTTTTGTATAATGTAACGTTAGTTAGTGAAAATTAAATTAAATTATAATAGTTAAAAAAAAAAAAAAAAAATAATTAAAATTAATATAAGTGAACCTTATAACATAATACTTTAAAAGAATACTAAAAATAAAAAGAGATAACGTATACTTAAAAAAGAAAAAATGATATGCTTTAAAATATACACATTTAATATAATTGTTATTTATTTAAATGATGAAAACATTTTTCATATAACCTATGTATATAATCTTAAAAAAAACTCAGCAATAAATTGGACGAATGTTACTGCTGGGTAGCTACTCCCCTCACGATTTCACTACCAACTGTACTTTTCAGCTCATATGCTTATTGTAACTACTATTACAGATTGTATATATTCAAATAAATATTAAAAAAAAAAAGCAATAAATTATTTAAATTATTTAATTCAAAAATATTAACTAAGTTTTGAATACAATAAAAAAAAAAAAACATAGTTTTTAAGCAATTTAGTTTTAATATTAAATTATTGCAATCTATGTTCAATATTTTTAAGAAATATAATAAATACAAACATTTAAACATAAAAATATTTGCTACGTATTAATAGACTTTATACAATTTAATAGAATTGTACAGAATAATGGACATTTTTTTTTTAGTTTTTAACTAAAAAAGTTTTGAAATATTATCATTTATCAATTACGTATAAAACGCGTGAAGTTTAAAAATATTCATTGTAAAATGAAATAAATTTATTTTTACCTTGCTTAGCAATGAATTAAATAATATTATGAAAAAACCTGAAAATTCAATAACTTCACAGCCATGCAATGAAAATATCAGATTAATAAACGTACTAGCTAAAACCATATATTTGATATTTAACTACCTTGTCGTCATTAATTAAAATATTAGTATTAAGTAGCCCCGATCATACGGAATGCGAAACATTATATAATGTTATAATATTAACGTAGATACTTTTATTGTATTTTTACATCAAAAGTGTTAAATTCTCACAGTACAACATAATAATAAGACTCCATGGAATGTTATGAGGAAATTACAGGTGAAAGTTATTCCATCTAGGCTCTTATGATCGTGAGCTGCGCAAAAACTTTTTGGCTTTCGACGATACTCCTCAGGACACACGACCCGCAGCATAATGAAGAAATAACATTCTCCATAACTTTTGTATCTATGAGGCAAGTATACGAATTTAAATTACAGAAAAACTTGTCCAATTATTATGATTTTTTTTTTTTTTCGTGCCCTTATATTGTGTCAAGAGATAGCAATATATTAAATTATGGCCAAGGGCACCAGCGGTGTATTGTTAAAAAAATAATTTCGCTGAAACAAAGCAGTATCATGATGGTTAATTATTAACTTACGCAAGTCGTAGATCATTCTTCGGAAATCGGCATCGATGCATCGGGTGCGTTCAAAATATTCACTGGCTGAGAACCCGGGATCGTACTTAACGAAACTGTTCATCTTCTAGACAATGTATAATTCATAGTTGAATTGAATTGTGGTAAGGACACGAATTCGTAGAGATTCGAACTTTCAAAATAAAATAATTATACACGTTATATGTACACGAACATGGGTATAGGGTATGTGTGTGTGTATAATACATTTATTTAAAATTAAAAATTACAAAAATTAATAACCTCCAAAATAATTCTTGTACAATATAATATTTCACGCAATAATTCTAATTGATCAAACGCAATGTTTCCGACATGTTGCCATGGTTAACTGAATGTTATCAAATATTTGTCACAGCGATTTTCGGGGAAGGAGGAAGGTTAAAATTATAAAATGGTAGTAACATATCATAGATTATAAAATGGTTTATTTTTAAACTATCGTGTACGAGCAACAGGTAGCATACGGTACTGTACCACCATAATACTGTGTAGTGTGTACGTACACATGTCGATACATATTATATAAGCATCTTAACACTGCATTACATTACCAAATGTATAGTACAGATTTATATACGTATTATAAACAAATACGTTTTCTTTGGTTAAAATTTACTAAATTTAACTAATCTTAAACATGTCTAAAAAAATTCTAAAAAAAAAATAGATTATTAAATAGAGTTATACATGTCAATATATTTAAGAAATAAAATAACTTTTTTGAGGTCATCTTTAATAGTGCCGAGAACTTCATAGATGTTATTCGGAATTTCTTGATTTTTTTCTCGATTCTGTATGTGTTTGACAGTAGATGAAGAGATGTTTAACGGAAAAAAGTTCACCACAAGTTTGGCACAAACATATATAAATAAAATGTTATAATGTTATATTTTTGAAATATGAATAACCGGTCGTTTAAACAATCCACCAATATGTGTGTCATATTTTTTTTATTTTTTTACACCAGAAATTTAATAATCAATTAACAATGTTTTAAATGAAATACTAAAAATATTATATTAGCCTTTTCTATGTACACTTTGGTGAAAGTTTAAAATTATTGTTTATTTTTTAATACCTTATAACAAAACACAATAATAATTTATATACAAAAGTTGTTTTTTTTTTTTTTTATTTAAAGAGTCTCATATTGTTTGTACTAAAAAAGTTTAAAAATTTAATACAAAAAATCATATTGGACTATAAATTATATCTAAATTAAATTGAACCATAACGTGTGAGATTATGCTACGTTCAAAATAGTGTCAAGAGTTGTAGTTAATCGAAAAAAAAATCAAACGTTTTTCAAATAATGTTTAAATTATTAAATTAATGTTTTATATTACAATTAAAACATTATATTTCAATAGTTTACAATAGTTCACTTAAATGATTTTAATAAATCCCGTGTAATTCTAAATAATAATATGACGTAGAAATATTATTTATTATCAATAATTATCATTAATTATAATTTTTAACTTTATAAAGTTAATTAAAATGTAATGACGAATGTAAGTTTAAACAAAATATTGTTTTCTGATTATAAAATCAAACATCACACATAATCAAATTAAATAACTATATTATTGCAGCTTGTTAGTAACATTCATTAATTATTTGAAGCTATTAGTTTTTTAATAAATAGGTAGGTACATTTTTTTATTAAGCACTTTAAAATATTCAATATTTAAAAGATAATTATTAGCATATAGGTAATCGATATATTCCTGTAGTATACAACACCAGTGCACAATATAATACTAAACCGATAGCTTTTTAAAGTGTCACTGTTTTACATTTCATTGCGCAATATGCATTAGAGTAATTACAGCATTGTATATATATTTGTACATATTTTAAATAAATTACTTTAAATAAAAATATAAAATATAACACCAATTATAATGATTAATAAAAAAATAAAATAATTTATGAAATTCGAGTCGTAATAGTTTACTTTATTTAAAACAAATGATCCATAAAATTGACAAATTACTAAAAACAAATAAAAAATTAACTATAAATAATACACAACGAGATGTTTTTTTACGATAAATTACGTTAAGTACTTTTAATAAAAAATAAGCGATAAATTCCATAAGGAATTTTGTTTAATTTCACGAATCACAATCTATAGTTAAAAGCATAAAACTTTTATATATATTAATTTTTAGTGGCAGTATTTTAAGTAGTAATTGTTATTATTCGATGCGTAGCATTTAATTAATGGTAGGTACTTCCTGCTAGTTGCCACTTACACTAAGTTTAACTTCAAATACCGTAACATCTAATGATAAAAATATGCATACCCACTCGTTTTCGTGTACATTACAATATTTTATAGTTACTAATTTTAATATTGTACTTATATAACTCAAGGTATGATAACAATATTCTGTTAAAAATATTTTTGCAATCAATATTATCAACAAATCTTTTAAACACCATTATAATACAAAAATGATGTCATAACGTCAAAAAAATCCTAAACTAGAATAAAAAAAGTTCATTTTTATCATCAAATTTGTTCAGTATATTTTTTTTAACCTTAATCAGATATATCCTGCAATAGATATAGATAAATAATTATCAATGATTATCATTATTTAAAAACTCCCCAGTTCCTAAATTGTCTGTATATTTCAATTTTCAATTTTCTTTCATAAACCAAAAAAAAACTTCTTGTATTTGTCTATTGAGCATATAATATATGATTATAATTTTAAACGCATTATAATATTTATTTTTTTATCACATATTATTAAATAACGAATCACTTCATGTAAAGTTTACATCCCTTCAAAATACATTACACAGACTTGAAATTAATTATACATAATAATTGCAATTAAAAATGCAACTTTTCAATGAAAAATAAATTATTTTTACGGTAAGAAAAAAATACCATACAGATAAGAAAAAAATCCGTTACTTAGTCATAACGATTTGATTAAAACAAATAAATAAAGTTATTTTTATTTTTCAGAATTTATTAGTTAATATTGATGGGAAGGTAACTGGATTAATAAAAAAAAATGTATATTGTTTAATAAACAAATACAAGCCTTATATAAATGTATTTTTTTTTTTTTTTAAAGAGTTTTTTTTTTTCGTACAAATGAAAAAATGCATTAACAAAATGCGAGAAAATATATATTATTCCATTAATATTATTATTTCGAATAGATTTTATAAAATAACCGCAGAAAAACGTGAATTAATGACTTTGAAAAATAAAAATATGAAATATTTATTATAAAAACAAAATATATTTTATGCATTTTTACAATAATTGTATTCAATTCTTGTAATGATACAAGTAGAATAAATGTACAGAATTCAAAAACAGAATTAATAATTCAAGATTTTGTTTTATACTTATAGAAAAATTGCAAATAACCAAGTTTACTCACCCACACCTTATCTTTTAATTAGGAATGCATTTAATTAAGCTCTTATTTTTAGTAATTATAACTATTGTTATTTACAGTACATATTGGCCAGCACCTAGATTTTTATAATATTTAAGGAGAATATTATAACATTACATAGGCTTCATTGTTTTCAAATTAAGACTACCTTTTTTACTCTATAGACTTTTAAGCAATTTTTTCTTGATTTGATAATAATATGCTGATATATTATCTAAATCAAAATTCATAAAAAAAAAGCTTCTAAAATATTAAGCTGAACTAATAACAAAATTTCATGAAAATAGATATGCCTAAAATGTTATAGTGATAAGATAGGTGTTCATAAAATATTATAAATTGTGTAATATTAATCTGATGACTACATACTTCTTAAATTATATTAAAAACTTTTTTATAAGTATTAATATATCAATATATTATAAGTATTGATGACAATGTTTTTTAAATTATCATTATAACCCTCATAATTTAATCTTTTACAAATAATGGACTTTTTTTAGTTAAAAAAGTTGAATAAATAATAATCCAAAAATTCGCAAAACTTATTTTGATTTAAATTCATATGTATGGTTGATTTGAAGTATTGCTATTGCAAAAGTTGTCCCAATATTTCCATAGAGGTAAATAAACAGTCAATTTTAGAAAAAAAAGCATTAGAAAATGCGAGAAGTCTTCGCAGAGCCCACTAATAGTAGTAAATATTTGAAAACTTATATTGTGTAGTAAACATTTAAATTTATGTATAAATATATGGATAAGACTTCCACAAACAGGGTGTCCACCTTGTATTTTCCGGTTTTCATGTTTAACTAAAACAGTAAATCGCGCTGCCCCCTCCAGTGGTATTCAGTATACATATTATATTTATGTACACACTACATATTTTATATTTGTTTATGAACAAAGTGTATATCCAACCTCTATATTATTGCATATACTATATCACTATAAAATAAAGGTACATAATATTAAAACTTTTCTTATTTTTTCTTTTATTTTTTTACACAGTACGTAAGTAATATTTATGACGATGTATAAACATTTCCACGTGTATGTTAAGTATATTAATGTTTGCGTTGTAATAATATATTTGACTGTATTTTTCCACCTTTAATAAGTTAATGGCACTTTGCTGTGTAAAATTATATAAACGCTTGGTTTTTGTTTTTTCATTTTCTTAAATATCACTCTTTGATTTTCATAATAATATTATAAATGCGTCGATAAATGTTTTATGCGCTGTAACGTGGATTCTTAAATAAAGAAAATGTAATTAACTTTTCTTAAAAATGTAATACATTATTCTGAATATTGAAATTATTTTAATTATACTTTATTTGTTAGGAATAACAATTTTATTTAATTAATATTTAAAAAAAACCTCGAATAACGCGATCGATTAATAAAAAAAAATCATAATGTTTTATATATTAAAATTTAGATAAAACAAATATAAATTATATGAAGCGTAATGAAATATATACTCAGTTATTTGTAAAAATTATGTTTTATGAAATCTCTAAATACTGGTGTCTCTCATTGCTGAAATGTTATCTGCTATTTAAAGGGGGGAGAAAATATTAATACCTTTAAAATACGTATATGTTTTAATATTCATATTCATTCTATAATAGTTTGATAATATGTAAAATATACATTATAATAAAATATACCAAAATAACAATTTTCGAAATATAATCATAAAATTGTCGTTATTTAGAGTGCTCTGTATTTTAGGATTTTTCTATAAACAATAGTAGTGAAATTTCACAATTCCTAAAAAAGTTTCGGTTATTCACTGGTATTCGTAGAAAAATGTCTCATTGGGTGTTATTTTATAAAAATATCACATACGTCAATTTTAGATTTATTTTAACTATTGTTTACATGAATAAAAACCCTAAATCTAACAAATATTAATGTTCTAATAGGTGCAATAAATAATAATGTTTAAATATTTAGTTAAAAATTTAACAATTGTTGTAAATTTTTACAATTGTGGCAAACGTACAAAAAGATATTTATAAGATAGTCAATTATTGTGGTTTAAATTTACTCTATTGTTTTGTAGATCGCTTACTTAAATTTATATTTTTACTTAAAATAATAAATAATATTGACCATAATGAATGCTTAAAACCACTTGAATATAATATCGTACACAAAATACGTATGTATCAAAAAATACGTCAAACTGCATACGAGTATAGCATAGTAAGATTTAGACAAAAATAAATTATTAATTTACCTATAGACAGCATATTTTAGTAAAACATATTGCAGAAATTAACCAAATAATACAACAAAATTTCCAAAGTAAAATATTATTATGTTAGACGGAAAAAAAACGTAATATTTTTAAGAATAAAAATATAACAGTTAATTGAATGTAAATAGAAAAAGATTCGTATCGTTTTGTGATAAAACATTAATGTTGAGTGCGTTAACAAAATAAACAATATTGTTTTCCAGTCGTTAGAGATGATTGCATTCAACAGAAAAAATATTAAGAGGAATAATATGATATTAAAAACGTCATTAATATCAAGCTATTATAAAACGAATGACAACGAGTTTTAAATCAAAATCAACGATATACATATTAATATATTATTATATACTGTATTCGTAATAATATATTTCAATCTATTTTATTTTTTAATAAATGGTTTATAAACATGAGCATTCTTTTCATCGACTAAACAATTTTTGTATCCGATAAATTATATTATGAGATGTAGCAAACAAAGAACAGTTAAAACGGTTTACGTGGAATTACATACTTCGCAGAATGAGTATTGGATATAAATTAGAGTTGCATAGTTATATTATTATCAACATGACAATAAAATAAAAAATATAAGCATTGTTGATTATAACTCAGGGCTTGAAAATCATAGCACTAAAGAAGATTAAAACTACATATAAAAAACAAACAAAATACTTTTTTTTTATAAAAACTGTCAATAAATGATAGTGAATAATATAAAAAAATAAATATATTAATAATAACATAACACGTTTAGTAAATAATTTTGTTTATGATGGTATTTTTTTTATCAACAACCGTATAAATTTTATTAGCTATCCAATTTAACATAATTGAGTCGTCATGAGCTATTTAATATATATATATATATATATATATATATATATTATATTGTTATAGTCAAATCAACATTTATGTTGAGTTTTGAAAAGAATTTTTTTTTATATTTTTTCAAATTATAAAATTATTAAATTTTTGTTGAACATGCTTAAGTATTTGTATAATAAATAAATGTATGTAAAGGTAAAAAACAATTTAAATACTTCCAGTAAAAAATCCATAAGTTATGTAAAAACTCATGAAATAAA
This sequence comes from Melanaphis sacchari, assembly GCF_002803265.2. Classification (NCBI taxonomy): domain Eukaryota; kingdom Metazoa; phylum Arthropoda; class Insecta; order Hemiptera; family Aphididae; genus Melanaphis; species Melanaphis sacchari. The sequence continues at coordinate 2,612,493 of NW_020271380.1, read as the reverse complement.
CAAAAATTTACAAAATCCTTCATTGGAATTATTTTTATGAGTGCATTAAAACATTTTTTTTTTTTATTTTTTTTTTTTTATTGAACTTAAACCCGACGACTAAGGCCATTTGCTATTGTATGGGTTATGAATTGTGGATATAGGTAATTTTGATACAGGTAAGTTGTTTTTACGATTGTTATGGTTGTTACGGTTGATAGGAAACACGTGTATGTGTGGCAAGGTTTTTAACCACTACAAGCCCAGGTGGTCACCCATCTGGGAACTAGTAGCTGTGGCCGTTACTTACTCCCAGTCGCATTCCGCGACTGGCAGCATCCAATGCACAACACCAAGCCACTAAAATATATTTATACAATACTTTTCTGCGATATTATATCAATGTTTTAATCGCTATAAGTCTCGAATCTCATCGGTGGATGATATCGGTGTTCAATGATGAACATTCTGTTAACATTTAATACGATCAAATTTGTTTAATAATTCATTTTCGTCGTCTCGATTTATGAGCATTATGAATAGTATTATTAAATTATAGGTAAATTTAATCATCGTGCGTATTTAATAAAATCACAATATATGGTTTTATTGATTTATAATCAATAATAATTTAAATACCTGATATTAATTATTAACTGTAAACATTCGTTCAGCACACGTCGTAAATCACTTTAATAATATAATATAATGTGCGCAATAATGCACGCGTACAACTATACGAATACATTCATCAGTATGAATTATTGCGGTTAATAGTCTCATCGAAATAATATGCAATGTAAATATACAAACGTTGTTAAAAATTCAATGAAATTTAACTGAACATGAAACATTTTTTATAGAAACAACATTACTCTAATGCCTATGTAGACTAGTTAGTAGTTACCAATTTACATCGAAATTAGATAGAAGCGGTAACCAGGTGCATCATCATTTGTACTATGATTTGATTTATAACAATATCAATATTCATCTATGCGTATATATATGTATATTTATTATATATATAGTTGTTATAAATTTTATTTTACATTAATATATCTCAATTTCTTATGTATAAATATTATTTTCATCTGTAATCAATACATGTAGAATAACTATGTAGCCAAAAATTTCCATCGATTTTATAATGCACAATATTCTAACAACCGTTAGCTGAACTTCATTATTGTAACTATAGATAGATTAAGGATTTTACCCTTAACACAAGTGTAAACCTAATTTAATTTATAAAGAACAAAAGAAGAAAACCGCTTTGTTGTAAAGTAGGATTCGAGTATACCTAGTCATCGAGTAGCTATGTAATGAATGTATTCAATTTGAATCCAATGATAAATCAATGCAGCCTAAGATAGTTCATCGACCTATAAATATATATAAATAACTAAACATTGCTTAAGACCAAAATTATATTTCAACATCAATTTAAAAAACCCGTATTTATTCTTCCTGATTTTAATTTTGATTTAATATCGTTTTGGGTTTTTAATAGTTTTTAAAAAATATACTGTAACTGAATTTTTAATATTTTTTAGTTTGCAGGCATATGAAAAACAATTGTGAGAAAGATTTATGTTTTATGCTTTAAATTTTAAGCTTTAAATATTAATTTTCAAGATTTTTGAACTAATAATTTTTGTTTTATTAACATTTGTAAAATAAAAAATCATAAATTTAAAATGTTTATAGATAGCTCAAAAAGAGCCAAAATATTTTGAAAAATAAATGGCACGAACAATAAATTCTAATAAAAAAAAAACAGTTGATATTGTGATATCATTTTTACTGTTCCATTGTTAAATCGTAATTTTAATCACTTAGAATTGAATGAACTACATTTTACAAATACAATATAATTTTACAGTCAAAAGAAATTTGAAAAAAAAAAAGAATTCGGTACTTTGGCATTTAAAAAAAAAATATTCAATACCTAAGAACGCTGAACATTTATAATTAAATTATGTTTCTTTAAAAAAAAAATAAATTATATATATATATATATCAAAAGATACAATAATGTATTTATTTTTTCTTTGATGATAATGGCATACTATATATTATATTTAATTGGTTCCTTGCAATAACATTCAAATTTCCCGTAAGATATTATTTATTAAATTTCCATTTTCCGCCTTAAATGTGGAGATGGACCTAAACGCTAAGCTTAGCTGACTACTTAACTAGTCATGAAAATAAATGGCAAATTTATAAATTTCTGGTTAGACTAAGAACATTTGTAGACACTCTTAAATTTTTATGAAGAAATAGAGATCGCATAATAACAACATGACTTGGGCATATTTTTAAGAAAAAAGTAAAAGTTCATCTATTTTTTTTTGACCAAAATAACACAAGCAACTATTACCAATAATGGTCCTAATATAATCAAATCAAAATGCTACTGCAATGGCCAATACTGAGCAGAAATTGTAGGAAACGGAAACTAACTACTTTTTCGTTACCTAAACATGTTATTGTGATTTACATAATTTAAAATTAATTAATTTTATTTTTTTATTTATTTCTTTGTCATTCTATTTTGAAATTCTTAAGGTATTTCATTGTTTTATAATTGATCTTGTTTTAATTAGTTGCTATAAACACAAAAACATCAAAACATTAAGCTAATGCAATAAAATAATAATTATTTAGGTACAGGGACTCCAAACCATAGGCATCTGAAGAACGTCTTCGTGAAAACAATTTAAAATTAATAAATGAAGTAACGGCATGAACAAAGTATAATTAAGTGTATAAGCTTATATAATATATATTACTTATAAAATAGTAATTATTTGAACAATTAATAATGTTTGTAAGGCGCCGTCTTGTGTTGATATAATATAATATATAGGTACGTACCAAATATAATCTTGTTAATTTTAATATAATCTATAACGAAAAATACATTGTTAAAATACTTATTGATTATTAATATTTACATTATATGATAAATGATATAATAATAGTATTAAAGTAGTATTATAACAGTTATTGTTTATAAATTTGAAAGTCTATAAACCATAATAATTCATAATAATATAATTATCAATAATTAACAATAAAATATATCAAAAGCCGATCTAATGTTTAAATTCCTAATCAAATATATTTGAATTTAACAATACGTTTAATAAATTATTCCATTCATTAATTACTAAAACTTATTGGTTTAAAACTAAATAACTTACCTATGTATAATATATACATGAAACATCATTATTTGCATTTAATTATACTACATCTATATAATGGTTAAATATATTATTTATCAATAAATAATTACGTAATATTAAAAATGTGGTAGTTAATTAATATATTAGTCATGACAACATTTTAGCGATGAATAAATACCACAATTTAAATACAATCAACATTTAATATAGGCACCTACAAAAAAAAAAAAAAAACTTTAAATATTTTTTATAAAACATTTTTTTTTTTTTTTTGTATAAATAAACAGACTTACGGTAGTTTAAGATGTTTAAATATTAAGCGTGTTATAGAAAAACTAATTTTATATTCAAAGTCGAAAAAGTTAAATGACTTAAAAATTAAATTCATTTTATAATGAATATTTATTTTTAAAAGTCGCCAAGAATGGTTTTAATTTTTTTTTAATTTTTATGTACATTCGTAATCAACCCATATAAAAAATTTCATATAATTCTAAATCCTCAATAAGTTTTATTTTGTATCAATTATATACATAATAGTAAAAATGATGAGTAGATAACATATTACTGAAATATATTTTAGACTTATCATAGTTCGAAATCTTTATCTGATAAATTATTTTTTATAAAGTATAGTATAGTTAATATAATAAAGAACTATTATAAGACTATAGCTTCTTATTATACATTTTAAGTTTGTATTTACAATATGATTAAAATGATATATAATTCAAATAGTATTAATATAATTAAGCCATTTGAATTCACATTAAAAATACCTAAAAAATGATATTATTAAAAAAGTTTAAAAATAAATATGAGTTGAGAAAATAGTTTGAAAATGTATTACTATATTTAGGACGTTTTGAATTAAAATTTTGATTGTAAATATACTAAAACTTTACAATAACAATATTAAAAACACAAAATTGAATAAAATATTTGATCAAAAACTGTCATTTTGAACTTTATATATTTAAATAAATGTTTTAAAGTTTTATAATATATTGTTTATTAGCTGTCAAGCTAATGTACAATATATTATTATATGGTGTATTATTGTAACATCTTTACATCAACAAATAATTTATAATGTTTCTAAAGCATGACGTGTAATAATATAAAAATATATTTAACTTGAAAATTTTATCTTTTTAAGAATTTTAATTCTATTCAATTTTTATTGAATAACTATAGATTAAATTTATTAATCCAATCAAAATTAGTTTTATTAACTTATACCTATACTAGTTCTGTTATTTAAAATCACGCAAGTAGTTTACAAACACTTTTACAAATTAAAATTTGATGCATACATTTTGTTATTGTACTATTAATAAATAATTTAGCTGTACTATTAAATACTTTTATTAAATGTGTATTTAAGAACATTAATATTAATTATAGTAATATTAATTAATTTAGTAGATTTCAAATAAAATATATTTATTAACATGATATAAAAAATACAATATTAGAAGTAAAACAACTTTTAAGACATACTAAATTATTTTCAACATAAAATACAAACTTAAAGTTTTAATTTGTATCTGTATTATAGCTTAATATAAACGATTACGTTTATTTTTATACATAAAAAATTGCATATGATGTATGGTATATACTCATGTACAGTAGCTTGATTTAAAATATTAAAATAGTATACTCAACTGTATTGCTTAATGTATTGAATCACACTTAATTGTTAAGTTTGAATTTAAGTAACTATTAAGTATATTATAATATTATTTGAAGATAGGTACTATTGTGATTAGGTAATCTCCAAACCAATTAATATCAATTACATTATCAAAGTATAATACGATCATAGTCCATGCAACTTTTATTCGGTTAATAATATTAAAAAAGATTTTATAAATATCACTGTTGTAGTTATATTTTTTATTGTTTAATCTTAAGTGAGAGTTAGAGCCAATTATCATCAGATCAAAAGACACTTAAGTAAAATGAATTCAGAATGGCCCTTAATTTTATGTGTAATATATTAAACAAACTGTTTTCCATTTCTGAAATTTTGGTAATTCCTAGTAGGATTATAACCGTTGAATGTACTATATTATTATCATCATCACTAACCGGATTAACTGATTCTATGAAATTTTACTTGAAAATATAATTTTATATTCAGTAAATAGTGAAAAACCTTTTTACGTAATTTATATAATACAAAAACATAATAAAATCGTGTAACTAATAGCATATCTTGTTAATTGCTTATAAATTGCGCATATTTATTAAATTCTATTCATAAATAGATATAGTCCAATTAAAAATAATAACATTTTTGTATTATAAAATTTCCATGAATAATTGTATTATAATTTATTGATAACAAACATATCAACGATATATAGGTTTGTATAATTTTATACCAGCTATGTATATTATCCATTTTAAACGTGAAATTATTACATATTATCCTATTAACTCATAAGTAATATAATAATAATTCAGAAGATTTACAAGTTTTTGAACTATATATTAGTAAATAGTATCGTGAAACATCTTACTATCTAGGTGTCTTGTCTGATTTATTATATTTTAGTGCAGAAAAAACTAACCTACTGACCCAACTATCTATATAATATAACGCCATATACTCGTTAAAGGTATCAAAGAAATGTTTTTATCGCCTTTGAGTCGTCCATCTGACAAGAATTTATTGTTTACAGTGTTATAATAACCGTATAAAATAAAAAATATTTATTGTTTAATATTATCACATAAGTATAACAATTACGTTTCTAAATTATTACCATTACACAATATATCGTGTGATATATTGTCCACATACATTCTCAATAATAATAACGAGACATTATCGACATAGCTTTGTTATCACCTATACTTTGAACAATATAATATACTAACGCATGGTAATGACGAAAGTTGTGCAATAGATGAGTCCTTGCGGCGCCAAAATGAATACATGATTTACGAACCCACTCGATCATTCACGTATTGAATCTAGGGGCGTTTCCGGCAAAATGCGAGTTCGGTTTGATAAATTATCGTATCGAAAACGACGTTTCGACGACAAACGAGACGCCGCATTGAGATATAGATGGAGTAAAAGAGAGAGAGAGAGAGTGAGTAAGATGCAAATTGAACTTTTGCGAAAAAAGCAACAACTCGTGATAACTAAAACTCTGGCCTAAATTTATGAATTTATTGTTGCGAACAGGTCATATCTTATTGCCGTTGTTTAATGTTGCGTCCTGTCGCTAGCTAAGACGATACGTGTCATAAAATAATAGAATCATACATTATGTAAATACGCCCAATTGTAGTTTGGAGCCAAGATCTGCTGCAGAACACTTCAAATTATTCTCTAGTAAATGAACAACTGAAAATATATTTATAGAATACAAATTACAAGTAATATGTAACAAAAAGAAATGTTAAATTTTTCAAGATTTACCTATCATAAAACGTCATTTTTTTTTTCTTTAATAGTGGCTGTTACTAAGTTCTTCACATAAAAATGTCAATATAATTTCATATTCATAATTGTTCTATAATTGTTTATTTGAGAAATTTCTGTAAGTTTCAATTTACCTTACTTAAAATCTCTCCCGTAGTTTTTGAGTCTATTATCCTCAGACGGTTATGTATATACTAAAATCCATATGTGTATGTGTGTGTGCGTGTGTGTGTGCGTGCGCGCGCGTGTATGCATGTGTGTGTTTTATCGTATAAATACATTATTGCAACTCAATGAAAAATTGTGTACAAAATTATGGTAATCTTGCTGCTGGTCGGATACTAACGTTTTGTTCACCAGCTGAAATATATGCCTAGTGTGTGCAAACTACTGATATCTATGCTGCCAACAACGGAACCGCACGTGATTATACAATTTATGCACCGTGGTAAACGTTGAGGTAAAACTTTGGCCATGTAAAAACTTTCACCGCGTTTGTTTTATGTATAACGTTTATGTGTGAGTGAACAATGGGTGTGTTGAGTGGTATTTTGATTTTTTTTTTTTCTCAAGTTTTGGCTACTAACTTTTAAACTCAATTATTCACCATTTGAAAATAACGACTAGTGTTATTAATTGTTATTCGAGTATCATCCGAAAACCTGTGGGTATACGTCAAATTGTTTGAAACAAAATAATTGTATTATTCCCGTATATTAATATAGTTGACTTGTTGTGTATCAAACACGTTCCAGTTAGCATGATGCATACAGGGATATACAATTATTATAGTTGACATAATTACTTCAAAATTGTATTTAAAATAATTTATCCAATGAAATTTGAAGTAGTTCGAAACAAATAATATTATATACGAAATATATAGAAAATATTCTATGAAATACATAAAGAATTGCGTGAAAAATAAAATGAAATTTTTATGCTCTAAGAATATATAAAACGGTAACATTTGCATTGTATACTTATACCAATTATATATATATTGTTTAATCGTCACGAGGTAATTATATTAATTCCTCATAAATATTTATCCTTGACACAGTACATACATTAATTTATATAAAAATGATAATGGACTTTACTGTTGTTAATTAGTCAAAAAATTCTTAACGCGGCATAACCTTATATAAATTGTCAATTACTATATCTTGTTGTTTTAAATATGTATGCATTTTAAATTACGATTTAAAAAAAACTATTTTTTAAGGACGAAATATTATGTATAGAAAAACTATCAATTTAATTTAGATAAAATTTAAGGATAAAGCATTCGATCACCGAGAGTTACATTTGATACGGTAGCTTAAGCATGTGCTAGATATGTTCAATTTATTACATAAATTTGTCATATGATTAGTATACCACAAAACGCTGAGTAAATAAAATACAGTAGTGTAAATAACGAAAGCTACATTGTAACCTATGCACAGTAATTTACTTAAAATGATTGATACCTATTTCTAAATTGACAAATTTTACTAGATTGATCAATTTATCAAAATATCTATTACTAAATGATGAGTGATATTTGTTCGTTATTTTCTGGCACTCGCATATCTTATTTCGTACAATTTATCTTTTACGTACATAATGTATTTGATGAATCATTTTTAGAGTATGATAACTGTATGGCCAATGATTTATGAAATATTATTACACATCTCTTATAATCGAAAATATATTATGTTTGAATTTATTCGAAGAACATTATGCGCATTTTCGAATTTCATGGAATAATATTGAATAGTCATCATCAGTATTAATTTTCCGTCATAATTTATCCTATCATTTAAATAACAAAAAATGTATTACTTAAAGACATCGGTTTCATACTTTTAATTAATCGTTTCATATTTAATAAAATTACATAAGTAAAAGATTTAAGGAAATAAATAAATTAAAAATATTTGCTTAAATTATTAGGAACATTGAAAATGTGAGTTTTTCTTAAGTGCAATATATAATCAAACAAATATTATATGATTTGAACTTCACACGAATACAATCTTAAACACCATTCATATTACTAATTAGTATATTATACCCTAGACAATAGATGCCTAAATTGTATAAACAATTAACACATTTTATTTTATAATAATTTTTTTTTTTTTGAGAGAGAAATTTAACTTATACGAGTAAAATACCTTAAATACCTATACTCTTTAGCTTTGGTGTATATCACAATAAGAATAATATTTAATAATTGAATAATATCACTGGAATGACTTGAGAGAAGAAACCATATTTTTATTGAAATATTTTAGTTACAATTCTTGAACTTTCTCAATCTCCCTTTATAAATTCATTTTTGTTTAATATAATTTATGACCAAAGCTAATAATTTTTAAATGCTGACGCCATTCTAATTTAAATTTCTTTTTCTTATATTTAGTAGTAATATTTTTTTCAATTTTTTTTTTTTTTTTTTTGTGTTATTATATTTTTAATTATTGTACTTAAATATTTGTTTTGACAAAAGCACTTAAAAAATATAATATAAACATATATACTCGAATAATTCGTGATACACAGATATTTAATATATAAATATACCATATATATTATATATATTAAATAAAGTATTTTACTATACCTTATTATGTATGAAAAATGAAATTAATACAACAAGATCTCATTTTAAATGTCCAAAAAATGTTGAAATGCCTGTCGAGTTTACGGAGATAAGTCTTATTCAAATAAAAAATATTATTATAGTAATATTTCTCAGAAAAATCGTATGTTTCAAGATAAATATAAAACAGGTAAAATTGTTGACTTGTTTCATCATACTACTTCACTGAAAATCTAAATGGTTTTTATGTTATTTTTAGTTTCACAGAGTGTTAGTATTTCTATAAACCGTAAATATTGATACACGTATTCTTCCTAGGAGATTTACTATAATAAAATACGTATATGTTCAAAACGCTTGGATATAAAATAATATAATATAATATACCAATCAGTAATTACCAACTATCCTTGAGTAGTTTAAGTTTTTTGACGAATATTGAAAAAGTATTGAATCACTTTTAATAGCAAATGAGTCTTCACTCGAAAATTATTATCCAAAATAAAATAATGAAGTTTTAACGCACGTGAAATTAAATGTATTTTGATATAATTTTAAGGTTTTTAATCTATTTTTTAATGACAAATTAAAAACTACTGTAAAAAATATCTAAATTTTAAATAAATAATATAATAATATTGTATAGTACCTACTTCACTGCATAATAGGATTCAACGGCGCCAAAAGAAATGAGTAAAAAAGTAATTAAATAGGATAAATAATATATTGAATGATGTTTGGTGTTAAAAATTCAGTATGTTCATTAATAAAATCGTGCACATGAACCGATTTCAAAACGCATTTTGATTAATATATTATTATGATATCTACGAAAGTAGAAACATAGGTAATATATTAACTGTTTTGTTTTGCTATTTATATGAAACTTCAACTACCTATGTTTTGGTTTGAATTATTCTTATCAAAATTATATTATAATATAATAATATGCTACATTTATTTATAAATTATACGAAACTAAAATTTAGTTGTTCTAGATTATCCGTCGTTTTTTGGCCTTGCACATCATTTGAATATATGTATTAGCAAAAAATTAAAATTTTTTTTTTATAATTTCTATTATTTGCTATTATTTACACTTTATAGTACCATTATTTTTTTCAACGGTTAAGTAGAAAATTTGGGAGTTTGAGAATACATTTTACCTTGAGCAATTTTTTTTTTTTTAATAAAAGTTTGTAGTGTTATTGTTTGGTTATTATTAAGTTATTTATTAGTATAATTTTCACAATCCATTCGTTGAATTTTTTGTTACCGTCATATTTATTTTTAATTAATGTAAAAATTATTATTTACTCTACCTATGCATGATTTTTCTTTTTTATTTTGATTTTGCCACGTTACAGTAAATTATATGTTTATGTAATATAAAATTTAAATTATACAAAATAAATATTGTATTTATTTATAATTATATTTTTAAATATTATCACCCGTCGCTAATTTTATATGTGTGTATACATATTTAATTTCACATCAATAAACTAGTGTTAAAAATACGTTTAATTTGAGTAACCTAAAATATTCGGTGAAACTGTTACTGATAAACACCAAACGATATATTTTATGAAATACAATTCTGATTCGAGATATCCTTTTCAAAACTGCTCTCACTAATCACTAACCTAGGAAAATTATAATAATATCAGACGAGAATAATAATTATTAATATCTAGCGATTAGGTATGTATGTAAAATGTATATATTATATACTATATTCTATAACACCATAATGACAACATCATTATAAATTACCGTCGGTTGGATAGTGGTATAATTATAATATATTTAAAAACTTTCTGTTATCATTATTATTATTATATATTATGTAATATGGTAACACGTCACTATTACCCCGAAAAAGTATTGAGTGCATCGAAACTCGTATACATATATATCATCATGAATGAACACAAAAATTAAAAATAAATTTATAATTTACAATATATAAATAGATATTTTTATCAAGTAAAGTTTACCAAATTTAACAAACGCTAAATTTTCTTTAATAAATTCTGAATAAAATATACTATAATTCATATTACATAATATTTCGCTACTTATCCGTATTTTAATCACATTGATACGTATACGATACCTGTGTACAGTAATAACTAATTTTTATAAAAAACAAAATATATTATAAAATAAGATTATCGATTATGTGAAAGTGAATACGTTGTTTTCAACAAAATTGTTAAATTCGGAAAGTCTATTTGTATGAATAAATTGATAGATACTATTCTTGTATTTTTATTTTTACTCATTATTAATAAATTGTTGTAAGCGTTTTTATTTAATCTAAGTTCAAGCGTATTTATAAATATTATATTTCTCAATTACTTTAATTTTAAATACGAGTATTTACATATTTTATATTTTCCAAATACAAAATCAATACCGTTTTATTTTTATTTATTTATTTTTTTATATTAATCGATAAAACTACATATGTTAGTCTAGTTAAAACTAGTCTAGAAAATTAAAAAAGTATTGTGTATCCAGACCAAATAATATTACTACTTAAAATTTCGTGATAAATTATTCAAATAATATTCCAAGTAATATATAATAAAAATATACTTAGCACTTATCGCCCTTTCAATAAATTATTTGTAAGATGTCCAGTGAAATAAATGAAAAAGAGTAAGAGCACACACGATATTTGCTTGTGATTTGTGTGTCTTTTACACACTAAGCTTCGTAGATTAATAGCTTATATAACTCTAAATTACAAAACGTTGCTAAAAATAAATCATAGTAGTTATTTAGTTTCTGTTCGTACACTTCTCGCTATACTTACTCTATTGGAGTAAACTCACAATGTATAAATCATATTTTTCAAAACAAAGAACTAAAAAAATTCTATTTGATCTATAAGAAAAAAATTCAACGATTTTAACAAGTTGCCACCTTTCGGCTATCTACTATTTTTATTACCTATCGATATAAATAGCTAAAATATTTAAGAAACATCTTAATATTTTTGTTATAGCACTCTTCGTATTGTTATAGTAAATATAATTATTTTGTTCCAAGTGACCTTTGTCACCATCATCACTCCATATTTTATTAGAGTATCTGCCCTGTCGCCTTTGTGTGTATTATGCACACGAATTACAACATTTCTTCGTCACACGCGGCCTTCGTTCCGGATCGTCGAACGAAATTAATTGGACATTTTCAAGCTGTTTGGCCAAGACGAAATTGCCTGCTACAATGACCTGCAGGGCCCAAGACGAACACAGAACTCGGGCATAGCAATAGATCCGGTATGTTTACCCCCACAGTACACACTTGTATATAAGTCTGCTGTTGCTATATATGTACCGTATTATACATGACGAGATGGAGGAAAAGATATAAGGAAGGGGATAAAGAGAGAAAGGCGGAAAGAGACAGAGATGAAGAGATAAAGACAAAAACACATAAAGCGAAAGAGAAGGAGTGTTAGAGAAAGACTGCGAGAGAGAAAAAAACCTTGTGCACATAATCGCGTAGGTATACTCGTACGAATATAGGACGTACTTCCCTCACATTCGGTATCCCCCTTACCTTAACCCCAGCCCCCGATGTCTGCCATTTCACCATTTCGTCGTCTCGTTTATCATTTTTCTAAGTATATACACGCACACTCCCGACCATGCGTTATATTATAATATATACACTTTTACGGACGAGCGGGAAAATTACGGTTTCACGCGCGCACAAAAACTTCAAATAAGAATATCAATTCTGTAAAATGTCAAATTTATTCCAACTTGCACCGTTGTTTTTTTTTTTTTTTGAATTTCGTTAAAGTATAACTCGTTACAGAGGTTACTGTACAGAAATTTACATTTATTACAGTTTAGTTGTATAATAGTATACTAGCTGCAATAATGGATAGTTAACTATGCTCAATCACGTATATATAATATATTATGAATTATTTATTTATATGGCCAATAATAAAAATTTACAATGCGACTATTTGACTTATAACGTTGCTTTCTATTTAATTTCATACAAAAATTAATTAAGACGGCTGGACATATAGTTTTGTTTTAAAATTTTTAACACGTATAAAAACCGTGTTGGTGCTACAATAACGTAATTAACTTAAAACCATATCCCTCTCCCCCAACTCCATGAAATACAAATAGGGAAGTTTGGGTTTCCCAAAGAGGCAAAGACAATGGTGGGACCTAAAACAGTAATAAATAAACATTTAATTTGAAAGTAATACTTGAACTCGTTGTAAAATATGGTTTTAGTATTTTGTTCTGTACAATGTAAATATGGTTTTTAATTGCCTCTTTGTACGACAATATACTTGTACAGCGTGTTGGTAATAACTCGTAGTAGAGTATTTGAGAGAGAGTCATTGAGCGGGTATGGATAATTTCCAAATCGCTCGGGACTTATATTTTTGTAAATTTATAATTGTATCTGTATTAACATGATTATACAATTATCAATAAATAAAACATAAAAATGATAATATTAACAAATAAATTCAATAAACTAATTAATGTAGAGTATGAATAAGGAGACATAATAACGCTAATAAATGTTTTAGGATCACTAATCCCTTCAAGTTTTTACTAAAATCGTAAATTAAAAATATACGTAGTAATAATAGGAAAAGATTTTTTTTTTTTTTGAAAATTTAATGAGAAGAACGTTAATTTCACTAAAAAAAATAGGCCTTTTAAGCCTATCGAAAGATTTCTGTATCAAATTTTGTTAAACAATTTGTATCACCCGTAGGATATGCTGCATATCAACATACTTATCAAATTCCTAAATATTTTTAATGCTAACGTTTATCTAACTATTATTTAATTACTTAAAGTATTTCAAAACTTTAAAAAAATTGTATATATTTTAAATATTTCTATCTGTCTACTTCAAAACAGAAACCAATTAATTTTTAATCTGTTATATGTCTTACCAATGTTTTAAATAGCTTATATTCTGTAATTATTCTTTTAATATATTTACTTATGTTTATGTGTTAATATGTATGTCTTGGTATTAGAAAACTATGTGAATCTAATATTCAACATGCATTAGTTAATATATATTTTAAAAATTAATTAAAAAACATTCATAAAACAGGCGACTATTAATTATTAAATCAAAACTTTCTGTTTATATGGGTCAAAATTATAATTAATAATTTACGTTCTGAGCGGAAGATGTTTAGAGCAATAACGAAGAGATTAGATAACACGCTACTGGAAATGGTATACGCTAAAATGTACACATAAAATGTTTTTAGCCTATACACAAATCAGACGAGCATCTTATCTCTGGGGTCGGTTAAACCTACGTAGAGATGGAAAAGTAGGCATCACAACGGCTGAGAAACTTTTTCGCCTTTTTAATGAATGCTTATTATTTTTCGTCCAACTGGCTAAACCAATTATCTAACGCTGCTCTTTCTCGTACTGTATGGCTTATGCTTTATGTGTATACGAGTAAATATATATATATATATATACTTTTTTTTTATCAACAAAAACTTAATTATATGTTTTTTATCTCGCTGTGGAAGTTTTGCACAATAATTAATGTTCTTTTGTCATTGTAATTACTATGATTTAAATTTCTAATAAACATGAAATTATTGGAAAGGAAATATAATTGAAATACTATTAAATTTAACAGCAACGGTTTAAGTTATATGTTTCATGGTACATTATATAGTTTAATAGCATCAAATGTTTTCTTTGCTTCTTCGATGAATATTATAGTCTCCACTTCTTAACACTCATTAAAAATTCAATTATTTTTTAACTACACAATTTTATTTTCACAATGCAAATACAATTATTTATTTTTATATCGAGCGAAAATAACATAGTATTTATTTTATACTATCGTTAACATTATATAATGACTCATCAATCATGTCTATATACTCGTTAAATCCTTTAATAATATATTTATGAAAACTCTGATTTTCGAATTTTCAAATAATGTGTATACTAAAAGTTCATATTTTAAGATACTTGAGTTAATTTATTATTTATCTTATATAATTTTGTTAGAACAAGCTATTTTTCCAAAATCACCCTCACCCTTAATTATTAAAAATTGTTGAGCATACGAATTTTTTTTGAAAATACCGTTATAGCTTATTAGAAATTCAAACAGTTAGTTTCTGGGTAATTATTAAATACTACTACTAAATATGAATATATAATAGTAACTAATAGTGCTGATTTCATATAATATATTCAATAGATTTAATATTTAAATTTTATTCTAGTACGAGTTATTTCCGATAATACACGCAATTTAGACTTAACAAATACAGACACACTGTTATATATCTACCAAAGCTTAGCCAAAAATCATAGTTATATCACATTTCTATTGTAGTATACAATAATGGAGTTCTTAATTTTCTTAGTTTGATAATAATTACACTTTTTTAAAAAAATACCTGCATTATTTATACTTAAGAAAAAGTATCAATCGTATTATATTAATTTAATTCCTATCACTGTTATATTATAGTAAATATTTCGTTTATCTATTAATGAAAACGTTTACTTATAAAGATAAGAAACATTCATTAACATTCATATATTTTTCTATTTTTGTAAATTAAAGTCATACTGCAAAGACATTTTCGATCTCACTCCTCAATAAAATACGTCTTATATATTATTAAGCCATAAAAACTATGATCTAAAAATAACAAATCAACTTATTAATGTTCAAAAATAGCATATATTATACGTCATAACCAATGTATAATGTTCACGGTTTATAAACGCTTACTTATCAATGTATATAATATAAGTATACAATTTTCATGAAAAATTGTGTTTTTTGCCGATTTCAACCCCTAAAAATCAAAATTTTGAAAAATCCTTTTTTATTTCTCGGTGAATTTATAATATTAATCTATCCTTAAAATTATTTCAAATATATAGCTTTAATAGGTAGGTTTGACTCTGCGTTATATATTTATTACAATTAAGCATTTTTTGAATGCAATAACCTTCCATTATGAAATATTCTCTGTTATTTTTTACAATATTATTAGGTACTAAGCCGGTGTTGGTTTTCTAATCCAACTAAAATTGTTAAAAAATCACTCAAATTAAATATTTAGTCTAATAAACGTATATTGTGCTATGTATAATTCGTATTCATGTTAAAATTAACATATAGTTCTCATGTTTTGGTAAAAATCTATAGCATTGTATATTACAAACTATTTAATAACTTATATATTTCAAGCAACTCATATTTTAAGTATGGATACATTTATATATTACTTACGCATAAAAAAATATAAAAATGTATTACCCCGATAACTACCATAATTAAAAATAGAAAAAAGTTAATGAGCGAAATGACTACTCTATTTTTTACTTTTTAGTACTATAATAGGATTTTAGTAAATTTATATTTTGTATCCCATATACAAATTTAAATGACACTCTTGCATTTTACTGTCACTTATATGAATGATGGTAAAATGTTTAGTCCTCCTGAGAATATTGCAATCTTACTTTAAAACTGAAAAACCGTCTCCGAATACTTTAAGTGGCACCGCCAGTAATACACCCAGAGAGCTTCTCTAGCTACCCTAATTACCCTCTTGACTGAAATTCAATTTGTATTTTTTGTTATTCTCATATTATATGTATAAATATTTTGCTTGTAAGTTGGTTTACTTGGCTTACGATAGTGTCACTTACAAAAAAAAACTATATATAAAAATCGTTATAAAACCAATATATTTTTCACTTAGCTCAGAATCTAAAATATAGGAGATACCTGTATTATGAGAGGTGGTTGACTCTTTCGAGTTATTTTAAGTTGACAGTCCTTAATGAATGCAGTAGCTCTTCAAAATTATCGTAACTCATATTGTTAAGATATATATATATATATATATATATTATTCTTCAAAAAGGTGAAAAAAAATTGAAAAGTAATTATATAATAACTTAAAATTATTTCACAAAAAATAAAAAGTCATTTGTGTAAAAAATTGTCGGGGTAATAATAATTTACTAAACATCACCTTTTATATAATAATTTAATTTAATTTGTTCGATAACACAAATAATTAACAATTAAATTGTCATTTTAGTTCAGGATCTAAATTATATAATATGGTTCATTATTTATTTACTTATTTAAAACAAACACTGAACTGTTAAAAATTTCAATTATTGCCATCCCTCTTATTTTAAACGTTCCAGTTTCCCATAATTTCAATACCGATTTAAAAAGGTCTATTAACTTTTGGGATTTTTGCTTTCAGTCTGAAAATTGTTCGTGATATATTCTGAATTTACTTCAACCTATGGATCGTGTGTAATGTTAGTGAACCCTGTATAATATAATGCATTATTTAATTATAAATACATACAAAGTGACATAGTGTCCAAAGTATAAATTTTGTTATTATATTTATGTATTTTTTTTAATACAGTATTAAGTTAAATTATTTTTTATAATAATTTCAAAATTATGCATGATTTAATCTATCTATAGCACAGAATATTCATCCATCATTAGGTACAGTCATTATTTTTAACAGAAAAAATGATAAATTTATCATTTTCAAAGTAAGTACCTACATGGCTAATGATTATATTATATACGAATTGATTACTGATGCAGCATTTTTATGTAGTTTTTAAATTATAAAAGAAATGAGAAGACTATAAAAAATAAATCACGAAAAATATGTTTTGTTAACTATCATCAATTTAATACTAAGAGTGCTAACAAATGAAAAATATAATATATACCTATAAGTTGTAATACTTTAATAGCTTCTCATTTATTTTATTTATTTGCTAGTTATCATCATTGAAATGTATACCAATAAGTAACTATACGTTTTAAATTAATTTTTATTTTATTTTAGGATAAGCTATAATATTACGTAATAGAGTATTCTGATGTTTCAGTTCTTTAAAGATTTGACACGCTGTTCCAAAAAAGTGTGATATTGCTTTATCAGGATTTCAATATGTCCCAGAAGGATAGACGTAAAATTTATTATTTTACATTCATATAACATTACTTGATAATTTATATTATTTTTTCTGAGAGATATCTATTTATTTAACAATAAGATTTTGAGTGTTTATTTTTAAATATTTTTAAGAAATAAAAAAAAATATATTGATTGTACAAATTGTAATAAATTTAAATTGAATAATCATAAACACTTAAATATAAGAAATAAAGTATTTTAAAAATGCATATTATGCATATTGCCTTATTATTTATAACCATCTTAAACAATAAAATATCGCAAAAACCAACTTACAATGATATTATTTTTATTTTAAAACTCGATAACAGATCAATATTTAACAACACAATATAGGTTTTTTATAAAACCAATTTTATGCATTGTACGTTTATAAGATGGAAAATATACTTATATATATGAAATACTCTTAAATAATAACCTAATATACAGCAAACAGATATAATCATATAACATACTTAAAATCGTAGTATGTTTTTGACACTTGGCTATACTATTATTATAGGTGCCATCTAACGTATTCTGTGTTATCTCATTGAATAAGTCCTCTTGACAAATTAATTTTGTCAGGTAAGTCGTCAATTCCAAATTTATCCTCCAAATAACACTAATGATATACCTAGTAAAAATAAAAATAAACGTTTAAGTCATCAATCAATTTTGTACCGTAAAAAGTTGGAAATCGTATACGATTGTGGTTATTGAGTTAAATTTCAAAATTTATTATGATTAAATTATCAAAAACTATAAATAACTTAAAAAAATAAATATTTTGAAGAAAAACATTTTTCCTACAAGAAAGAAACAACAATTTTAATTTTTAATTTTTTTATATGATTTAGTCATAACAAAATAAATTTAAAAATAAAACATATAATTTACTATATTGAATAATTATAATTATAATTTTAAATTATATTAAATATTTAAAAATAAAAATGTAATATTAAGTGTTATACGCAATTATTTTAATTAGTATATTATGTTATATAAAATACTACTGAATTAAATTTTGTTCCAGCTACATTTCATTTATCCAATTTTCTATTCCTCTCTCATAATCGCTTGGTGGCGTATCACGATACTCTTTCAATAAATAAAAATGAGTTAATATTTCAATTCCACTAGTATAATATTTAAATAAAACACTAGTATTAAAATATGATTCTATCATTATTATCCTGAAAGAAGACTCTAATTAAAAAAAAAATAATTGCATAATAAAATTAACTTAGTCCTTAAATATAATTTATGTAATTTGTAGCTATAATTAATTATATCTAGGTAGATTGTAAACTTTAAAATCTGTTGAAAATAAATTTTGTAGTGACTATTAAGTTTGCTTACACTATTTTAGATTTTTCAAATTAAGGTAAAAGTTATCTTTAGCCTGTAAATTTATCTGCGTGAGCATCATACATATTATATAACTTACGGTTTACACAGTAATAGAGGCATCCTATAAGACTTAATGCTTAGCCAACTGCTAGTTATAGCCCAATAAATAGAAATAAAATCAAATTACACACATAAATATACTATTACATTTATTAATAAATTTATATTATTTAGTTATGTTTTATGTTATTCTCTATTATTTAATTTAAATAAAATATAATTCCACTTAGTATTTATTAATTAAAAAAATAAATAAATATCAAACTATAAATAGCTTAACTTAAACCTTTATTATAAAATTAAAAACTTAAAGGACTAAGTAATTTCTCAACCTTTTGTTTGGTGATATTTTTGCTTAAATTTTTTAAGTAAATAGTCGCCATTTTTAATCAAGTCATATACTTCGATTTGATCTGATGTAAATATATAGTGTAAATTAAACTAATTAACCGCAATCTTTTTACCTAATACTGGTTCATCTTCCTGTTTTTTGCTTTTGTAAACATCTTGTAAAGCTTCTATTCGAACACTATCAATTTCTAATTCTACCCAATCATTTAAAACGTTCTTCATTTTTCCATGAACTTTTTCATTACAATAATTTTAGCCTGGTAAATTTTTAATGAACTAAGTGTAATAAAAATGTTTGCGAGTGTTATGCCAAACCCAAGCACTAGCATTTTATCAAATCATTTGTTGAAATTAATTGAACATAAATTATTTACACACTCAATAGACTATTTATTTAAATAATGAGCCTTATTTTAAACCTAGCTACTTTCTTATTTTTTATTGATTTATACGTTTTAACAAAAATTGATATTAAAAAAGGAATTTTGATTATATTTATTTTGAGAAAAATACTCTCGAGAGGTATAAATTTCACTGGATGAGATTTATGTCATGAAACTCAAATTTTCATTTCATTTTTCATCAGTTATGAATCAATTACTAAAAAATGATTCAATTGATATAATTTTTAAGCAACTTTGTGTGTATACATGTTTCAAGTGCTGATGTATTTTTATTGTAGTTTTCTACTTAAAAAATTGATTTTTCAGAATCAAAAGTAAGTTACAAATTCCAAATTCGTGGCTATGAATCAAAATTTAAAATTTTTTGGAAAACGGTTGGGTAGAATAAAAAAATTTTCTTAAACAGCAAACATTTTAAATATTTTTTTCACGTAGTTATAATATAGTATAACACATAATATAATATTATATGATTTGATGGAACTTTCAAATATTCTGTATAATTTAGATTTAAAACATAACCTAGTTTTACGGCACAATAGAAAATTTTTTGTTATTTTTTAACATGCCCTCTTGACTTTTTTATATCTTTCTAAGTATAGTAGTTGATGTAAATAGTGTTATTATTGATAGAATTTTCAAATCAAATATGTTTATCACTAGTGTGATTAGAAACAAAGTCGATAATAACTTTTAAATCTATAATATTTTTTGTATTGTTTTTCAATTCTTATATCGGTTAAAATTTAGTCGAATAAATAATAATATGTGCTCACATATAAATAATAAATTATTCACATACTTTTTAAATATACTGCACTTAAATGATTTTTAAAATCATATAATTTATTAAACACCTTGTAGATAGTTATATATGTCATACCCACCAGATTCTACAGATTATTTAAAAAATTGTGTTAAACAAATAGTAGCAGTTATTCCTGTATCTACGATATAACCAATTTTTGAGTCATATCTTATAGTTAATTAAAATAAATGAAATATATTCAATTGAAATAACTTGATCTATTACCGTCTGATTTTTTGAAGAAAAACGGGTATATTTCATAAATAATAGAATTTCGCCACCAATTTAAATCTCCTGTTAGTGATACTATTACTTTACTGTATTTTAATTGTATGCAAATAACTAATTAATAAGTCCAATATAAGTTATGACCAATTTAAAATAATATAATACAATTTAAATAATTTGTATAAAATGCTGTTTTGCGGTAAATTCATAATAACAAATACTTTAATTTATAAAGATAGTATTCAAGGTATAAAATATTTTTAAGTTATACTTATCAAAGTTATAAATCATGATAATTTAAATTAATATAATTATTTTAAAATTAATTACAGGCAAAAAATATTGATAGATATAATATATCCCTAATTAATTATAATTTTAATTGATTTACGGTTAAAGTATATTAATACCTAATACTGAATACTACAAATACTCAAAACTATCCTATATTATTTTATGACTAATCATATATTTCGCATCCCTCAGTCTAAACATTAAAAACATTTATTAGTTGTCTTATTTCGATATAAAACATTAAGTATATCATATGATCATGAATTATACTTCAGTAGCTTAAAACTTTATAGCTTAAGTTTAATTTAAAAAATGTGAAGTGCAATTGTATATATTATATACAAAAATATTACATGCATTATATTTTTAATGACGTCAGAAATCATTAAGGATATAGGTACTCAATATGATTCAATTCAAAAGTATGTCAACTTAAATAGAAATTACATTAAATCTGTTTGAGTTTCTTAATATTTACTAATACAGTCATTATTTCAGATGTTTTTAGGAATTATTTATGGGCTATAAATACATAAAACGTAAGACTCGTATGGGAAGTGTGTAGACTTAAATAAGTATTTTAATATTGTGAGAGACATTATTTCAGACTATTTTAAGAATTATCTCTTTTAATAATACCACCTTGATCGTAATTCTCTTTTTTTAGATTTTACATTAATTTTATTCAATCATTGAACTTTAAGCAATATATAAATATTACCATATGAATTTTTTAAAAATTAGGGAATTTTCAAAGCATAATACCAACAATTTCACTTATATAGTAGTTATTATCACGTTTTGCATTAGTTCAGTCAATGAAATAAAATGTAATAAATATATTTTTAAAAGACTAAGGATGAATTAACAAGCCTCAAATGTGTCTGAAATCAGTTTTTATCTTATATTTCCATTTTTTTCCAGTTACATCATTATAACTATAATTAATCTTTATTGCAATAAACGTTGTGAATATCAATTATTTTTAAGATTACTAAACAATTTTTTTCTTTTAAACCCCTTCCCTTCTTAAAGTTAAAACTAGATATACTTCGTGACTAAAAATATCCTTCAAACATGTACCACTCGTACCGTTTCAAGATCTTTCATTAAGTACCTACCTATAATCAGTTTGCTATTTTGAAATAAAAAATACTTAGGTACTAATATATATATAAGGTTGTAAATTATAATGAATCATAAAAAATCCGACAATAAATCACTAAATTATCCATTTTTTATAAAAATAAGTCGTAAATTTAGTTTAATTAAAAACTAAACACTTCATTTAAATGTCCTTATCGAAAACTGTTGGCATTAAAGCTAAAGCAATTTTAAGATTTAAATAATTAATGTACGTAGATAAATAATACTAATTTATGATACATTTAATACTGTAATATAACTTATAATACGTGACATACAACTGGAATAACTACACGATATGACGAGAAGTGAGCAAGTGTCCATATATCGAAGACCCTATTTATTGCTTTAATTGAAGTAACAAACTCAAAACTTAAAAAAAAAAAACAGATATTAATGTATATCTTAATGTTAATCGAATTATAACTATATTAACTGTGATTATAAAGTAATAAACTATTTTAATATAAATTATTCATATTAAATTTCAAATTCAGTTCAGTCATTATTTAAAAAAAATTAATATTGTAGTTAAATCATAAAATTGTTTTGCTAAACATTTTTTATTGACCATTGTGTTTATTTTACGAATGAACAAATGATATAAGCGTATTATTATTAAGTGAATAATTAAAAATAAATATACAATCTTGTAACGAAAAAAAGTTCAACTAGAATTAAAAACTTCTTTTATAATATTCAAAATCCATTTTATTTTATAACACTTAAAAATTAATGTAAAATAAAATAGAGAAATTATTAGATTCTTTGATAATTTAACCTTAATTCATAATTATATTAAGTATTAAACTTTAAGGTAATAACCATCGATTTTAATTTCTGAGAGAAGCGATGAATGTATTGAATTATATATAATGCATGTCATTGTGTGTATGTAGTATACACAAAAAGTAGTTAAAAATGGTTTATTTTTCAACTTTGAGGAAGGTTTTGGATAGTAACTGTATTTTATTTGATTTGTACTTTAGAGAAGCCAAAATTGTAATAATTAGTATTTTACAAAATAACCAGGAAAACCAAACAAGAAATTTATGAAAACTAAAATTTATATGCAGATTTAGTTTTTTTTAAATAAATTTTATAATTTAAAGTAACTCTCAAAAAATAATAACCATATACACTTCAAAACATATTCAAATAGTTTTATGATAATTTATATACTTTATATAATTTTGAAAGTATTTTAACTCTTTTTAAACTATTTATGGGAAATTAAAATTTTCGATTTTTTTTTTTTTAATGTCAAAAACAATATAAATTGATAAAAGCTTATGAAAATGTAACATCAGATTCTTCTTGATAACTTATTATTTCATAGTTAAAAATTTATTGGAAATTTATAATCATAATATTTTCTTATAACCAATTAAATTTAGATTTTTACCCAAAATGTATCAAAATTTCAAAAATTACAAATTAATTTGTAGTTACATAATATATTAACGATAAATATACATAATATTCACTATTTTGTTATAATTTTAAAATATTATACGTGGGGACTTAAAACTTTTACACATTTAAACATTTTACTACACGCATTAAAATTTTCAAAATATGTTAATTAATTTAAAATATTATCTAATTATAACATGAATCTATCTATACTATTTTACGGTATTTACAGTTGTATAATATAGTATAAATATTATATAATATATAATATACAATTGAATGAGAGATTGTTCATACTGACAAAATAAACATTATAATTATTAAATCCAATATAGAAGCAGTACTTAGATGCCTACAAAATACATTTTAAAACAAACATACACTTAATAATTTAAAACCAGATGTACATGCAGTTTATGTGAAACTTTTCAAATGAATCATCAGTTTTCAGATTGTATTGTATTTTTATTAAACCTTTTGTATAATCACAAAAAAGATAATGAATTTGTATACTTAAGATTGCATAAACCTACGATTATTATATATACAAATAATTAGCATACATTATTGACAGGTACAAAGTTATATTTCAATGCTTTGAGAAGTGAAAAACGTAAGAACCATAAGCATTTTAGAAATAACATATTTTGTTTACGTAAAAAATTAAAAACACTAATAGTTATTTAATCAGCTTTCTGCATCCGATTTTCATTAAACCACGTGTAAAAACAAGCAATAAACGGAGCAGTTTAAAACATAAAATTTAATTTCTATGGTGCATTCAACGTAACCAAATAAAACATCCTAAATTAAGGTTTAAATATTTTTTTTTAATATTTAATTATAGCACATACATTATAATTAGGAAATATTCTCACTAATTTTATAAAAATTCCATATTTTCTATTTTATAATTAAACATTAAAGTACCATAAAATATTATTTATAATACATTAATTTTATCTATAACTTATGAAAATAAAACGTGTTGTCAAAATAACTTATCGTCTTCATCACATTGTGATTTTAAAACTAAAATATAGAGGTAAAAATGTTTATGAAAATAAAACTACAATAATATTGTTGCAAATTTTTATTTATACATTTGAAAAAAATTACTTATTGTCGAATTTTAATGTTAAACATACATATCTAATTATATAAAAATCTAATTTTTTATTTATTAATCATATTCCATCATACAAGTAGCAAATTAGTATGTACATGAATTATTAGTACTTTTAAACAAAATATTATAAAACACATTTTTGAACTAAATTAATCAAAGTTTAGTTATTAATTATTAAACAATCGATTAATTTAGTAATAAAAAATATAAACGCATAATAATAATACAAAATACAATATCATTTTCCCTCAATTTTTTTTAATTTTTTTATATTTACTTTGAAATAAAGTATAATTAGCATACAAAAATGTCTATATTTTCATATTGTTTTTGTTTTAAAAACTAAAAACTTTTTTTGAGAGAGAGAGATAAATAAATTATTTACAATTAACACGGAAACAATAGAATCCATAATCTTCCGTAAAAAGATACATTACAAAATACATATAAAACAAGGTATATCGATTTTAATATTTTAAGGTAACTCTATTGTGTAGATCTACAAGAAAAATAATATTTAAGACATCATAATAAGATATTACAAAGTATAATGTATAAATAAAGAAAGTATTGTACAAAAGAATAAAATCCAATTATAAAGGAATAAAGGAATTGTATGAAATTATATTAAAATTATTATATTGTAAGTAAAATTAAACTCAAATAAAATACTCAGAAAATCTATATAACATTTAATTTGTATTGAATATTTTTACAACTAATTCAAACAACTTCTGAAAATAAAATTATTATACTTACAGGATAAAAAAATGCATTAGTTGGCACTAGGCTTGCTTCTCTCGTTCAGGCCTTGTCTGTATTTTAATTTTTCTATCTAAAAACAATGGTGAAACAAAGAATATTAAAAGATTATATTCGAAGTGAATTTAAAAAGGTTTATAACATTGTTTATGAATTAGATTATTCAAATTTAAGTTTCAACAACAAACAATTATGACCAATAACGACGTTTATTAAATATAACATATTTAATAGCATATAAATTCTGTTTGTCACTTATCGAATTACAATTTTAAATATTTATTACAAATTCTGTTAGTAAATAATATTATATATATTATAATTAAATCGTTTGGTGTTAATATACGCTTACACAATGGATTGTATGTTTCAATTTATTAATAATGATTGAAATAAGTAATGTTCTTAAATTTGAACAAAATATCTGGTCCAAAATAAAATAATAAATTTTTAAAACTTTACAAACTTTCCAGATAATCCAAATTTTGTTATATTTAACGGAATTTTTTTAAAACTTCAAATATTTTAACTAAATAAATGAACAAAAAATATTAAAAATATTAATGATGGTATAAAATTAAAATACTTCGCAAATAAATTATAGTAAATCAATATCTAACGCAATAATGTATAAATGAATGATTTTTTTGTTATTTTGTGCTCTAATGTTGAATAATTGATTTATAATATTGAAATTAAAATATATATATATATCTTCATTTCAAAACAGTTTTACATATTAAAAAAAAAAAAAAAAACCATAAAATTTGAAAATAATTTAAATGAAATATTATTTTATTTTTTTTTTTTTTGTTAAAGTTAGATTTTGTTCATTATTTTTAACTTTTGCAATGAATTGAATTATATTTTCTGTTTAAAAATGTATACTTGAGTAATAGTTTTATAATTAATAAAAGGAATAAAAAAAAGTTCTTATTAATTATAATTTAGTCCGATCTAATATGAATTTAATATTATTTTATTTAAATTAACTCCCGCAGACTACTTAGTACAGTATTTTATGCTGGTTATACATCGAGCCTATCAATATTTATTTTAATGCAAAATATTATAATCAAGTTACATAATATATGTCGAAAAATACGGCATCGATGTAAACTCAGGTATACTGAAAAAAATACTATTTTAAATTTCCATATAGTTTAATTAATTTTAAATGTGTTTTGTCTATAATATTATAGCAGTTTCTAATTTTCTTTTTTCCGCTGGTTTTCGAAAGAACCGCCCATTTTATCCGGAAGTGAATTCGTCCCGGGAAAATCGTACGGATTCAAATCCTGTACACGCGTTGGTGGTGGTGTTTGGTGCGGAGAGGGTGCATGGAAACGTAAAATAAAAACAAATGAGCAATTATTATTCATAGCTCAAGCTTAGGGGAAATCCTTATCCGGTTCACTGATGCCCGCACCGGTTGGACAGAAAGGCAAAGATTTATGTTTTGCGGCGTTTGTTTTTATTTTGCTTTTTTTTTTTTTTTGTCAAATTGTATCCTACGCCTGTAACGTTATGTTACTATAATATTATATATAGAATATCAAGCAAAATCGTGCACGCCTAGTATTTATCACGGACGTTCGCTCCACTCGGGCACAGTATTTATTTATTACCAGTCATAATAATTGCGAGTTTTGCACTATTACATGTTCTGCAGACTGCAATAACGCGTAATACTATATATTGTGATCACATGTGTTATAATCGCTGTTGAAAATGCGGAGGGAACACTTAGGTGAATGGGGCTATAACAGAACTAATTCTAAATATATCATTACTCTCCCCGAAAATTCATATCGAATTCTAAAGTAATTACCATTTATCCTATTTTCTGAACCGCTAATATTATTCATAACCATAACCATAATTCGGTATATTTCTATGTCCATAGTTATGAATTTATGATATTGTGAGTACAACTGTGCTCATGCAAAAACGTCGATCTGTATTTTTACTTTTGTACACGCGTCACACCACTCGACTTCCGCTTCCGACAGGCAATTCCGAGTGAAGTAATCACATATACGTCTTCTCCGTAACGAGAATAATACCACTTATCGTTGGCAATTATTCAAAGATTCGATTAACAGCTATTGTGAGCCATCCAAGGCAGAGACGACGAAAAAACATTACACAAACGAACGGATCATTGTTGGTCTGTCGAGGGGGTGAGATAGTGGGTAAGCCTAAAAATTGCATCAACCTCGTTCCTCCTTCACTTCATTTACTACCACCGCAATCGTTACGCACTTTTCTATAACTGTTGAAGTCGGAAGATAAACCGTGGGTTTTCGATAAGACCAATATCTAAAAACAAAATAATGTCTACGTATATTTATAGCTGTATTGTACACTTTAAGTATTTAGATATTTTAAACGGAATATAAAACTATAATCGGAGACAAATATCACTCGAATGTGTGATTTTATGTGCAGCTAAATTGACTTTTAAAATGCTTTACAATTTATTATTTTATTTATTTGTATTCTCGCTATTTTGAGAGAAATAAATTACACATGACGCATGATGGAATAGTGTTATTTAGATAACTATGTATTCGAAGAATATCACTAAATAATCATTAGATACTTTGGAATACTGTGCAACTTGATTCTAATCAGATTAATGAATCGCTATTTGAACTTTAGTTAATTATATCATAGATAATATTATAACAAATAAACTCATGACAAGTATAGAAAACTATCGTTACGATTGAAGTGTAATATATAAATATAACATAGGTATATATTTGATAAGTTTTGCAATCTATAGGCATTAACTGTTGAAATAGTAATACAGTTTTAACATTTAAAATTACATAATAATATTGTAGACATTTTTTTATTTTAATACAATTGATATTAAATACTTGAAATATATTTCTGTATCATTTTTATCAGTTAAAAATGGTTTATTATAAAAATACAAGTCATACAATAGATACTACAGCACATTTCCTTCGTTCATTGGTACCAAGTGGCTGTCGATATTTATATTAAATTCTATCCAGTTAAGGAGTAGTTGATTAGAAATTTCCACTACACGAACTGGTCATACAAATTAAGTTTTCTAAATTTTATTTTAAAAGACCTAGAAACTAACAATATGCGTTCATAAACCAACACAATCATACCTATACAAAGTTTATCAAATGATTGAAATAGAAATAACATTATACAGTAGACAATACTTAAGTAACCCTGTTCTTATGGCTAGTATATTGAAGATCACAGGAGTAGCAGAATATGAGTTGAAACAATAAATTTAATTATTATGATTTATATATAAGCTAAGTCATTTTACCTATGGTAAATCAAATTATTTGTATTATTTAAAAATTTAAGAAAATTACTAATTCGGATATTCTTGGTGTAATTGATAATTTTAAAAAATTAAAAATTATTTATCGAACAAATTTGAATTTTTATTTAAAAACGTGTTTTAAACTAATTGATTTCAAAAGAATTAAATATTTTTATTATTATAATTACGTTTTATAATAGTCCAAAATATAGATAATTTTTAATGGCGAAAATTAATATTTATCAAGAATGATGTTATATAAAATTGCACTAGTAATATTATTTATTATTATTTATTTTTACGATAATGACGAAAAGACATTTTTTTTAAACTTGACGTTTCTTATACATAATTAGATTTTAATATTTTTATGTGGAATCGATTTAATAATTAGTATTAATTCATCAAAGTCAGGGTGGTTTTTTTAATTTAATTTAATTTTTTTTTTTTAGATTAATGAATCCGAGAAAAATACAATCTTCAGTACTTAATAGTTAAGTTCAAGCAAAATGAATAGTAATGAAAAATGTTCACACTTAACACTTAATTTTTCAATACATTTTGCAATTAATTCACCTAATATATTATTTCAAAATGTATAATGTACATAGTATACCATAACCATAGTATTATATTTAACCTTATTTTTCTGTTAACAATAAAACATAATATTGTATTCACCCAACTATACGAATTCAATTTAATGTGTTTTTCTAATGTATCGCTATGAATGATGAAATTGTAATATTTTTTGAATAATTTTAATTATTATTATTTATCAAGTTGATGAAAACTATACTATAAATACTGTAAAACAACTTCAAACTTATCGACAGCAATGCTGCCATTCGGTTATTGATCACGAGCTTTCGCAAGTCTCTCCACTTCGGTTACTTATATATGTCTGGGTAGAATCGAAATATGTTAGTCATATCACATAATGTAACGTGATGTCAAATCAACATAGCTGGTTTATAATAATTTATTAATCCGTCGAATGCGTTTCGTAATAATCATACAAACCAGCGGATGTTGTAAGCTTTATTAAAATGAATACCATAAGATAACATGCATTTCAATATTTTATTATATATTTATACTTAAAATCAAACTATTTATATGAAGAATTTGTCCATTTATTCATATTCCTGTACTCAGAATATTTACAAAATATTCACTATTATTACAAAATGTTAATACATATATATAAATGATATATGTTTAAATTTCATTTTTACTTTAACTCCTTAAGTGGTCTTAAAAGACGCTGGTGCCGTGATCTTCTGATCTAGGCGCATAATCCAAAATCACAAATATACAAAGGGTCTTTTTACTAGATGGTTTCCTCATCACGCGTTCTTGTCTGTTATATTTTATTTATGTTATATGTTCTAAAAATGTATTTATTGTGCAAAGAATTGAACAAATTATATTTAAAAAAAAAAAATAAAGATATCATTGATTATAGAAAAGAATGTCAAGTGACCAAAATTGTCTGAGATGAAAATTTATAATTCCCACAAAATAGTAGAAATTAACTTTACAGATTATCAGGAGCTAGCAACTTAGTTTACTATTTATACATTTATATCTGTTCCCCTGACTTGTCAACTTTAATCCACTGATTTATCTATGACTTAAAAAGATCCCTTTCTATTTCCATTCTAACATGTATTCACAATATGAAATAATATTATTATGAAGTATTTTTTTTTTATTTTTTTTTTTTTTTATAGTTATTATAATAAATTTTATACACAAGTATAAAGCAATGATTAATGTTTTAAAACTTAGTACTTATTTTCATGTTCTTTATTAATTTTTCATCATAATATAAAACATATATGTTTTACGGATTTACAGCCTAATCCAGAATAAAACAACTAACAGATACCCTCTTGTTCTTATTTAAATCACTAAATACCTAACAGCTGACACCATGTTCATTAATTTCGAAACACCTCTTCATAATTCTATAGAATCATAGTTGCCAAATGTAAAAATTTGGGGTAGCAGATTATATTTATGTCAGTCATGATGATGAAAAATCTAACAGTTTGGTCTTTTTACAGAATAATTTGAAACAAAATTATCCAGATAGTGGACTTTTGAAATTATTTTTATTTTTATTTTTTTAATAGTGCACTAAAGAAAGAAATAAAAAAAAAAAACAATATGTTTCTTGCGGGCATTATTTTTTTTTTATATATATATACAACAACAATTACGTTACGGGGGTATGCACTTTAAGGATTTAAAACTTTAAAACATAATACAATATCATCACATATTGATGTATTTTTATTTTTTAGTTATTTTGTGTGAGAATTTTATTTATAACACCTAATTAACTAATTTTTTTTTCTATTCAAACGTTTAGATTTTATACAGCTTTTGAAAACTGTACAGATGCGATTATCTTTTTTTTTTAAATAATATCATTCTTTTTTCAATGAAATTTCAAGCAAATTATGGTTTTAAATAACTTAGAGAATTTTATGTACAATCATTATTAACTATGTATATTCAAATATAGAATAGATGTGAAATAGAATATATTTTTATTTTAGAAAACATTTTTTTTAAATATTTTTAACAGTACATCAACATTTTCAAAGAATTAAATTACATTCAATTGATCGATTCCCGAGCAAAAAAAAAGTAAAAGAACTTTTCATTAATTTAAATCTTTTTTCAATTAATTTAGTTTCAGAACAGTCTTAAAAATATGATATAAAAAAAAATAATCAAATATTTGGACTTCCTTAAAAATCCAAAAAATAAAGATTTGAATACATGAATAATTTAATCATAAATTTGGGGTTGAATCTTCATAATAGATTATTATACTAATGATATGAAAGAATACATCAGACAAAATCAGTTTTCATAATATTTATGTATTAAACACAGGTTAGTTTTCAAGATAATAATATTGTTACAGTTATTAAGTTAAATTACAGTTAACATTTCAAAATTATAATGTTTCAACAATATTTCAGAACATTTTAAAAACAAATTAATGACGAATAATCATTTCTCAAAGTACTGTCTTTAGTAGAGTATCGAAAACTGCCGTAATCAATTTTTTTATAATCAATTATATTTATATTATATTATATTATTGAAACATAAATAAATAAATTATGTAAAGTACATTTTGCTTTTACAACTCACCAGGTAAAAAAAAAAAAAATATATTATTTTGAAAAAAAACATATTTTATACTTTTCTTTTTTTATTAACTTTTTCAAACAAAAATAAAATAAAATTGTATAATTTAATTTTTTCGTTTGATGAAATATTATTAAACATGAACTTAATTTGATATAATAATGTCCAAAAATACTGTTCATTTGTTCTTTGTTTAAACGTACAACAACAAATTTTTACATAATATCTATCAATGATAAGGTTATCGTCTATCGACTGTAGAATATTTCACATTATACTCCTTATTAATTTAGCGAAAAAAATAAAAAATTGACCAAAACGTAATAAAATACAATTTTTGATAAAATTAAGAAAATATTTTTTATTTTCCTACTAAATAAAAATTTACGATAAATTATAAATAAAAATTAATAATATAGTGTATTTATTGTTAATATACTGTTTTTAATATTTTCTTTTTAACTTTAAAAATTATTTAATTTATGTATCGTCTTTTTATCTTTTATATCTATAAAAATTAGGCATGATTTAATTGAATGAGGAGTATCCTGCTGGCAGTTAACCGAGTAGTATTGGCATTCGTATCTATTAATATATTATGCAATAAACGATGATATATATACATATATTATAGACGACGATGATATTCCATTAGGCAATCCTGTCCAGTATTCACCACTCGTCATTTGGACTACCACGGTTTGACCCTAAACAGTTGGGAGACCAGTAGGGGCCTCGCAAAAACGGACGAGAAGTAGGAAGAGCTACAGAGGAAATGTGTGGCACGATAACCATTGGGTAAGGCCACGGGAATTGGAAATGCGGCGGGTGGGTCGCGTGTTTACACGGCAATTCAATTAATGTTCATAGTGAAATTAATTAAAATACTCGCAACCGAAAATGACGATACTGCACCAGTCTAGAATATTATGGTTTTCTGTACAATGAAATTTGCGCACACTAGTGATGTATAACAATATGATAGGTACGATATATCATACTCTACAAACAATATAATTGATATTACATAATAACTCAGTTTGTGTGTTGTAAGAGAGAGAAAGAGGTAACTAAATGGAATGGACCTTGTGATGAAAATAGTTATTTCAATAAGAGACAGGCGCAAAATATGTACATTTGAGTGTATAACTAAAATATTGATGGATTTAAAAAGTGATAAACATGTGAGAATCAATAACACAATTGCTTACAATTATATTGTTGATCTCCGATTAATTCACAGTATTTTTTTGTAATGATTTACTTACACTACTCACACTTAGTTTATTATATAACATACCTTTTATTAAACGTTTTATGTGAATTGGAATACTAAACTGTTTGTAATATCGTGTATATTAAACTATAGTGTAGGTAATTAAATTTTGTATTACACAATAAATTGCAATGCAGTAGGAATATAATTACTATAAGATGATATATTGGTATAATATAAATATTTGTTATACGAAATCGTATTGCATCGTCAATACGGAGTGTTTCGATTACACGCATTTTCCCCAGGAAAAAACCTAACGAGATTTTTAAAAAACGTACATTTTTTTTTTAAAATTATAAATACATTAAACGTTGGAGATATAAATATTATAAATTATATAAACGAAAAGATATAGAAAAAATTAATAACTGTTATTTTAAAGAATAAAGGCAAGAAAATTAAAGGTCGCTACTTGTGCATAAAATCATCGACCTGTATTTGTTCGCACCCGTATGTGTACATGCGTGTATATGCAACTCTTATACGCATAAATAAAGTAAAAGTTTACGGATGTACATGAAACGACCATGTTTGACAAATTTACGCAAAATCAACAACGCGAACTGTGTGCATTCTAGTAACAACTCGAGAATTACAAAAAATCTTGTTTTTCATAAACATTTATGACAACAAAGGGAGTGGAACGTGTGGGCTAGCGGAGAGTTCAAACAGTTCGCCTAAAAATCGCGTGTCAATAAATTACTTCAAATCATATTCACTTTCGTTATCCTAAACGACACGTTTATTAATTGGCACAATTGATTCCAAATTCGATTTTGCGTGATGTGATTTTCAAGCATCAGATATCTGGTTATCCCGGTAAACATTCATATTTTCGATTACCAAATACGAAAAATAATAATGGGAACCAAGTTCTGAAAATTGACGATGAAATTACGTAATTTTTATTATATACAAGTAAAGTATAAAAAATATGATTACAATAAAATCTGCAGTGTGTGTGTTGAAGAATTTAAAGTTTAATAACAATTTTACTTTGTGATTCTAAGAGATATGGCTTACTAAATTGTTATTAAAATAATAAATATACCTACTGTTATGTCCACTTAAGCCTAAGAATTTTATTAGTTTTTTGTATTGTTGATATAAAAAGGAAATAACTAAATAGCGCACCATGTGGTACCTATGGTATTATCAAGATGAAATTACGAGTTCGGATATTAAATCTAGTTACAATTTTATAAAACTCTTCTGAATTTATTTAGATAATTTTTTTATTATTTAAGTTCAATATAATAATTTCATATTTTACGATACAGATAGTTCTAGTATCACAGACTCATGACACAGTGGAAATTACGATCACTTTTTAAGATGGCAGTTCATACACAAGACAAGCCTAATTTGTTATTACAATAAAAAATGTGGGAAAACGCCTTTTTTTTAAATAATAATATTTAATCCACGCGGAGCCATCTTGTTTATCGTGTATGTATATACATGCATCTCATATTTCATCGTATATACTTAATATTAATGTATCACGCTTGTCTCACCTACACTACCTAACCTTATGTGTTTATGTTTGTCGTAATATTTAAAAAAAATAATAATAATAGACTATAGTTATGTACACTTAATAAAAATTAAAATGTCTTACACTATACAGTTGACCATATGGAGTATGGACAGTCAAATATCTAAACAATTCTAGCATCAATATGTCATATTCTGTATGTATGTTTTTTTCAAAAAGATATTCGTTAAAAAATTATTTTTATGAAACACTAAAATATATTTCAATTAATTTGAGTAAGTATTTACTTATTCAAAAATAGTATCATTTTTAAATTATACGCAGTTTAATCACATAAAATGTTGAAATAAAAACGAATATTAATTATTTAAATGATTAGTATTATTATTATTCGTCTAAAATTATTATTTTATTCATTATATATACGTAGGTGTATTAAATACTTAAAGCACATAAAACGTATTTACCGTATATTTTCGTGTTAGTTATATGTATTACTGCACCTACTGTCCTACTGGCTGTAATTGATTAAATATTTTGTGAAAAAACTATAATTTGTGTAAATGATTATTAATCAGTTATATTTATTTCGTACAATACAAGAAAGGTGTATGGCCTATGTTATAGTTTCGTATAGAAAAACGTGCTCTCCCCATT
Organism: Melanaphis sacchari; assembly: GCF_002803265.2. Lineage (NCBI taxonomy): Eukaryota > Metazoa > Arthropoda > Insecta > Hemiptera > Aphididae > Melanaphis > Melanaphis sacchari. The sequence goes on along the minus strand of NW_020271380.1, from coordinate 2,576,367 downwards.
TTTATTCTTTCTTAACTCAACATAATGAAAGACGCTTTTATGTTAGATTGAAAATCGTGTACACTGTAAATACATAACCAACGTCACGAAAGACCTAAAAGTTCAAAATTGTTGATCGTAACTTGAAGACGACTACTTTTATGTATTTGCCATTGGTCTCATAACTTGAATTTTATTTTTCATCGAGTATCCTATTTATTTTTAATATTTTATTTATGAACTCTGGCTCGTAGTGCGCTCTATTTAGTTAACGACAATGATAAAACAAAGACTTAGGCTTCTTCAGAGTTTATTTACTTACAAATTCAATTTTACAATGATTAACATTTTGGTAAAGCAATAATTTTTCTAGAATTACATTTTTTTTTTTTTTTAGAAAATTGTTGTTTTTTTTTACTTTTGAGCATAAATATAGCCCAAATATAAAAACATTATTAACAATTGGTTTAAAAATAAATTCATTTGCACTTAAATTAATCGCATTTTTATTTAGATACTGAATAATATACTAATATGTATTTTTTTTTAATTTTCAATGAAAATAAAAATATTGATACCTAAATTATTCGAAACAATGATAATACATTAAATGCTTATATTTACTACTAATAAATTGTTGAAAATTATAATTTATATGGCATACATATCATTATTGTGAATAATATTTTTTTTATTAATACATTTTATAATTTTTAAAATATTTAAATAATGTTATTATAATTTATATAATAGCGGTATCTTCTAATAAATTAGTAAAACATACTCAGCAACTTTGAGATTTATAACCTAAAAAATATTGTTTTTCAGTATGAAGATATATTTTTAAATTTAATCTGTATTCACATAGTTTTCCTTTTGTTTTATCATAATATTAAAAAAGTTCGATTTTAATTAAAATTTAAAACATTCATTACATAATCTATTACAGTTGCTGCATTTAATCTACATCATGCAATCATTACGTCTTCTCTCCTTTTCATGAAACTTTTTTTTTTTTTAAATACTATGCAAATAATTAGCATTCCGTTTGTAAACATGTTCATAACTATTTTTTAGAATTTTTACGACCTTTATCTAAAAGCTAGTTACAAGTCCCCAAGTTATTCTTAGTAAACATATCTGTCTTCTCGGACACCGACACGATATGACTGACTCTGGTGACACATCAACCTGTAGAAATGGATACAGTTGATACATTTAAGATATTTAACACTTTTATAATTTGCATTTATCTCTAATTTATCAATTTTAAACACCAAGATTATTTTTACTGACCATATGTTTTCTTCGAAAGAAGTTTCACTTCATCTGCGCATACTTACTACACGTACACTTATTAATTTATATAATCACCTTATAGTGTCCTTTTAGTCTGTGTACACAAAAAATAATTTATTTCGTATTATATTATGTACCTACATTTTTTCGAGTAAGATTCATTGATCTACTGCTTAGTAGATTTCGAGTGTAACTCAATGTCAAACAGAAGTCACTATATAACAGATGTGTCAAATTTAAATTCAAATCGGCTTTTATACTTAATTATTTTATGATAAAAGTATCAGAAAACTATGTTAAACAGATTAAATTTAAAACAAATCTACATGATGCAAAATAATATTTTGATAAACTATGCCATAACTCCAACGTTACTGAGTGTGTTTCTCTATAATTTCTCCACATTTATATAACATATAGCACTGTACAATTAATGCATATTCAGCTAAATATTTACATATAGAGGCCTGAATATCTCAAATTGTATGAATGTACAATGAATCGCTAAAAAATCATCATCAACATAAAATTGTTTAAAAATAAAATAATCAATACACACAATAGCATCACCACTATTGTGCTCAACAAAAACTGACATCTGCGAACCCTATTATACTCTCGCTTTAATGACCTAAATGACCTATGGAAGTGTAATTTGTTTGCAGTCACATTTCAATATCAATAAATAATAATACTATGATCGTTATCGCAAAATACTAATGGATAAAACATTAATTTTAATATTGACAACATATTTTTAACATTTATTTTAAATATTATTTTTTATTTTTTTATTACAAATTAAAATATACACTGTATGTATTCTTCATTATATATTGGGCACAGCATTTAAGAACAACAAATAAAACACAATTCATCTAATATTCTTTATTTACTTTATAATTTTATGTATATTATTATAATTATTGTATTTCAAAATACATACTCGATTTTCTTATTAACTCATAACGATGTTTGAGTCGATCAACACAAATATGATCTAACCATTAACTAGTATATTACATAATTAATTAACTAGCATATCATTTATTTATTGCTTTAGAATAGGAATGCTTTCATAATATCATGGATAGTTTTAATTTCGGTCAGTCTTACAGCTATTTTTTATTAAAAAAATGTGAACGTGTTCTTTAATTATTACCGTTATTTAATCATATCAGATGGTTTTTCTCTTAATAACGATATTAATAATGATATGTCTTTAATGGTTTAACATCGTGAAACTTCGTACAATTATCTTCTCAATAATGAACTATACAAATAATACGTGTAACAATATAGTAAACAGTTAATTAATTAAATAGTTCATTTATTCTTTATAATTTAGATGAAGTTTATTTTTCCGCCAATTTTACAAAGAATAAAAATAACAAAATTCTTACCCATTTAATGGAATGGAAACAAAACCTATATTTCAAAAATATACAATTTTACTTCACCAATTGAATCGAATACACACAATTAGCAAAATGATATTACTAATTACTGTACTTACCGGTTTGATAGTGAATCAAACAACTTTAAGTGTCGGAATCATAATCGTAACCATAAATACGAACGTAGTCTTGTTCATTAAATGTGATGTTTAACAAGTAGGGTTGAGCAATGAGCTCATTTTCAGGAACGTAATTGTTCATTAATTATCGAGCAATGCCGATAATTGATTATCAAAAAAAATCAAATACGTAAAATTAATTTATTTCAAAGATAATAGTTAAATTAAATGATACTGAAACGATTCACAGATACATGATTAGGAGACTAATATTTATTCAAGCATACATATTACACTAATTAATATTTTAAAATATAATTTAAACATAATAATATTAACTATTAAAATATTGAATTAGTAAATATAAAAAATATTTCCATATTCCTTGTATTTTCCTAGAACGATGTCGTTCCAAAACCCCGTGGAAATTTCCGAGAATACCAACCCTAATAATAGGACAATTATTTCGACTCGATTTTTATTTTATTGACTATCAATATAATATATTACAGTCTTATAATTTATTGACATTACTACCGTGTTTAAAACAGAATAATTTTATTTCTCTATCTATTTTTCATTGAAATCAAATGACGATATACCTACCTCTATTATGTAGCTGTTACTACAGTTGAAGTGTATGTAAATCAAATTACACTAAATTCAATTGAAATTGAAATCATTTATTCACTTCAAACAGTTAAGTATATGCATATTGTGTCATTTAAATTATAAATATAGTTCGTGTTTCATGTACTTCTAATTCAAGTAATACTCAATGTTTGAATGATAATTATGTCAAATATCATTAATTATTCTTTGATAATTAACACACTAATTACAAGGTTATCATAAAGACTTTTCACTAAATTTTAGACTATTATTAGCATTAAAATCATTTCCAAAAAATATTTGTTGGTTTTTAAATTGAAAATGTTGTTAAAATACATAAATAATTGTAAATTGTACGTATTATAGTGTTAAAAAGATTCTATATAAAAATTGTATGCTCATATATTTAAAAAACCAATTGAATATAATTTTTTTGATTTTGAGTCTCATCAGCTTATAATATTATATACTAACAATATATTTGACTTCATCCGAGAATAAATGGGCTAATTTAAAATACAGCACTAAATGATAGTGTACTTCGATTTGAATGTACCTCAATACATGAAAAACTGACATCGGTTTACCTTAGTTTTTAAACTAATTAATAAAATATTGCACTTGTCATATTTTTTAAAATAATTCAAACTATTTATTATATTGTCATGATATAATATCTAAGAAACTAATTCTTGAAATTTTCGTTAAAATTATTTAAGAGGATTTTGAGTAAATAATGAATTAAATATTATCATTTTATTTTATTGAAAAACAATCTATAGTGACGCATAGTGGGTTTAATGTATGCCAATTTTATTCTTGTAACCAATAGAAACATTTAACTTGAATAAATAAATTATTCAATTTTCATTAGCAAAATCAAATGCAGTTCATAAGCAAGCCACCCTTTAGCGACTTATAGAGATTAAATAACAAAACATAGGACACTACTCGAATCTCATAAAATATATAGTTTCCAAGATTATAAGTTCTGCACAAACACATATTTATTTTTATATAGGTATAATATACTAAATTAGGTCAGTCGTTTAAATTTTGATTTAGATATATCAAAATATATATATTGATATAATATATATTATACATTTTCCCAACAATTTACCAAAAAAAGGAAAGGTTCCCATTTGAAAATAAAAAACAAAACCTTATATAACTACAAAAATACCATCTTTAAATGTTACAAAAGTCTCAAATATTTGATAATATAGTCTTAAATTGTCTTGTAAATTTCAAAAATTAGATTTTTAGTAAAAAAATTGAGAATAAATATTCTTGGTGATTCACCATATAGGCCACAAATTTAGTAAACCAGTACATGATAAATTAATTTAAAAAATAACATTTTCGCTGCACTATGAATAATATACGACTACGAAAAAGACGACTACAAAAAAATAGGTACTTCCACACTGCACTCAAACTTACGGTTTTGCTAGAAACTTGTGCATACAGTACAATTCATCAATTATTTTTACCTTATTTTGTCCATTAATCATATATTTATTGAAATGTTAATCCATGGAATTTCAAATATTATCCAACCTAACATTTGTAGATGCTTAAACTTGCTATGACATTTAAGGAATATCCTGTGACAATAGTCAATTTTTTCTAAGAGTAAGTTGGCTATAAAATACATAACCATAAAACGGAGTAGACATCAGAGAACTATACAAACAAAGTGGAAGTATAAACATAAAAATCAACATTTGAATGAACACAAACGTAGTTAAATTATATGAAATGCAGTTGAGCGTGGTCGGTGAATCATTCTATATGCACACGAAGGGCATATATCACCGAAAGTTACAGGACAGGTATTATGCGCGCCAGCAAGACTAGTCGTACGCGTATTATACGCAGCACATAGATACTACATATATATAGGCACACAGCTATGTGGTAGGCGTGTGTGTAGAGGGTAGACATCGAGCATTCATTTTTAATATCCGACCTGCAGAAATCCATCTGTTCAAATATTAAATAGCTCTCTCCGACAAGACGCCGGAGACTGTAACGTGTATGTTCGAAGTATATCTACAGCTGTACGTCTACTTTTTTACATTCCACACGCACTAGCTTATGCAGCTACTGATTGCAGTCTTACATGTGAGACCATATTATATTATTATGCCCACATTCGTAGTTTACCGCAGAATTTTATATTGTTATACCTGCACGTCTCTCGTCGAGATATCCAAATCGGATTGACATTCGAAATTTTGAAAGTAATGTCTTAATATAATAAAAGAAAAAATCAGACAATAGCTAGTTTAGATCATATCCTAAATGATAAACTTTTTGACACATTTAAATTATACATGAATCAATAACTTCATTATTTTTATAATAATATGTATTATGATATACCCACAAATCGTTTAGTATTAAAAATCATTTTAATATGTACAACCTAAAATACACATATTATACCGAATTTCGAACAGTAGTTAATATATTTATTGATATGAATATTAAAACAAATTTTATTAACAATCAATTTAAACAACTAATATTTTTTTTTACATCAAACTCATTACTAATATTAAGTCATATTTTGTCTGTGATAGCAATACTGTATTTGTTACATTTAGGTACTTGTTAATTTTGTGTATAATTTAGAAAAAAATAGCTCTAATTACTAAAATGTGACCTAAGTAAATACATATATATTACAAAATTAAAATCAATATTATACACTGAGTATAACAGCGTTTCATACCACTTACTGAAATTAACACAAAAAAAAAAAATTGTGGTCGATACCTTTTTGTGTTTTTTAGTACGTAAATGTGTTACTGTGTAAATGAGATGATAATGGTGCATGTGTAATCAATACCTATATTTTTATTTTATTCCCTGATTAAACAACGTATTTGATTTCTTGATAAAATGTATAGTCCCTCTCCAATTATTTACGGAGACACTACTTGAACTACTTATAATATTTTTTTATTCTCTCAAATAACCTGCATGTAAGTGACACATAATTATAATACAGCCAAACAGATACTATCACTTCGTGAAAAATCTAAAATATTAGATTTATGCAGTTATATAAGATGGTCTAGATTTCAATCTGAGATGATTAACGAGTGACGTTACTCATGATTTCTTATCAGTCGGTTATACTTTTTTACATCAATTGTAACTAACTCGGGAATGTGTAAGTCATGTATATATATTTATATGTAATTTGGTCATTAATCACAATATTATGAAAACGACCTTTTTACTTAAATTGTTTGCAAAGTACACATTTTCATATAATAGTTTTGTTATTAATTTTGTCAACATTCATCCGGTTCACTATAAGATAAAAATATTATATTATAACCTTGTCACATTGAAATGATGGATCTTGACCGAGTTATGAGAAATAAATGTCCATAATAATATGTGATATCATGATTATTATACAGTATACACATCGTTAACATTGGTTTTTCAGAGCATTGTTGTTATCAACCACTAGACTGTATGATTGAAATAAAAGGCGTTTCTAGATAAATAATAATGATTAGAGTTTTTGTTCAAATTTACTTAAATTAATTATTTCAATAATAATAAAATGTTTTTTGAATAAACATTAAAAAACTTACAAAATGAGTAAAAAAAAAAAACATTAATTTGTATAATAAATGTATACACGAGTGGGCGCATTGTTTTTCTGGCCAACGAAATAACCATTTTTTTTTTTTTTTTTAAGTTATTTTAACTTTAAAATAATAAGATTCGCTTCATTTTATTACTTTGATAGAAAAAGTTTTTACTAATCATGTTTTTTAATAATTTCTATTTTTCAATGATTTTTTCCCTTTAAAACTCTAAACTATTTGACTACTTGAGTTCAACTTCATTAAATACATAGTCACTATAAATTAATTTTAATTATCAAAGTTTTTAATTGTTTAAGATTTTAATTATAGGTAACAATAATATGTAAAACAGTTGTGAAATCTCTTACATAATACTTTTACAGTATAGTTATAATGTTAACTATATTACATTAGATTTAATAAAAATAGTGGTTAATTTCAAAATTAATAAATCATTAATATGATTTATTATCAGTTAACTTATTGAAGTTATATAGCCTAACACTTAACATATATCACAATAACTAATTAATTTATATAATTTTTGTTAGTCGAATATCGCCTTTTAATAAATATTAATATACCTATGTTTATTTTTAATCATATGGAGCAAAGAAAACATTTGTATTTTATATTATAAAGTAATATGTGAAATCTGCAGCGACATAATATGCTGAGCGTGTATAAAAATTATAATTTCAGGTACCCTTATTGTTTTACTTGAAATCAGAATGCACTTAGATTTTATAGTGGACTGCAGTCATTGATAAAAATACTATTAGAACAAATAATTGTATACGCTTACGTTAAACATTTAGTTATTAATATTATGCAATAAAAAATATCAAGATAAAAATAAAAATAAAATGCATGAAAAAAAACTTAAAGATTATAGTTCGACTATTAAAATCTGTATTAATTCGACATTTACCGTTCAAAATTGCTTGACAGTTTCAAAAATTACAGAAAAAAAAAATGTTGGAATAAAAAGATACGACAGATTTAGTTAAATTAAATATAAACCGGCGGTTATTATTATCCACTATTCCACAAAATACACTTTTCGATTTTTTTACAACACCCCAAAATAATAGTTTTCAACACTTGATAACAAATCTTGATAATTTAATAATTATTTTTTGCATGAAATAGCAATAATACGTACCGATGGCAAATTGTATGAAAATTTAATCATGGATGCTGAAGCAGTATTTTAAACGCGCTGTTTGAATCGACATCACACTTAGTTCAGGAAGATGCGAGACACTCAAAACCAACGGGAATTGTCGAAAAACATGCAATCGCGTTAAATATAAAACCATTTGTTAGGAATGCAAGTTCCTAGAACTACAGAAACGGAGCTCCGACTCCGAAATAACGACTTGTAAAGGGATGGCCATGCTTCCTTAAATGTGAGTGTGCGGGTGGCGACGATTAGGGATCGGGGGATTTGAGTTTTCTGTGATGAAATGTAACGGGTAGGGTGTTGAGTATGGGTACTCAGGGGCATGTTCATTAACGTTTATGGGTGTCAAGTATACAAATTCCTCAACGAAACGTGAGTGCAAATCGTGTACCATCGTACTCGGTCGTCGTTTTATGTACAGGGTTGAATGTGGTGGGACCTTTTACTAATTGAAAATATAAGTCCCGCGAACGTACAAAAACACTTGAGCTGTATTGTACGTGCGGTATAATAGTCCGATGTGATATATTATAGAGGGTAGGTATTTGTTTTTAAGTCGTGTTAAATTGGCGTGGAGTCCCCTGACCCGTGGCCAGAGATTATTTTTTTCCATGCAGGACCCTAAAAATTAAATACGATTATTGTACGAACTCGTCTTTAATGTCCGTGCTAGAAAAAAAAAATAGGTACAGTTACAAAATCACGCCCGCATTGATGCGTATCGTATTCGCGTATTTATTTTTATTTCGTCGTTTAAATTTTAATTTTATTGCGTGATCTTCATATTTTAATTAAAAATATATAAAACTGAAAAATCAAAACATATGAAAGCATTTGATCATAGAAATATTATACATCGCCTACTTCTAGTAAATAATTCAAAATTCCAACGATTTTTCGTCATTTAATTCTCGTAAATCGTAAAAAAATCAAATATAAAGTGGACACTTTATTTTAAATGCAGCTGCCACAAAAATCAACGAATGATTCATTTAAAATAAAAAAAAAAAAAAAAATGCTCTTCTTACGAATGAGATTTTTTGTTTAAAATATAACCGTATATGATGAGATTTTTTTATTTTTGCCCGAGGTAAATTTCGTTGACTATTTTCCGTAAGAAAAATTGTTGGTTTTTCAGTTATATCGTTAAAGATATTTTCTCCCTCCCCGAGGCGTGGACGGTTAGAAATTTATGTTCTGGGTTAACGGTATTTTCGAGGTCTTATTTCTCGCTTTTTCTCTCGCAAAATACCCGTAGGTGTGGCAATGGATATAAAACACGTTTAGAATGGGATTAAAGACCCGCAGAGTCACCCAGTATTTTGGACTGAATTACGTCGTCCAAGATAAGTACCAGCTCAACGACTTTGGAGCAAACCAAAAAAAAAACTTTTTTTAGTTTTATATTTAACTAAATGAATATATTTAGGTATACAAAGCTGATGTAATTTCTGAAACAGACAGATTTCTCAGCTTATTATTTTTTTATAAGCTACTCGCAATAATGTGCTTTTATTAAAATATATTTTTATTATTATTCTTCTTATTCTTATTATTAATATTCTTGACTTTACAAAACCTTTTATTGGAAATTTTAAAGGAATATAAATTATGAAAATAGACCAATACAATATTATTTTAATAAGCCGTTAAAAATATGTTATTTAATTGACTGAAATTTACAGATTAAAAACACGTTGCATATTACTATTATTATCATTATTATTTATATTTTTTATTTTATTTTAAAAAATTTTAAATTGAACAAAACTATTTTGGCACAACTAATTGAAAGTGATGTTAAAAAATAATAATAAATATTTCGAATACGATGTACTCGTGGCTATAGATTTTTGACGAAATAAATTCATAAAACGAAATCAATTTCGCAGACATGGTTATTCAATTAAATGTTTTAAAAGAAATAATAATAATATTTATAAAAGTGGAATGTATTAAAAACCTAGTGGTACGGAATAATGTTTTCATTGTTATAATACCAATGATGCTACTTACTGCTGCTAACATACCGAAACCCTCGGCGTCGGCCGAATAATAATAACTTCCTATAGAGACTTATCCCGTCGGAACAACGACGGCGCATTTGAATTGCTAATTGACTTCGCTTTGGTATGGCCGCTGTATATATGTTTTCTAGCCCTGCTGAATTTCTGATGGTAGCCAGGAGTATAGTTACACTGCGCTTTCATCTTTTCCGATGATCCATTTAGTTTCCAACACTTATATTATATAACACGAATCATTCATTTAGACACCGATTTCATGCGCGATCAATTACCTACAGTTGTATGATAAACACGTTAGTGTGTAAATTCGGATGCACGTTTTAGAATGTCTTATTGTAGTTTATGTCATGTTTTAAAACAATAAAATTTAGAAGTGTCTATTAGAACACTGAACTTAAATATTTAAACATTTAATTTTGATTAATATGAGATAGGCATTTTAATTAATTAATGTAAATATAAAACCATAAACTCAGTAATAAAAACAAATTGTGCTAAATTCACATTAAAAACGACTTATCTTCTACGCGTATAATTTTATAAATTATTTCATTGTAATATATAAAATATTATTTACACTTCATCTACCTTTTTTTTTTTTTTTTTTTTTTTAATAACACAGTTTGTATATTTATGTTTATACTAAAATGTTGCGTTATAAAATATGATGTTTTAAAAGAAAATGGTTCTTTAATATCAGGTAGATACTAGGTTAAAAAATATAATACACTCAAAGAATCTTCTCCATTTTAAAACCGTAACTATCTCTGAATCTACTTATCGTCTTTCTATCTATCACACTATCTATCGCGCTCTCTCTCTCTTCATCTATTCTCTATCCTTTCTCTCTTTTTCTATCTTTCTCACTCTCTCTGCGTTTTGTCATAAAGATGGTCTGTGGCGCCCAAGAGGTTATATTGTCCCCGCCAAAATTACTTCTGCTACTGAAAAACACGCGATTGGCAAAGCTTCGACGATGGTTCGGACCGATTAGGATTCAAGGAGCCGACATAAAATTCAAATTAACTCGAATAACAATATAATATTATGTGTTCTTGTATAATAATAGTATTATGAACACGCACAGAAGACAAATAGCATTTCATTTTTGAGACGATGCCAAATCACCGATGAATCATCGCAAGAAGGGCGTTTAATATCACCTCGACATCGTGGACCAGTAAATTTTTTATATCTTCTCTACCATCAAACCGATTATGATGCATAAAGCAAATAAATCGATGTATCTTCAACAAGGGTCAGCTACTAAGGCACCTGCAATACTTTTATATTATTACGTTGTAACGATATTATATCAATAACAAATGATATTATAAATTGCGACAAAAAATACTAAGAATACTCTCAAATAATTTCAGTGTTTGAATCTTATATTTTTACTACTGTATAATGTATTACGCGATGTTTTTAGTGGTAATAGTTTTGTTTTTGCACTGAAAACGTATCGGCGGACGGACACGGACGAAAACAATAAATAATTCGCGTCGACTGTGAAATCGCTAGCCATGTTTTGTGCTAGACCGTAATAATATTAGTTGATACTGAGTTGTCAAGAAATGCCGGTACTCTGAAGTTAATATAACTGCGATGGAAAGGTAGGTTGTTGAAATCGTAAAGGGATGTGAAGATAACGAATTGAATTCACAAACGTCAGAGATGCTTGTAAGAGACAAGTAGGAAGCGGTGTGTTATGTATACCCGTTGGGAATTGTTGAGTACACATACACGTCCGACGATATAGTTTTTCGTTGTAAAATCACCATCGAGTTACCGCGATCAGCTAGGTTTTAATATTATTATCTTCATTTTGTTTGTTTTGCGTAAAATGATATAGGTAAATGCTTCACGGTAAATCGCTTGTGCGATGGCACAGAATTTATATACCTATATACTCGATTTATTGTATTAACGTGATTGCAATCATATACGAATTCATCGTAATAACCGTCGAGACAGAGTTAGATTAAATTCATTCTAAGTTTCGGAACCCATATCAAAGTCACCATCGCACTAGTAGGTTTGTTGAGCCTACAGCTGGTTTTACTGCAATATTCTATGTTCCACAAATCATCGTCCCAACGTCGGATTATGCTGTACGTGATTTAATTATTGTTCACGTATGGGTTTCAATGCTTAATTTTTTAATTCAAAATACAGAATAATTGTTTTTGGGTTTTCATAAAATTTAGAGAAAATATAAAAATATTGCATTCCATATATTAATGATAACACGAGGTCATATATATTATTATGATAAATTTATGAGGGCAATATACAGTTGCACTGTATCATTATTTGAACAACAAGTAGAATGTTACAATTGTAGATATAGATTCGAATATGATTTCAATATTTAATGGTTAGTATAATATGATAACATTTTAATTTAACTGCAAGACGGCAATTTATTTTTTGAATGTTTTCCATACAAAAACCAATTACATTAGACATTGAATTTTCGTTCTTGTCGATTTAGTATTCCAATAAATTATATTTCCTTAGTTTTTTATTCGTTCGAAACAAGTTCAAATGAATTTTTAAATAAAAAACAAACAAAATAAACTTTACTTATGAAACTTTCGGTAATTGCTTTATATTCAATACAACATTCTTGATACACGTTTCAAGTTAAAACGTATCATATGATTTGAGTATACTCCATTATCGAGTGTGTTGTACAAATACACGAATTATCGGAATCTTTAAAATAACGACTTAGTCATACCGATTTATATTATTATAAAAAATGTTTTTCAATATTTCTGTAAAATCTTTAAGAATTGTCTCGTTGGAATGATGCCGTCGCGAAAATTGTCTGAAAATATGTTAAAAATTAAATAAAATAGTTGTACATACTCTAATAGCTAGTACACAAAGTTGCGCATAAAATGGCGATTTTATTTTATAACAAATAATAATATTTATGATATTAGGTTTAAGAGTCTGTGGTATAGAAACTTTTGTTCATTTTTTTAACTATCGATAACCTTGATGAGGACAAATTCGGTTCGATAATCATATCGCTATCAGTATAGTTTAAACATTTGAGTATCACCAGCCACGTAGTATCGTAGTCATTAATTATTTCACGAATTCAAAGTTTGGCGTGTAAACTATACTTACTCACTAGGATATATTTATCTATATTTGAAAGGACTTTGTAGTGGTTATCAAGTCATATAGCAGTGTATTCTATTTTTATGGGTATGATGGTGACCAATACATGTAGACTATATTACTACTCAATAATTGTTTAATTTTTTTATGAATATTGTAAAAATTTATTAAAATATTTTTATAGTCTATTATTATTTATAATAATCAATAAAATGAAATATTGTATTATTTATTTTTATTTTTTTTTATCTATATCTATAATAGAATTTATAATTTAATTATTAGTTCTTAATATATTATTTATTTATTTTTCATCAACAGTATATCATTCCAAAATACATCTTCGTGTACTCTAACTACTTTTAACTGCAATAGGACTTCATCTGTACGGGTATCCACGTAAATAACAGCATTTTCTAAAAGAAATACTTCCCAAGCCCCTATATTTTATTTAAATAAACACCCCATTTTTTATTGACGTTTTACATCCATATCGCTGATATAAGATAGATAATTATGATTTTTTTAAGTTAATAAAAATCTAAATCTTTATACTCTTTTACAAATCTTCAAATTATATAGAAAAAGATTTTTGGAGGTAAATTATAATTGTCTCTTCAGAAAAAAGCTCAAAAATAAAAAGAGTTCATCTTTTTTAAAAATCAAGGATGAGTTAGTCATTTAGTATTCGGATGTTTAATATATCTGGACGCCTTTTTAAATTTCCTTCTATTTATTGATCGGTGGGACAACATGTTTCATCTATTTCTTTAAAAAAAGCTAATTCTAAGAAACGAAACAAAAGAAACGCGAGTCTTCAGCAGCATATTCCATACCACCTATTGCAGTATTCTCTCCCCATTCTCTCACTCATTCTCCCTTCCAAATTCTAAAAACACACTTTTTAAATGCTAAGAAGAGAGCACGTCATCAAAGATGTTTTCAAGTTTGTTTTCGCCATTCGTGTAATCTTATTCTCTTATATAACACACACATATACATCATACTGTTAGCTGGAGGAAGACGGGGGAATTACAATAAAAACGAGTATGATATTATTACAGGATCTCCTAGCAATAAAGGAGCACTGGTATTACAAGTATAAATTCTTTGCTAAAAATGATACGATCATAACTATATTTCTGATATAATCAATACACTAATTTATTGCTTTTAAAAAATGATTTAATTACTGATGGTAGCATAATGTTTGTTTTTTAAATGTTCACATAAAAAATAAATATAATAAGAAAGTTATTATAGTTACTACACTATCAACTACAGTAAATATATTTATACCTGTGTATACCAAGAATATTTTATGTTATGTTTTTCATATTGCTATTAAATGAAGTAATTTGTTTTTTCAGAATTGATATTGAATAAAAATTCTTATTTTTACTTAATTTTAGATTCTGATCAGAGCAATCATTAAGCTGATTTATGTTTTTTTGTATGTATGTTTAGTGTTTACTCGATAATTAGTTAAAAAATATTTCGATATTCAACTTTGAAAGTGGTTTCAAACAGAAAATTGGATTTATTTTGTACTTTAAAGGAGTAAAAAAAAAAAAATAGCCAGTATTTTTTTTTAAATAATCGAAAAAAAATAAGGAAAAATAAAAATTTATACTCATAAACAGTTTTAACAATTTTTTTTTTTTTTTTTTGTTACTTAAAAACAAATAACCGCAGATACTTTGATTTTCAACAAATATTGATATAATTATTTTTATACATAATTTTAAAAATATTTTGAATCTTTTTGAGCTATTTAAAGATATTTGAAATTTTCCATGTTATTTAGTTTCTTTTTTCGTGAATATCGATAAAAATTCTTCATTTGATAAAAATGTTAAAAAGTTTAATACAAGATTTTCTGTAAGCCTTTCTTATATAGCTATACAAAAATATTCAAAATACGTTATACAAATTTTTGACACAAAATAACACACATCATTGTAAAATCAATACATTTATCACTTCGTTCAGATTCTAATAATATAACTTAATTTAAAATTATAACACTTTCAACAATTAATATTTTTATCAAAATTATTATGTTTAGATTTAATTTAACCGAAAATAATTAAAATTTGATTAAAACGAATATCTTTATATCCATTTCTTTATCAATTTTGAATAGTTCTTTTAAACTACGTTGAAAATAAAAACATGTTCTGAAGTACAACATCTGTGTTGAATTTCCAATCGACCGATACATACAACTTTTTGACCCTTTTTTTTTACTTTCTTGATACATATTTTCTAAAATGAATCACAAAATTGTAAAATAAATAGCTCTGTATCGATTTTCTCAAAATATTATACAGTTTAAATTTAACGTAAAATAATAAATAAAAAACGTTTTTACTGTGAAATATTGTAAACTTAAACTAAAATATTAAATAATTGTTGTGTTTAGATTGATTTTGTCATTATCTTTAGATTTAGATATAATTAAAATGATGTATTTGTACTCGTATTCGTATGCAATTTTATGATTTTTTTACTTAAACACTTCGTTCAAATTTTTTATTGTATTTTATTACAAAGAATATTGAAATTTAAAAAAAAACATTTTACATGTCTTATTCTTTTTTTTAATTTTATTACTATAGTAAATATCCAGTGTGTGTGTTACTGTATCAGACATATTATAATGACTTAACACGTTACACATTTACTATAACAATATATCTATAATGATTTTCAAGGACTTTTTTAGAAAATAACTAAATAATAAATAAATACATTTGAGTGACTAAATATATTTGTTTTCTACACTATATTTTAATCACTATTATATAAAAATTAGCTATTAGATGGCAAAACTGGATTAATATAATTTTACCAACTTTTTTTCAATTACACAAAATCTCCGGTCTCGAAATTGTGTGACCACTATCGATGGTGAAAAATTGAACGTGGTATATTTTAATAATTCATACTTAGTCCAAATTATATCACCCATCTTGGCATTCTCATCGAAAATGTGCCAAATTTAATTTCAAAAATGTACTTCAATCTTGAAGAAAAGATACAAAATCCTTTAATAGTTTTGAACTGTTTATAAAAAAAAAAAAATGTTCATTTTTTTGTAAGACTGGGTACTAACTTTCTTATTTAGCTCAAATCGTGAGATTATAATACAGAAATAATGTTTAAGTCTAATATCTACTTAAATCTAATGTCGGTATGTTGAATACAACTTTTGGTATAACTAAAATAAAAAACAATAAATACAAAATAATATTCATTAATATTTATAAAACAATCCAATTTCATATATACCTATAAATAACTCAGATTTAAATTACATATATAATATATACTTTTGTTTGTTGTAATAAAGAAATGTTCTCGAATTGTTTGTATCAGTTACATAATTGGAATATAGCAAAACACCCAGTACACAATATACTATTAAAACATCATAAAGTTTAAATTAATTAAGGTTTGTTTTTATTTTTATAGGAATATTAAACAGCATTGAGTTCAGATAACTTTTTTTTACATAAATAAAGGTATAAATCATTAAATTATATTATTATCATATGACGTACTTTATTTATTTTCTTTTTTTTTGCATTTAAGTTATACTATTACTGTCTCCGTATTTCATGTAAAATATATAGTTAAACTGTAACCATAGTATGCAATAAAAACTGTCTTAAGCAGAATAATATGGGACCAACCGAAATTCAGCTTAAAGGTTCCGCTTTATTGAGTAAAACGGAAAAATTCCAGATTTTTAATTCGTATTAATTTTTCATGTTACATAATTAGCTTATAACATTTATAACTTTTGTTTTTGAGTTATTCATTAATTATTTTATCAAAAAATTATTAACAATGTATATCACATAATATAATAATGAAGGTAAGTAATTCAATTTAAACATTTAACTTTTCCAAAAATCATAAAGAGCATTTTATCTTGTCACTGTTGCTGCTATTTTTCCTTCTGTGTGTTGATTAATTGAAGAAACTATTTAGAGAAGATTATTATCTCAACAATCAATGACAAACTGATGTGAATTTTTTATCTCAATTAATGTGTCTCTGTATGTTTTTATTGATGTATCAAATTTATCTTTTAACCATTCTTCTTTAATTTTATTTTGATTCTTAATAGTATCGTATTCTTGAGTTTTTTCACATTTTAATACGTTTTCAATTGTTTTACTGGATGTCCTTTATTGCTCATATCAATAAGTTGATATTTTTTATTTAATGATAGACACGTATATTTTGGCATTTTTATGTATATTTGAATGGACGTCACTTTGTACAAGCAAACATTTTAGTGTAAGACTGTTAGTGGTGTTAGTGCATAACTGTTTCACAGCTCCACATACAGAAAAAATTTACATCGCTAATACGATAACCGAAAATACAAATGATCTAACTGATAATATATATGCGGTTCAGTTTTATCTTAATTATAGTTTTACGACGTACCTACATACTCGTATAAACATTATGTGACGCGTGTCATATTTCCGGTTTGTGCAAGGTTTTTATATGCATGGGACCTACAAAATCGTTCTGTTTCCTCATAGGAAAGTTCCGT
Organism: Melanaphis sacchari; assembly: GCF_002803265.2. Classification (NCBI taxonomy): domain Eukaryota; kingdom Metazoa; phylum Arthropoda; class Insecta; order Hemiptera; family Aphididae; genus Melanaphis; species Melanaphis sacchari. The sequence goes on along the minus strand of NW_020271380.1, from coordinate 2,558,414 downwards.
TTTATTGAAGTTCAACGTCTATATAAAACTATATAAGAGCATACCGGGACCATAGAAAAATTCCGTATTGGATAGTTTTCCGTTGTATTCAGCGTTCGTATTACACAGATTTCACTGTACTAAATGTATGAAAATATACAATTACTATATCATGGTTAAGGGCTAGTGAAATCTTTTTATCTAAAGTTCAGATTCTAAACAATATTATTTAATTTAATAAATAAAAAAAAAATTCTGACCTTTATTTTAGTATTTTACTAAACGGTATCACATTACTTTTACAAACAGGCATTATATCAGTAGAAAATTATTTAAGCATATTTAAGAATAAAAATATAAAAATTATTTTATCATCAATAAAACATTTTTAATTTTAAAAAAATCATAATTTATGAACAAATGTCATCTATTTATAGTTTACTTATCTGTGTTTACTATTTATAATGATTTTATTCTAACCTTTACTAACAGAACATACGATACCTATGTTTGCAAACTTGACAACACTTGTTATCGCTGTGAAATACTGGCTATTACAAAATTCCGCTCCACTAGCAACCCAGTGGTATTAACCATCCAAGGCAAGCTCATTCAGTTACGATAATAATTTATGTTATTTATGTTTGAGTGTATGTTAACTTTTTTTTTTGTGATGATTTATTTTGTTATTTTTAATACTTTAATTACTATAAAAATATAATTTTATATTATAGAAGTGTTAATTTTATTTATAAATAAAAAATATTGACTTATTTTGAATAACTTGATTAAAAGTGTCAAATTATTTAGAAATAAAATAGAATTCATGAACAAATCGAAAGTAAAACCTTTTTTTTCCTTTTTTTTATATCATATATATATATACTCGTAATATTTATCTTTAGAATAAATGTATAATACTATAATGCATTATGATAAATGAGTATTCCCATACTTCAGAATCAGCATTATTTGCTGATTTATATTATGTTGCAAGCGATTATTTAGGTTATTAATGGCATAAAAGTATTTTTTTTTTTAAATTAAATTTATCTTGATGTAAAGATGTAGAAATCCGCACTCAGCTATTCGACTAATCTATCTTGGATTTCTATTTTGTTAATTTGGTCCGAAAAACTTCCTCAACCCCACACATACACACACACGCATCTATAGTAGTAAATATAAATAATATAATGTTTTAGATATGTAATATATATATAATATATTAATATACATATCCACACGCGTAATAGTAAATTGAAAATTAACAATTCGGTATTACTTGCAGATCACAATCAGAGTTATGGTAGCATATTATTGAACGATAATTGTCATGGAATTGTATTCACCACATCTTTTCTGCTCTACAATGCGTAAAAATAATATAACTTTTGACAAACAAAGTAGTTCCTGTCTGAATGTTACACACTTTCTGTTGAATACATATTATTATATTTAAATATATATTTATAATACTTGGTGAAAATTCCAGAAGTTTCATGGCGCAATCTCTTCTTAGTGGAATGTTACTCATTTTGTTTTTTTTATTTTTAATTCAATCTAATGTGTTCCGAGAAAAAAAAAATGCCAACATTTGTTTTTAATTTTCTTATTAATTAAAATTCCGCAGTCTCAATATAAAATGTGTACGTTTAGTACACTATGTATAATATATTCATATTAATAAACTTTCCCTCGAAACATTATTACCACGCCCAAACTACACAATACGTAATTAATTAAATGTATTACTTATATAAAATATACCTAAACTTGGTGGTACACCGCCAACTTTTATAAACTGAGTAATAATTTTTTACATCAATTAAACGTGTAGTACTTAGTCTAAAAGCTGCAAAAAAAAATTGAAACGAATAAATCATAGCATAGTATTTACTATACAGGAACTTCAAAATTATATAAGATAGTAGATTTTACTTTAAAATAATCAAACTATCTATTTGAGACAAATTTGAAGTCTTATAATAGATGAATTTGATATTGATATTATTTGTTCAAGCAAAATACTGAATTCAATCAAAATTATATCAATACAAAATGGAACATTTTTTTATATATTTTTCAAACAAGTGATTTTTTTTATTATCTAAAATAACGTAAAATTCTTTTTTTTAAGATTATAATTACTTTGTAAAATGAAGTATTTGAAACTTGAACGAAACTTTGAAATGTTTTCATACAAAAGAGTCATATTGTATTGGTGTATTTGTCTATAGATCACTACCAGAGAACATTATCATCATTCACGGAATAAAATTATTCACGCACAAATTTCATTGTTAATAACATAATTATTCAACTTTGTAGTCTAAAACGGGTTTATTAAGTTATGGTTGAAACAAAACATCGCTGTTATCAGGTATGGTACTATACTCCAAATAAATATATTTTATCGAATTATATGACCATCGCGACAAACACGAATACCACTGTAAAGAGAAAGGATGTACTTTAAGTACGTATAAGGCCATCCTTTTGGATAAATGACCACATATAATCAGTTATCGAAGTACGATCCAATGTCTACTTTTGGTTGTAGACATGTTGATAACTGCAACGGTGATAAATTATGAACGTAGACGAGTCAATATAAATGAAATAACAACGTTGTCATTATATTAAACTTGACGCATTTATCAATTAAGTAGATCACTATAATATGAATACTGATATTAACTATCGAGAAAGTTAAATCCTCAACACATAAATCCCGTCCAGACATTTTGTCTTAAATCTAGTGTTGAACGGCAAATTATATAGGCAATATAGGTGCATTACCGTATTGAAGAATAATAAATTTTAAAATAAATAATATATTATTTTAGGTAGAGGTACTCAAACTTCTGATTAAATTTCCAAGTAACTATATACATAAAGGTTTACCCTCCTAATACCTATTGTTATCAACAAAGTAAAGTTACATATTAGTAGATAGAAAAAAATTAAAAAATAATTAAAAATAAACAAATATTAGTTATATAATCAAAGTTATAATAAAAAAAAAAAAAAAAAAATTAAAAAAAAAAAAGTAAATTTAAATTTAAATTTAAATTCAGTATTTTAACTAAAGTGTTCCTTTTCAATAAAATTACCGCTCTTGAATGACGTTTCTCATTTCACTTCAGAGTAAATGTTCAATATTAATTATGATTAGTAATTACAAGTACACGCGGGCTCTCATTTGAAAATAAACTACCTCGCACTAGTCGCACCTGTAAACAAAATTATTCATCAAAAATTCTAAATCTATCAGGATTAACATCTTGTGACATTAAAACACACTACTAAAATGGCATAAATATATTTTAGAATATAGTCAGAGTAATAGTATATTTTATTAAAAATGTATAGTGTTGTTTCAACATTTTAAAACTCAGAATTTGAATACATTTACAGAGGCATAATTAATGGGTGAGCATAATTGATGAATCAACCTATACATAATGTATTTATTTACTACCAAAGAGACGTTGAAAATATTTTATACCTTTATCCGGAATGTTCATTACCAATAATGTTATGAGCTCGTTTGATCTTCTCGTACCATCAGATGTGGATGAAAATAGAGGGGTTGTAGCACAACACAATCAAGTGACGTAGGCAGCTATATTATATTGGATTATTCTGACTGCGAAACGGCACTGATTCATCATTATTTGTGAGGGCGTGCTTAACCGTCACTGCACACCAATATTGTTGTTAATATTGAATACATATTGAAGCATACTAATCTAAATGAAAGTCTTCAGACAAAAGGCAAAAATAATTTTGTCGTTGCTCGCAAGGTTTACACTGACGACAACGACGAAAAACTTCTCGATCTCTAGAACCTATCAGTACGGTTCGATTGATAATAGAATGAAAAGTTCAATTATAGAAACGGATTACTTCTTTCCACCTCCACGATCGGCAGCAGATAAAATTATGACCTTTAGCGATTTACGCAATAAAATCAAGTTTGACCGGAAAACTGTCTACCTGTAATATAACTTTATGTACATATAACTCTGGTAGTCATGTTCCCTTCGGACAGTTCGGCTTGCAACAGTTTCTGAGAGAATCATTAATAATTTCATGTTTTTACTGTATATACATAAACGATTTAAATGGATTCTAACGATAAAGAAGTCATCATCGGTCAGCTCTATTCGTCAATTATACTAAATAATTTAAAATTGTACTTGCCTATATCATAATAAATAAACGTATTTTGTTCAAGTGTGCTTATACAATTATGTATATAATAACAGCTATAACATGAAAAATAATATAATAGAATACTTAATCAAAACATATTATTAAATTGACATTTTATGCGAGGAAAAATTTAATGTATTCATATATCGTAATGATCAGGAAAATCAAATATTAAATATATTATTAAAATTAGGTTTAAGCTAGTACTACACAAACCATAATCTTTCCCTTCTGCTTATGACGTCTATAGGCAACTACTCATCTGTGCAAAATACGACAAACTAATATAAATATATGTGTACTCATGAATTATTTTTTTTGTTTTTACTCAACTACAAATAAGTAAAATTGCATATAAAAAATTATTTAGGCCTTGAATTGTATGCAAGCATTTTTATTATCTGTTTTCCCACTTAATTTTTATTGTACTAAAACACTATTTTAGATTAACAATTCCGTTACTCAAAATGTTCTAAATTCTATTTTATCGATTATGGTTAAATATTTATTTAATTTTAAATAATTAAAAATCCAATTAGTATTACTCGATTTCATTAATTTGTTATTATCATATTTTATGATGTTATGTTTATATTCATTCAATCAAGATTTTGTATTTAAATCATATTATATATCTTATTAATCAAATTATTCACAATTAAATATAACATTAAATGTATACGCCTATACAATTTTAAAAAGATAATTTATTGAATGATAAAAATATTTGCAACGTTACAAAATGTTTTAATTAAACGAAATTACATAAAAAAAAAAAAAAAAAACAGTTTCTCTGCATTTCCGTGTTTCAAGATAACGTTAATAAAAAGTTTTCACAAACAATTAGTATTTCAAATTTTTCATAGTATATCTCATTAAATAAAAGACCAAAATATCGAAGATAGATATACAAATACACAATTTATGCAGTATCTTCTAAGATTTGTTTGTATAGTTAAATTTCTGCTTTATGTTTTAAACATAAATTTTATTTACAATAATTATACGAAATTGTATGTTATTCAAAATTATATTTTCAAAGAAAATTAAGTAAAAACAAATAAATTATATTATACTTCATTAAAAATTATATATTTGTGTTTTTTTTTTCATCTTATATTCTTGTTCGGTCAATATTTTCTTAGAATATCCTAAATTAATATACCAGAAGCTCAATTAAAATATCAAATAGAATAATCCCATATAATTATAATAAATAGGATACTATATTTAAATCTAATTTAAAGTAATTTAAATGTAATGTATTTGCTACAAACGTCAATAACAGTTGCAGTTAAGATGTAATAATGAATAACAATAATAAAAATATATCAGGTAATACAAACTATTCATATTTTCTTTATACTTTTGTAAAAGCAATTTTTAATGAACTTGTAACAGTTAAAAATATTTAAATATTTAAAAATCTAAAGAAAAATTATTATGTGTGTCCGTGTGTGTGTTATATAGTTTCATATACTCGTATTATGGCTTAATAAAATTCTTACTTTTTTTAATAGATTTTATTACCAACATTTTAACTTAAAGTTTTAGAAATTTTAATATTTTAAAGTATATTTTTAACAATATTTTAAGATCACTTAAGATCTCAAGGAAAAAAATCAGATATTTTCAGCATCACCATTTACATTTTGCATGTGCTGCATTTAATTAGTTAGAGTAGTTTTTAAAGTGTATTAAAAAAAAAAAAAAAAAATGTTTAAACAACGCTTTTAAAACTAAAAAAAGAGCCATAACTCATAAGTCATAATTTTAATTTTCAAATGTAAAATATAATAATATGTACAGATATAATTATAAATGGTTTTTAGTACGCTAATTATATAAATAAGTTACTTAAACTAAATCTTTATTAGTATAATATTTATTTATATTTGAAACAAATAAGTACCTACCTAGCTAGCTAATACTAAAATGTATTTATTGACCTTATTATCATATATATAAAATATCATTTTCTATATTTTAAAATGTTTACATATATTAGATTTTAGTACTCCGTTAACAATCTTAAAACAAAGTTCAAGTATGTTAAAAGTTTTTTCGAATAAAATAAGATCAAAATACCAAGATATTTTAAATCAAAATTAAATTTGAGAATAACCAATATTAAAAATAAACTATAATTAATTAACTAACCAGTTTATAGTTAATTGGTACATAACATATAGTATACTTAAATACATAACATACGAGATAAGCTACAAGTATCGAACTTTTTTAATTATCAATATCTGTTAAAGAGAGATATTTTGTGAAACTTAACTGTATTTGTTTTTTAACACAATATGTATTAAATTATAATTAATTCATCATGTAAGTAGCTCTCCATTTATTCAGTTTAAAATATTCAGATATGAAAATTTTAATAATATTATTTCACAAATTATAATTACGTTCAAATTTGAACTTTAAATGTTTATAAAGAATACACGCATATTTATTTAATATTTTTAAATTACTTAAATAAAAATAATAACGAACCTTGTATCAATAATCAATATTATACTAGACATTTTTTAATTTTGTCGACCTTTCAATACGTAGTATCAACTAAGCTCTAATTTTTTATCAAAAACCACTCTCAAATTGAAAATTAAAGCATTTTTTCTATTGATTTTTGTGAATAATGACTCAGTAAAGACACACATAGATTATTATAAAATAAATATATTCTTCGCTTCACTATGGATCTAAAAACCAAGAAATCGTGCACGGTAATGTCATATAATATAAATATCGACCGTCACAAAAGTGTTTTCTCTGTATTATTTTATAGTACAATATAATATCTGAATAATTTAAATGTGTTTCTATATTAAATTATACAAATGCATGATACAAAACGCATTTTTATACACTTTATTTGGTTAAATGACATGTATGTTACATTTTAATAGCTTTCAAAAACTTCTTAAATTCCCAAAGTGGCACCTTCTAAAAATATCATTTTTTTTTTTACTTCTGTTGTAATGTATAATATCAAATATAAAAATTGTACACATCATAATAATTGTTTTATAATTTATGCTAAACATCAAAAATTAGAAAAATAGCTTCTGACAACAGACATAAGTTATATTTAATTATAATTATAATTATATGATCTGAACAAAGAAAATTATCAACGACAAACTAAAAACTTTTTATTCCAGCGATACGCAATACTTTGCAAAATTATGAGATGTAATAATATGACCCGTGGGCATAGCTGCGCGAGTTTAATGATTCAACGTTGTGTCTACCAGCCATGGTATAGTTCGTTTCCATTAGATTGCCAATTAACAGTCCATTTATTTTTAACTGCCCATTAAACAACGTAAATAATTGTCTGTTGTTAGTTTTTTATGTATAAGCAAATAATCTACCGGTATAAGTTGATGAATTTTGAGGGGAAAAATGGTACTATTTTTTTCATTATATAAAATAGCATTTTTAAAAAAATTTCCTTTATATAATATGTTTAATATTAAACAAGCATTTTTTAATAACTCTAAAAAAATATCTGATATTGATGAATTCAAAAACTATCACCGTGTTAAATCTTATGATTTGACTATAATATTTCAGTTTAAGTAGCAAGTACTTTGATGGCAAGAAATTAATATAAACAATATGAAATAAGTACTAATAATTATATTAAAATTTAACTAATAAAAAAAAAAATTCGGAGAAAATAATAAATACTATGTTTCTTGAAAATATTTACCCGATGTTTTTGTGATCATAGATATTTTCAATAATCCGACAAATGAATTCAAATTCAAAATTTTAAAATTATATTTTCCTACACTTTTTTTTAATATTTTGAAATTATTTAAAATGTCTGATGAACATATAAAAAGCTTTAACAATAAACTTAAAGCACGTTTTAGAGTTATAACAATATTGTATTTATTACTAAACAGAGTATAATTGCAGGAAGATAGTTAACGTAGTTATGTATTATCATTTCCGAACAGCCGGCAGATAACAGAATAAAATAAGCTATTTTCTCTTTTTAAGTGATGGAAAATGGTTGTTACTTGAACCGTTAAAATTTAAAATATCTGCCGACTAGTTTTGTAAAAAATCTCATTTTAAATAATTGTATTATTATAGCGTAAATTTAAATTTTTCGTTGGGGAGAATTTTTCACTACTACGCCTATTGACCCGAACTACACAATAGTTGATTTTAGATTTTTAACCGTCAAAAGTCGTTGATATGCTCCAAAGTTCTAATTCTTCAAAAATCCTAAAATTGTTCGTTACTTTAAGAATCACTTAACTCTTATAATTTAAACTGTATATTTGGTTAAATTTACACAACTTTCAAGTGTAAATAAAAAAACAGCTTCTTACCGGGACTATACCATAAACATTTTTGTCCTTTTGCATATTATAAATAAAATATATAGAATGACGGTTGATATGGATCGCAGGTAAATAAGTAATTTTAATCACCATAGAATAACAGAAAATTATGTAGAGTATTTTACTTACCTAATCATCGTTTTATCAATAAATTTAAAATCATTTATCTATTTAAGTCATAACAATACAATATTTTTGAAAATAAATTATGAATAGGACAGATAAAACCAACATAATATAGGTACACTACTCCGTTCATCAAAACTTAAAATTTTTAAAACTTATAACTACTAATTATATATTAAGTTTTTTGCAAAACGTTCTGTTTTGCAATTACACTAAGTTAAAAATGTAAGTCATAAATTAAAAAAAAAATAAGAACTCATTAAATTATGAAAATAAAAATTAGTAAAATATTCAATTTTCCTTCAAAAATATCGAGTTGTCATAATTAAAAATAATGTATAAAAAAAATTTTATTTTTCAAAATAAATATTATATTAAATTTATCAGTTATATTATGACTGCGTTTACTGATAAATAAATAATCATCTTGTATGTAGTGCACATATATTATTATTACATGATGTACATATGGTGATCATTTCCTGAAGAAGCTCTGCATATAATTATTGTCATAAACGTTATTTTTTTTAGTCCTAAAACGCAATCGTCCGGATTAAGGGCGTGTCTCTGTGCTTTTTTGCACGCCCACCCGTCTATCACTGCTCACCCTTCCTACAGTGATGGTATATTAAACGGGCAAAATCTGCAAGGAAAACGGAATCTCTCCAGGACTTACAAATCATGTCACCGGGTAAAAGTCTGCAGGCTAATATTACCCGTCGTTAAGACCTGAGAGCGTATTATAATATTATATCATAATATAGATAATAATATTTAGAAGCATATTTGCGCACGCGTGCATGCATGTATTATGGTCTGTTAATGGTATTATGCACCGAACGGGACGCTACCATTACCGCGAATGTACAGTGGCGCAATTCTAATTATTATTTAGTTTCATCTGCCTGCGGCGGTAGTTGTCGGGCTAAATATATTTATATATACATTCACTTTGGCCACCGACATTACTTCCCTCTTACCTCTCCAACCCCGAGGCAAACCCCATACTGCACACTAACGTGCACGAACATATCTGAAAAGAGAGTGGTAGAGTGGCACATGATGTAAAATATTTATTAATTCAGGTAACCTGCTTTAAAAGTTTTTTTTTTTTTTTTTTTTACAAAAATGTAAAGTCAATATTTATTTTTTTTTTTTTTTAACTCTACTGTAATAATATGTTAAGCAGTTTACATCATCGCATAATCCATAGCATATTTTTATTTATTTTTTATTTTGAAAGATCAACTTTTTTTTTTTTTTTATTGAACTTAAGCCCGGCAACTAGGGCCATTAGCTGTTTGTAAGGGTTACGTTGTAGGTTGGTACGGTAGGTTGTATTTTTTATGATTGTTACGGTTGATAGCAAACACGTGTATGTGTGGCAAGGTTTTTAACCACTATGATCCCGAGTGGTCACCCATCCGGGAGCTAGTAGCTGTGGCCGTTACTTACTCTCAGTCGCATTCCGCGACTGGTAGCAGCCAACGCGCCACGCCAAGCCACAAAAAGATCAACTTACAACCATTATAGTAGTTTTTCGGCTTAAATGTCTTAGAGATCGTAATTTTTACATGACTAATAAAAATTGTAATATATTATATTTAAATACGTTTTAACGGATGGACCATGGGAAAGAAAAAACATGTTTTAGAACCTAAACATTAATATTGTATTGAAAATAAATACAGTACAGATCTGTCAAAGTATTTTGATACATCCAAAATTTTTGATAGGAGACTATCTTGTTAAAGTTTAATATGAAATGATAACCAAAAGGTTATTAGCTTAGGGTAACTATTTTTATAAAAATAAAAACAAAACAAGCAATTTTTATTAATATGATAATTTTTTTTATCTTTTCCAATTATATTTAAGTTACAATTTATTAAAATAATAAAATAATAATTATAATATGTTGCTCTTTTTAAAATTGTTTTATATTTTCTTAATATATTGATATTATTTTTTACTAACAGTATTTAATAATATAGAAATAACAAGATTAAAACGATACTATCTTTTTAAAAAAGGGATAAAAAGCGTCCTGTTTGAAGTTTGTTGGGACAACGGAACATGATGATAAAAAAAGGAACAATCCCATTTGAAACGGGACATATGGTCACCCTAGATTAGCTAAATATTTTTCTCTCTGTCATGAAGTATGCCAATTTGAAAAATATAATTTTGAGTAATTAGAAAAACAGTAACTTACGACATACGTATCAAAATTAATTCACTATTCTAAATTCTGAAAGTAAACCTATTAAAAGCTATTCAAATTGAGAAAAAAAAATCAATGACCTCTAACATTTTTCCATCATCTTAAGGTTTTATTTTATATTATTGCATAAAATCGAACTAGTGGTATAAAGTGGAATAATTAATTACACTCTGGGTCTGAGATCAAATTGGGCTACACCGAGATTTAAAATCTGAACCTCCGGGGATATCCATTGCTTCACTAAATCAATATTGATTATTTTGACGATGCCACAATCGTATTAATTGATTAACGAGAAACATCCACTAAAAAGTTTTTTTTCTAATTTCGGATTTATATTTTTTTTCTTTCAAATTTTCTATTTCATATCATATGGTTATATAAAAAATATAAGCGTGCAAATTCTACCAACTGACTAAAAAGTATTATTTTTATAAGTTATAAGCATGCATTATGCACACCATGTGAAAACATAAGAATCGATGGAATAATGTAATAAAACTTAAAAAATTTTCCTGCATATGACGTAAGTATTGAACGGTATACAAACTTACGTCGTCATTATACAACGCAGTAATATTATTTTAGAATCATTATTTTTTCACGAGGACACTCTAGCTCACTCATATTACATCTTTATTGTTTTCATGGATTTAGACTAGCAAATATAATGCACGCTTATAGAATGCATTATTCCTTTCGTCTACAGAACGATAATAACAATGAAAAATAGCGATTTTATCTGACAACTTTTAAAAATTATTATTTTATATTTATTGATTGATTTGATGAAAGGTGCTATTCATAGACACACTATACTGAGACATTAGATCACAATAGAAGTCAGGTCTGTTCCAGATTTAAAATATAATAATATTATGCAAATAATAGTTTTTAATGAATACACTACACACATTAGTCATCTATAATGTTATAAATAGTAAAAATTACATTATTATTATAAACGAGTCTTTTTTTTATATTACTCTAAAATAAGCTTGTTTAAGTTTATAATAGGTTTTGTATACTACTGTTTAGAAAGTAAGAGAAAAACATTTTTTCCAATTAATGTTAATAATATATAAAATTGATTTATTAATTTTCACGATAAAAATAAATATTTAAGTATAAAAGTTATTGATATCATGATATAAAAATATTAGTATTAATATTGAGCATAAAGCAAAATAAAACCAATAAAGCAGTTTAATATGTTCAATATTCGTGGTAATATTTTGTTTTCAATAAAAAATAATCTGAATATTAGCTATGATTATAACTCATTCTCGAAATTTTTTCTCTGACCTCTCATAAAGTCTTATAACAGTTTCCATTAGAAAGTTTTTCTATTTCAAGTACCTTGATATATATATTTATTATATATAATCCTATATAAGTACAATCGTTAGATTTAATGTGTATAAAACATGGTTCTTATTTTTTACAATTGTTGAACAGAATATTTTTTGCTATCTCACATCCGTAACATCTGAGTGAGATAAATACAATTAAATAAATGTAATCTTGTCATAACTACTACCTTTGCTGTAAAATATATAATTAAAAAACACAACGTATTACAAAATATATATTATGAGTTACGATAAAAATAAAATGTATCTGTTTGATATTATATTACGCTTTAATACTAAACAAAAATTCTTCGCATTAATTTTCTATGAATACTAAATTTTAAATAACTCTTTTATTCGCCTCTTACATAGTTTTGATCGATGTTAGATGACTGAACGCTTTTAACTACTATCAGATCAAACATAAATATAAACCTAAGTAAATGAGGAAAAACATTGAAAGTAACTTATAGAATAACTTAAGAAAACGTTGAGTTTTTGAATGTTTAATTTTAATAAAAGTATAAATATAGCGCAAAAAATTAGTTTTCTTATAGAATAAATATTGATCACAAGTATATTTAAAATTAATTAAAAATCTAAATAGATACGTAAATTATATAATATAGTGTTTGTTACTAAATCATGTACCTGAAATTCTATCAACTTTTAAGATTGAAAAATGATATATTTCTAAAATTAAATTAAAATGAATTCCAATTTAAAATATTTAAGAATATTGAATGAAAAATATTTGTATTTGTTTATTTTTTTAAAACAGCCATTGCAAAATATTACTGTATAAAAATACTAGTATATAATATATATGCGTATATAGTTCATTATTCAATGCAAATAAATTATATATATATTAGATTAAACAAGGTTAGATAAACAACTACGGCTCGAATTAAATAAATTGGTCGTTGAAAATCTAATTTACTGGTTTGGCGATAATGTGCTTATTAAAAAACCCGTCAAGACACGATAGGCACCCTCGAAATCAAATGAACGTGTTGATCGTTTATTAGTATGTAGTTAGTCAGGATGAGAAAATGTCTATTTTTTCGAACGAGTACTCGATCAATCCTCAATAGTTTAACATTGCACACTTTCAATGCGCGATCATCGAAACTCTTAAATAATTATTTACACACAACGCTTACGTTAATGCGTTTCAGAATATTGTAGTAACGTGATGTTCTATTTTAGATAACACCAACGGTGAATGATTACAATTTAATGAAGATATTCATGGTGTAGGTATTTCATCGGTTGTAAAAATAAAGTAATTATTCTCTGTACTACCGTAATAGCGCTGCTCGCGTCTACAACTATTCTGCAGACTTTAAACACCTAATACATTATATAATATAGTGTATCGTGCATAGTTTATTAACTGTTTGGTCAATATTTAATTCCAATGTATCAATAATCCAAACAAGAAATACGATGGTGTTGTCAGCAATTTACTACTTCATAATTAAATATGGATAGATACAAGGAATACGATATTTGAACATTTAAGATTTGCACGTAGTATGGTAATATTTTCGATAAAAACATAAACGTAGAAAAACGGTTGACCGGGATACGGACACTTCAGAGACAAATTTTTGTATACCTGACTAGCATTTTTATATTTATTTTCTGTAAGCATTAATAAACCATCAAATTCGAAAAAATTCAATATCTTTCATATATTACTAATACACCTAGTTAGATTCCGATTAGGCATTCATATAAGTACATTATTAGAATACAAAACATGGTCGGTGATATTATTTTAATGTAAAATTTAATTAAATATATATTATGTTAAAATATCAAGTACCTAATAAAACCTTAAAAACTAAGAATTTTAAGTATCAAAATATATACAATTTTTAACTGTAAACAATATACTTAGTAGCCAGTATAATGCTATACAGAGATATTATTATGGATTATGATTTTAATAACAACGTATTGTTATGTAAAAAATTGTCTTCTAAAATGTAATACTTACAACAAAACAAATTTTATTATAATGTTAGTCGTAAAAAATAAAAATGTTTATCATCTTACCAAACGCTAAAACGATATTAAATTAATCAAAAATGATACAGATATATAACAATTAAAATTAATGGTTTAAAGAAATATTTAAGTATTTTATAAGCATTTTATTACCGTTATACTTTTCCTAAGTGTGAAATATTTTAAGTCTAATTATTATGTATATTATTTAAATTAGTACTAATTAAATTAGCATGATAAAATTTATTACTCTCGTTTCTCACCGCAATTTAATCATAACGAGGAATAAGTATCAAATTATAATAGATTTATACATCTCATGACTAAAATTACCAATTAAACCCATTTTAAAAATAAATTACTTAAAATATATCTACCTATTAAAATTAGGTACCAAATACCTTTAGTTAAAATCAATAGAAATAAGAGAGGCAAAATATATTTTTTAAACGTACGTATTACTCAAAAATAAAATTCACTAAGAAATAAAAATAATATTGTTAAAATTAAAAACATGGTAAAAGTAAAAATATTTTAAATAAAATTCTGATTACAATTTCAACCAAAGTTTTAAATGATTTTTTTTATCGCAATGAAAAGTTTTAGTGAAATACAGTGCTGTGGTCAATCAGTCTTGTTTTTTGGTTTATAATAATCCTCTATAAATATACACTACTAAAAATATAATCTGTGTACTATATCTCACTAAAATTAGGTAAAATTAAGTTAATACATAATCACAAAACATATTTTATAAACAAAATATATCAGAGAAAAAAGTAAATTGATACATAAAAAATGTAGGTGTAAAAGTCGTCCGCATGCAGTAGTAAACAGCTATATATTATTAGAAAATTTACTGAACATAAAGACATAAGCATCACTTTTTAAATGGTCATTTAGTTATTGCAAATAAACCTTGACAATTAAGCTTTTGGTTTATAATAAATTTCTTTCTTATTTTTTAGAACCTTAAGTTTAGAATTTTTCAAGTTTTTTGACCGAGTGAAAAAATGTTTTTGTTACCTATCCATATTTATAGAAAACAAACTAAAAAAAAAACAAAATCGGATATTTTTAAATTAATTATAACATGTAAATATAATACTAATTTCAACACTTGGTTAACATTTCTAATACCTGCGATTGTTCGTTTTTGAACTACAGCAAAGCAAGAAAATCGATTTGTTCGAAAATTAGTTTTTAAATTTAAACTGAATAAGAATATATCATTATAAAATCACCACTTAAATATTTCTATTTACTCAATAATACATAATTATTGAAGTCAAAGGTAAATTACATTATATCTTTACCATAATAACCATTAACCGAAATATTTGAAGTAAGTTATTTTATTATTTTTTTATTATAAATTAATAGTTAAAGCCCATGTTACAAGCATACGTATACAATATTATAATCTAATATTTATTTACCCGTTGGAATACCTCTACCAAGTTTGCAAACATTTATTTAATATGACGTAGAGTATAAGAAAGTACAATAAATATAAATTACAAGATGTATACAATGTAAAAGTATTTACTTAGTATATATATAGAGTAACTAATATTAACAGACTATTTATTCTGAATTTAATCAAATTTTTATGTCTTGACGATATATAAATACACTGCAAAAATAAATCTTAATTAGTAGAATAAGTTGCTAACAGACATTAAACCATGTTTACAGGTGATAAAAAAGAATAATTAGTTTTTGTATTTTTGATAAAAAATAAAATAAAATAAAAATAGTGCTTTATTTTTTGTGTTTTTAAAATAAATTTTAAAAGTTAATTTTCTCTAATGACCGAGGATAGACTAATTAATTATTAAATTAATCATAAAGAAATGTTGAGCTGCAAAATTATTTTATCCAGTTATTTTAAGTTTAATAATTTTAAAAGGTATCTAAAACTCGAATGTATTTAAAAAAAAAATTAATATTGAATTGATTTTAACTATAAGATTGATTATATAATATACAGTTCTCGAACGTCAAATAATTTTGAAATATTTCAGCTATGAATGGATGATAATGGAGTGTATACACATTAACAATTAAGTATACATATTTGTTAAATCTCAGATAGACATAACACACAATGACAACTTAATACGTATCTGTACAAACACGAGGCATAATTTCAAAAATATACCAAGTGATTCTACTTATAACAATGTGTGCGGTATGTATACATGGTGATATAAAATCTAAATCATCGTGTTTGTTTATGATTTTTTTTTTTTTTTTAATATTTACCAACACAAACATACAATTTTAAAAAATTGGTCATAGTCATAAATTAAGTCTATCAGTGTGAGATGAATGTGCAAGAGTCGGAAAGAATGAATCACCTGTGCAAACTACGTCAAACAATAGTTTCGACTGTACGCACATAGTAAAAAGAACGTAGACAATTTTATTTTGTTTGAGTATTGTACAATGAAAACTTTATGGTACAAAATCCACCCACCGAAAGTTATTCGGAATAATCGAATTTTTGTAACCGTTCTGCAAATGGTACGTTGTATAAGAATAATGATAATTAAATATCATCAACTTCCAGTTCGGCTCACACAACACGCGAAACTTTGAAACACGTACCGATAGCTCCTAATAAATTAAAGAAGTTCCTGCAGCTGCGATTATTATATTGTAATCATGTCCAGCATAAACCATGACGGTTTTTAAAAAAATACATATACTTTTTTAATTTCATTTGTATTACGTATGTTGATGAACTTACAAGACACAAAAAGCAGGTTAAACATTTTTAATTTTTAAATAACTTTATTTTAATATTTCTATAATAATTAACTATAGTATGAAGTCCTTCACTACCTAACCGTCAAACAATATTATCGTCCAGCAGTATACAAATTGTGTTCATACGGTTTCTTTAATGGAATTTTGCCGACTAGAAGCGATTAAAAATTGAATTATTTTAAAAGCGTGATAAACTCTGTAAATATCATTGCGCACATCAAAATGGTAATCGATTTTGATGGTTTTGCTAATAGATTTTATCTAATCTAAATTTTACACCCAATACGTTGAGATACGATGAATAATTATTGAAAAACGTAGAGCGTTATGGCCAATAGTGTATTTACTTTACAATATATTTAGCATTTATTTAACAAAAAAAAAATCAGACGAGTCAGTTTTATTGAACGAAAATTCAGCGATATAATTTTCAAAATACAAAACAAGTAGAATTCAAGAGTAATAATTGCATTTTAGCTAGACGACACACTACAACCGTATGGAATATTAAATGGTGAGTATCTATTAAACCACTATAACAGAAATAAATAAATACAATTTACGAAATATTAGAGAGGGTTTTATATGAAATTGTTTTACTTTGAAGATGAAATTCTTATTATATTAATATGTTGCCAAGAAACAAGTCTGGGTCAGCCAAAGGGACAAATATATATATATACACACACACACAATTCACTCGTAAATGAGATATTGTGTTAATGGTTAACCGAAAATACTTTTGGCATCAACTTCCTTTGTGACCATGCTCTCGGTAAATCAAAAGCAAAACTCAAATGTTTTTCTCGTTTTGATTTATCTTTTATTTTATTTTATTCATTATTACGTTTGCGTCATTGTACTATAAAACCGTACATACACGTTTTGTCCGTCGTTAGAATATTTATAAATATTTAAAATTTCATTTTTGTTTATATTAACATATATTACATGGAAAAATGTATTCTTTTATCGATGCCATCGTGTACCTCTATAGATAGTATGCATTATGTAAACGACATATGCACAATGATTTCAAATGTACCTACATAGATACGAGGATTTATTATATTATACACAAACGTACTACAATAACATATTAATGTTTGTTTATTACATTAAAATGATGAAACACGAGTTAAAAAGTTTGATAATATAAATAATGCTAATATAATATGATTTTACATTGTACCACGAGTGAACATCGACTTACAATCTTATTATTGTCATATTTTTGTTTATTATTTTATTTATATTTTTTTGCGATATATAATATGCATCAAAATAATGAAATAAATAATAAACACACTTTTAAATTAAAATCATTTGTTAATGTATCTACCTGCTTTTTAAATTTTAATCCAAGAGCTGTACAAAATATTAAAATGAAGGCAACCGTATTTATTAACAGAATACAAATGGGTAGTCAAATTCAATACAAAAACAAGTAGAGAACCATTCTGCCGTAAACTTTGTAGTTGTCAAATGAAGCTCGTTATTTAATAAGTCAATGTAATATATGTGTAAAATTCGAATTCAATGATTAATCATTATATACGAAAACAATTCTGAGCAAAGACGATCAGTCAGCTTAGGTATATGTATTACAAAATATATTTATAATTTATTTAAGGTTTATTAATGTCTTTAATCGTGTATTTTACAACAACATATGTTGAATTCGTGTTGCCAAAATCTTTGTATTTATTATACATCAATACTCGTAATATTTAATTATTAAAATATTTTAATACACTTTTGTGTCAATTTAATAAATCACTAGAAAACCATATGAATAAATCCATTGTATAAATAAACAATAATATAAAATTAAACCAAATGATTTGAAAATGACATTGTATATATATTAATATTCGTACAAGTTTCAAATCACCACGAATAATTAATTTGAAATAAAAAAATAACTAAAATCTTTTTCTTTTTTTTGTTTAAATATGTAATTTTGTCCAAATTTTAACTTCAAAAATGTATACGAAAAAAAAATGAATTAAAATATATTATAGTTTTTTAGGTTTCAGTATAAAATTTTTAAGCTTTTCTCATATTAAATGTTCAAGTCTGAGCTGTAAAAATTTAATCATTTATAGATTTTTAACAATAAAAAATTTTCAAATAGAAATTTTGACGAATTCAGCAATATTTAAACATGAGGCGGTCATAAAAAATATTTCTGGAACTACGTTCAACTTTTCTTTTTAATTTCAGTAATAAGTACTTCTGTTGAAACTTGTATTAAATTTTCAAATCTTCGGTAAGAAAGTTAAAAACTTTATGAATGTTTAACAACAAAAAGCTATACAAATTTTAGCGATTTTAACAAAATTATGTTTTTAAACGCTTATAAAAGATTACCATTCTCAACTTTTTTTTTTTTAGTTAAAAAAAAATATTTTGTCAACAATCAGTGTTCCATGAAAATTTTTATTTTTCCAACATATTTTTTTTTAGATTCTGAATGGATGTGTGTTTTTTTTTTTATTTCTGTGTACACGATAAGTCGATAAAATGCTTTAATTTTTACTTAGAAAGTGGTTCTTGAAAGCAAATTGGATCTAGTTTGTACTTAAATGATTTAAGATTTAAAAATTTCTAGTATTTTTTTTTTTTTTATAATTAATTGAAATAAACGGAACATTTTTACGCAAATCCATTATAATTATTAAAATAATTGTTTTGTAACCATAGCTTTTAAAATTTAGACAATCTTTGCTCAGAATTATTTCCATCGTATAAAGTGGATTATTATTGAATTTAAAGGAAAAAAATATAAAATGTAATAAATCCTCAGTTCTCTTTTTATAATTGGAAAAGCAAAATAAACAAAACAAGGATATTTTTATGAAAATCCAATTTTTGACAAAATCTATTTTTTTATTTTTTTAATATAATTCATAAACGAGTAATCTTAAATGCTTGAAATTTTAACTAAATGTTTATACTATAATTTTCTATTAATGATAGAATTTTCAAAATATTTTAACTCGTTTTGAATTATTTGTAGGCATGAAAAATGTATAAAGTTGATAAACTCTATACAACTTGTATTGCTGATCATCATCATTATCAAGTATGTATTTTAAAGTTGTATACATTAAAATATGTAATTTTTGTCATACTATGTTTTTTTTTACGTCATCCTAGGATAAAAAATAAGTTTTTGTTATCTTGGTGGATATTTACTGCTACAAAAAAAAAACTTATTTTAATAAATATTAATTTATTAAGTATATTAGTATTAATTGAACATTAATGCTGTTTACTTTAAGCATTAATTATACGCGCTAATGTATATTTTACACCAAACTTTCGATTTATATTTCCATTCATAACTGTTTTTTTTTTTTAGTTATTCTTCTAATGTTTATAATACATATAAACATATAATAGTTAAGAATACATTTCAGTCACCACTTGTGATTCGATGTTTGTAATAACATAAACTAACTCCGTAATAAATATTTAAATTATTTTTTTGTTAGTTAACGAAATACACCGCACATAAAATACTTTTATCAATTATAATTTAGTTATCACAATAATTTTTTTTATTTATATGTCGTAATGATTAAATTTAAAACAAAATCAAGTAGTAATTTTTTCTTTTATAAGTAAATAAATACAATTATTTATATAATACCACATACTACATTGATTTCTATGTAAACCAAATTGGTGTATTAAATACATTGCACATATAACAATTGAAAAACAAGTGGCGCGCGTATATTCCAAGGTTGATAACTTAAGTTGCGCGTACTTTCCAGAAGCAATAAATGAAATAAATATACATAATATAATAATATTATATACAATTTAATGATTATAATAGTCAACAGATATGTTATTTTTACGGCCTATAGCACACTACACGAGTATATTTCTTTCCATAAATATCGATAAAAAATTAAACGTTGGACCAAAATTCTTGAAAATTTACACCAAAGTTGTATTATTAACTATACAAAAATTTAAAAATAAATAGGTTTAATTTTTTTATATGCACTTAAAATTAGAATTTTAACGACATTCGTTCAAATTGTAAAAATAGCTAACTATTTTGTAGTTAAAAATTCATGAAAACTTTTCTTTTTGTAATTTTAAAGTTTTGAACATTAAATACAAAATTATGAATATGTAGTTCATACTGAAATCATAAAATTTAATTAATATAATATTAAAAGAGAAATTATTTTTTATAGACATTTTAAGTTCCAGTTTGTATTAAATAATTTATTTAAAGAATAACGGTGTTAATTAATTTATTATAATTTAAAAACATTATTCGTGGAAACTTAAAACTTTTCCATAAATTATATTACTATGAATATAATTACACACAATGACATTTTTGTTTTCTTATTAGATATTATCATCTATTGATACTATTAAAAATAAATCTCGGAAAAATTCTAGTTAAATAAGTTGTATAATATGATATAAATATAATATATTATTATAATAATAAAATATTAATAATACAATAAATGAATCGATGTATCAACCTACTGTATTTAATTTTTTTTTCTAAATTATACAATCTGTAAATGATATTCATTTAAATTTTTTTAAGTAAATAAAAAATAAAAAATAAAAAATGTTATTCAAATATTTTAAAACTGATCTTAAAACGAAATGAAACACTTAAATCTACTAGGAATATAATCTTCCTCAGAAAGCATATATTCAAACTTTTAAACACTTTCCTTTGTGATTTCACTGAATCAAGTAGTTTATACGACACAATACCACCTTGTAAAGAATTTATTGATTAGTATATTTATATGAATAGAAAAACTTTTCGTTTTATTTTTTTTGACAAAATATCACTCAAAATTAAAAATTAATTATACATATAATATTATTGTCCTCACATACATACTGTTTATTTTTTCAGTCAAAACTTGTATGACGTGTGAGATTAAGATTTACACCTTGCGACTTTCATCCTATAGTTATCAAAATTACAATAAAATTAATTGATTTTTCAACAATACTAAGAGATTAATCTACTAGTAAAACTAATTCAATTTGGCCTGAACATGATATATATTATAAAAGCTGAGACAGTTTAGCGGTTACTTTATTTTTGTTTGTTAACAATCGGAACAATTTTAATTTATGATTAAAATATAAATCATATAGAGGACACATAGGTACCATTTCTTGGAAAAAAAGGAAACAAAATTCATGACCAATCCTTAAAGATTTATTTATAACTTCCGAACCTTTGATAAAAAAAAAAAAAGATCGATTTGTTCAATATTATATTATATTTGTTTGAATAATTTTTTAATATCTTTATTACTTTCATCATTAGTAATATATAGTTCCGACTTCCAAAATTAATAATTATAATTTTTAATAATATTTTAATTTCGTTATATTATTTAATACCAATTAGCATTAAAATTATATTATTATTTCGTGCGAATAGTTTTAATTGTTAGAATTATAAAAAGTTATTTTCACACTATGCGATATCATAAAATATACTCATCGATAATTAAGAAAATCCAATTAAAATCCAATTAAAATATACAATAATATATTATACATGTCGGAAATATATTATTTGAATACTCGGCTTTTATTATGACTTTAACAAAATATGAATTTTTCATAACGATTTTATGTCCACACTCGCTTTGTATTCCTCGAGAATCCGATTAAATGACCCGGAATTTATTTTACATCGCTACGTGAAATATTATTTCGATAAATTTGATGAATTTAAAAATATATTTATGTATAAAATATAAAATATTGAACGTTGTTTCAGATTTTAATGATATTTTTTCTCCGAACAATATTTACCAGTCGTTTAAATAATACCATAAATACACTATTTTTTTTTTTTTTTTATGCGCATAATATTTCGAATATAAATACAAATTTGAATAATTTAAAAAAAAAATCATATACCTACAGATATGTCAACTCTGTCATCCCTTCAGTTCTATCACCACAGCCTCAAACGAATTACATAAAATTACGTAAATACAAAATTATTATTGTATATTATAATATGCTAACTATGTTTACCTACGTAACATTTGCAGTCTTAATTTAATATTCAAACCGGCTAATATACGACTATACAGTATACATACTATATAGTCAGAAATTGAAAGAAGTGCTCGCCAGAGCTTAACCCGTTCAAATAATTCCTTTAAGCGCTCTAAAAAAATGTTCACATTTAACGATCATTACTATTTTATATAATTCGCAATATGGAAACAATTAGTTATTAATTTAAAATGATTCAATTATTTATAAATTACATTCTATTTTGTTTTATTTTTGAAAAAAACATCATTTCTTTTTATCCTCGACCCAATTCATCTCGCCTGCAAAATAAAAACATTTTATTTTATTGAAGGTATTCAATAAAAAGCACACTTCCAACCTTAGAATTTAACTGAATTATCTTTATAACATGTTTGAGTTAATTTAACTATCACAATTATTTTTTGTTATTATTAACAATAATCATCTCTCAACAAGTTAAAGCCCGTATAGACGTATGAACAGTTAAATCAAACCACCTTCACACATAATATCAATTTTACCGACGATCACGAAAAAATATAATTTTTTTTTATTTAACGATAATTTTTTACTTAATGTATACTACTTATACAATGCCCCTCTAATAAAATTTCAAAAAAAAATTTCACCACCAAGATGTTTTAAAAATGAATAGGCAATTACACAAGTCACAATCACAAGAGTGCTGATTTTGAACTGAAATTTAGAACGCACTGATGTATAAAAACTAAGTTGCGAATTGGAAACTTTAAGGTTTCAAAAGAAGTGTAACACGTACTGTCAACAATTATTAGTAATATAAGAATAGCGATATTATAATCATCGGGGTTTGTTTTATAGCATTTGCATAACAATATAAATATATTATACCAATGTCCTAGGTACAGCGCGTTATAAATATTATATATTTTAGATAACGATTACATAAAATACTATTTTTACATACTTCCGGGTAATATTTTTGATACTATTTTACTGAGTTTCGAGTTTTTAATGTTATTTTTAACTTTTATCTATTATTTTTTGAAAAAACTAAATTTCTAAGATGTCTAAAAAAATATTATTAATTAATTATTGTATAAGTTTGTTATACAATAACGAAGTACAAAATATTTTAACAATACAAAAATCGTTTTATTTTTATAGTCTAATATTTTCGTCGTTTTATATATCTATGATTGTTTATCATGAAAAACTGTGAGATTAACGTTAATCGAATAATTATTCTTTTATTCATACTAGAGGCATTTTTGAATAGGTATTTTGAAATTTTTCAAAACTCGATACAGCTTAGGTACTAAGAGTAATCAAAAAGTTGAGAAATTTACACAGCCGGAATCATAATAAATATGATAATTAATATTATGTTGTACGACAGAAATAGATTATTATTTAGTTTACACTCAAGCCTCATACACATACACTTTATGTCGATAAAACGACGTGCCCGTCATGTTAATGGCACCTTCAATAATATTATACCCACGGGGATCTGTTTATCGTTAAAGATTTAACAGTACCCTTTCGCTATATGAATATCAATTGGATTTTCGGAGAATATGATTTTCCGCCACGAAATTTGCAACTTCTATCGTAAAATATAATGAATATTATGTTGCATTATACGCGGTATTTACGTAAAATGGATAAAATACTGCATCAGCACATACGTATCATTGTTTGTTTTTTTTTCTTCCGGTCGCCTGTCGGCGGAACGCCTAAAAGTGCACATGTACAGTATACTAGTAATATTATTATTAATATCATTAATGCTATACTACATAATACACAACAGTAATATTATACCATTAACATTATATTCGCGCATATTGACCGACATACGGCCAGTCTAAATCTATTGGACGACCTCGTGTGTAATGCAACTCAGCTGCAAATTGGATAATACCGGAAGCCATTTCTCAGGATTATTTCGGTGGCGGTGTCCATGTACGATATACAATAATATTAAAATAATATAATCAGGAACGCTTACCTACCCATATTATAGATACCATATCATTTGCATGTATTTTAATAAGATAGGTCATGTTGTACCGACAAATGAATTTCCGCAGTAAAAAAATAAATATAAGTATCTGGATTTGTGTTCTTATCGTTAACCATTATACATTTCATTAGATATTTAAATACTCTTTATCACTTGTTATACTGCAGTATAAAACTATAACTGTAAAAAATAAACAGTTAATACAAGTAATATCAGGTATTAGTGGTGATAAATTATACTCGTGTTTCAATAAAATATGAATTATTGAAAATTAATATAATATTATTAGAAATATAACGTAATGTAAAATGTACATTTTACTCTCAACTAATAATATACTTTCATTATTAGCACCAAACTTTAGTATTTATTATAGTTTTGCATAATGTAATGTAACATATCCTTAAAGACTAAAGAATATGACCATGCATTTATTCGTAAAAAAATAAGGAAAATTATAAAAACTATGACTTGCGATATTTGTCTACGGCAGAAGAAAATTAAGAATGAAAGTTACTGTTAAAACTGATATTTTTTTTTTATTGCTGCAGTTTGCATAATGTAAAAAAACCTTTATTAAAGTATATAAAGTGAAAACTTTGGATTATTTCTATTCCAAATTGGCCAATTGTGTTTGTGTAATATATTCAGAAGATAAGCTTCTCTCGGTTTTCAATAAGTAGCTTTAAATTGTTTTAACAGTTGCTACGTGCTAATTGTACGTATAGTACCGTACCATAAGAGAACTGGGAAAGAATACCAATTATATTTTTAAGCATAATTAAACTCCTAAATATAATGATAAAATTGTCGAAACAAGTAGTACGATATTACAAAATCTAACTGTTTACAAGTACACAGTGTTAGACGTTGTACATAAATGATAAAGTATCGATTTGTTTGAATGTAATAACGAAGTAAATAATAAGAACGTGGATCCGAAATATATTTTATTTCCTACCAAGGTTCATACCTTATCGAGTACACTGCAGTGTTCTATGGTATACGCGGAACATAAACCATCTTGGAACATTCGTATTTACACTACAGTACACGAGTAAATATCTATAAAATGGTATAACACAGTGCAAGAGCGTATACCGTGGAAAATTGAACGGTGGACGAGCTTTAGAGTGTTATTTGCGCGGCAGTGTATGCATCGAAAATCTAGTATCGCCGAGAGATCGATCAATCTCGTCTATTTACTGAGTTTATACGTATAGGTGTACACATTTACATCTCAATAAAACAATACGTAACAATTTGCATATTCAATATTTATATTATACTCGGAAATCTGAATTTTTATTGATGCGCAAAGACGAACATTTACCCCCAAACATGGCAATATCAAGAGACGACACTCATAAGTGGACGATCAACGTGAGATTTTTCCGTGCACTAAAATATATATTTATAATGCGGAGCGTTCTTTTCTGCGTATTGTAGACTTTTTTATTATTATTATTATTATTATTTATAACTGAGAATAACACAGAAAAGTGCCGGTTATGCTTGTTGTAATTAAGCAGAATACGTGACCATAACATCGCGTCGGACTAATCGCGCAGTTAAAATATGTACGAAAACTGGAGTGAATTTATTTATGTTTTCTAAACATCGGTAGAGGGGCGCAAAAAAGTCAGGCGATTCTCCGCGGCACGTGCCTCGTCGCAGAATCGTTTTTTACATTATATTCAATAGTACAGTGTCACCTGAGGGCGCTTAGTTCGTGGGGTGGGTGTATACTATGTATTGTGTGTATGTACGCGCGCCCGCGCGCGTGTGTGTGTGTGTGTGTGTGTGTGGTACCTACAGCGGCTAAACGTACACGACCGTGTACCTTTTACCTACGTGGGGACGTTGTCAAATTATTTCCATCCGCCATCCAGTTGTTGACAAATTGACTTTGTAACGCGCGACCGGGGCGGATCAATTTATACTGAACGCGGCACGAAATACATTATATATATAATATTATGAAGTCGTACAATATGATCAGAGCGAGTTACAAAACTCGTTTTATTTTTTTATTTTTTTTTTTTTAACTCGACACACGTACGTGATGGAAATAAATGTGAATAGCCGCCATCATCCGATAACTCCGGTGCGAACAAAGCATTTTTTTTTTTTTTTTTTTTAACGAAAATAAAGAAAAAATATAAAAGCATTATATTATATAAGCGAGCTGAAGTTGGCCCACCAACTTCATGTAATCCGTTAAAAATGTATACCAACAATTTGCGAGTAATTCGCTAGGATTTGTGAGCCCGCTTCCAGAATTTACTAGTCATTACTCCCCCCCTATTTTTTCAAGAGGGCCCAACTATAGATAGCCCACCTATCTTGGGTTAAATTACCATTGCTATAGAAAAATAAATAAGAAAGACAAATAAGTAAAAATCTCAACTTAAAACTTAAATAACAACAAAAACTGTCAACTTTACAACTTTAAAATCCGATATCACAGCCTTAGATGACTACTGAATTCTTGTAAACTTTTCTATCGTCTTCGAATTTTAGCTTAAAGTGAGAGATTAGGTTCTCAAAAATTATTATTTTATATATATATATATATATATAGTCTGTCTTTTTAATGATATAAATTATCAATAATAACTATAATAATAGTGATTGAAATAATAATTATTAATTAATAACAGTAGAATAATAAATCTAAACGTATAGAATGTTTTTTCATTTAAATCCATGTACAAAAAATTATGCGTTATTAAATCAAATATTATTGTTAACATTTAATTTTCACCTACAAACAAAAATAATCAAATAAAAGCGTTTATTTTTTAGTAAAACAATACATTTTTTGTGAAAAAAAATGAACACAAATCCGAAAATGTTCATTTTTTTGGCCCAACATTTTTTTTTTTCATTAAGTTTATCTATTTTTGATTTTAATTTTTAGGTAGATTTGTGGTTATAACATTTTTAAGTCATAATGATACTCGGACATAATATATTTTGTTATAAATCATAATTGTAGATATTTTTTTTAAATTAAACCATTACGTTATTTGGTACAGTTATATCTATATTAAATCATGTTTAAAAATTTAACTAATAACTATTTATTAACTTCAATAAAATTTCAAAGATGGACTCGCAAATTTTAGCGAATCAAGATAGAAATTTTAATATTATTTTTAATTGCTTTGAGTAAGGTGGGTGAGCTATCTGAAGTTGGACCATTTTTGAAAATAAGAGAGGAAAGTAATGAAAAGCAAATTCTAGAAATGGATTTACTAATTCTAGTAAATTACTAACACATTTTTGTCATAAATTTTGAACGGATTATGTGGGCCAACTTCATGAGCGTGAGCTGACGTCCGATGATAATACATCGAAATCGATAAGTGTGACATGAACGAAAATCAAAAAAACCAGATCAACTCATCCGTAAAAGTACAAGGATGACAAACCTTTGCATTGACTGCTTAACGATCTGTCTAACTGGTTAGAGAAATTAAAAAATCGTATCCATAGATCCGTTTCCGCGTCTCATATGGTATCATTAGTATTGTTATATTAGTATATACATTGACGATAATACCGATGATATTGTACTGATAAACTTTAAAAAGTACAAAGATAATACTCTTTATTTTTAAAGTCCAATCTTTTCAATATATATTTACTTTTAAGTTGCCTAATGGCTTTATCTTTTTATTATGATTTCTTCAAATAAATCAAGATTATACGAGCAATTTATTATTAAGCAATGTGACACCATAGTTTTGTATCAACATAATTAATTAGTCATTAATTATTATCAACTTATTACTGTTGAAAGATTTAAAATAAATTCTTTTAGGTGAAATTATAATTTTCAATGAAAATGTATTTATATACGGTATTTTTATCTCTAAATATATAGTGAGTATTTAAAATGCATTATTATATTTAATTACTTTTTTTCTTTAGTAAAAATGTTAATGATTAAAAATATATTTAAATAAATGAGGTTTTTATTAAAAATAAATAGAATGATCTTGATTATAAAATAAATTAACTGATTAACAATTAAGCATCATAAAAAAAAATTAAATTTTTAAGTTAAATGTTACCTTTAAAAAAATAATATTAATTCGTTATATAACTTAATTTAACATAACTGAATTGTACCTATTTAATTCGTCAATGATTAGGTTTCATAATTACTTAAATATATTATACTTTCAACTTAAAATGATTCGTTTATTTCATTAAAAATACTGTTTTTTTTTTAACCTTCAATAACTTCAGATTTTATGCGGTATTGGTAGAACATTTTAACGCTACAATTCGGTATT
This sequence comes from Melanaphis sacchari, assembly GCF_002803265.2. Taxonomy (NCBI): domain Eukaryota; kingdom Metazoa; phylum Arthropoda; class Insecta; order Hemiptera; family Aphididae; genus Melanaphis; species Melanaphis sacchari. The sequence continues at coordinate 2,528,958 of NW_020271380.1, read as the reverse complement.
TATTTTTCAGCATATTCTTTTAATCCAGACAATATAATAAATATTATATCCCCGCGCAACTCTTAATCGACGTCATAGTACCACTACTAGTACTACTACTACTACAAATGTTAAAATTCTGGCGCCACCGCTATTTCCGTAATTTCCATGATGATTTTATTTATCCAACCGTTTTTAGAGACGCGCTATAATCGTAGGTATCTGACGACTATTTATTACACTGCAACATAATAAAATGGATAGTTCAACTTTTAAATTCGCAATAATACATCCATTTTACTATAAATAATATTGTTCATAAACGTTAGATTATTTAAAAATTTTGAATTATGCCATTGAAATTATAAAACCTGAATAATATAATAGATATATATATATATATAATAAAAAGTTCCAAAAATATTAATTATTCTAATAATATATAATTCTGTGCATATTTATTTTAAATCGACATAATAAATTCAAAAATTCAAAATACACACTATGCTTAATACATTTTTTTTTTAACTATTTTGGCAACCAATTAATAAATAATTACAATAACATTATGTCAAATGTATAATATTGAAAATATATTTTAATATATTTCCTAATGTTATTATACGTTATAAATTTTACACCAAATCGGCAAAGACTAATGCAGTTAGAAAAAAAAATGATTTTGTAAGAGAAGAATACATAGTTAAGGGCAACATTATAGAAAGAAGCAAGAAAAATGAAAGAAAAAGTACCAGATTTTAAAACCGTTGAAAATAACAAGGAACTCCTGATTACTATACGCATGGTGTATATAATCTTAGTGGGTTATAAATATCAAAATGTCAAAAAACTTCCCTAAAGAAAATAAATAAAAAAATTGTTTCCGTTAAGGGCTGCTATAGTAATATATTTAAGAAAAGAATCAGAGTATGAAAATGATAATATTAATACTTTAATATAAAGATACGTAAAATGAAAAAAACGTTTTTAAATATTCTCGCAAAAACATATTTTAGGTATCTAGTTATTAAATAAAATACGTATTATATTGATTTAGGATTTAGGATTATTTTAATGAAAAACATTATCAGTTACTTCACGTCTTGTTTTCTATTATTTATTTTATATGTAAAGTGATTCTTTCATCGTACAACACTCATAATTTTAAAATATATCAACATTTTTTGAAATATTATTTTCATGATTTTCAGTCAAAATAAAAGATTTTAAAAAAATTGATTTGATTTTTTTAATTTTTTCACTTTTTTCAAATACGACATGTTTTTTAATTTCATATTCTGGAGCAGAATATTTTTTGGAGTATATATTTAAATACATAAAAATCAAAATTCAAACGATTAATTTTATGAAATATAAATATTTAAACTTAAAAGTTTTGATAGGCGGAGTAATAGACTAAAATTTTGTGGGGTTTCTTTGTACCATACCACTTCGCTCACCAAACATTAAATACTTTTAATTTATAAGCTACTCGTCCGAATTTCTATTTTTATACATCAAAATATTCTGCTTTAAAATATGTTGTCATTTAAAAACATTAAAACATTAAAAGTTATAACAATAAAATATATTAAAAAATGTATATGTATATGTATTTTCTTTTATTTCGTCTGGAAATTATGTAAAAACAATATTTTTAAAAACACTAATAGACTTAAAAATAATATGTGTTATGAATGATGTTCGATAAAAAAATCACTCAGTTAATAATTCGAACTTTTTAATATTCATGTATCGCGGTATGTGATACCAGTTTTTTTTTTTTTAAAGGAAAAATCCAATTATTCAAAACTTAATTACTTTAGAGGATCTTTAAATACTTGCACTATTGTTTTTAATTTATTTTTATACATTGTTGATATTATTTTAGAATACTAAAGGATAGATTATCGCCTATTAGCTATTAATTATCAGTTTTTTAAAGCATATACGTTAGAAAGTTAATTAAAAATATGAATGGATTAAAACAATTATTGTAATGCTGATAATATGTGTCTCATTCCACTCGCTCTACTTCTAAAAATAATAAATAGCATAGATAGAGAAAAAATAAGCCCAATAAAATTCATACATACAAAAATATGCACTGTATCTACACATCGTTAACAGTTTAATGAAGTGTATGTGAATTACAACATTTCAAAAAATTATGAAAATAAAAATTGATTTTCAAAATTAAAAAAAAAAAAAAAACATAAAATGACTATGAAAATAAGCGTATTACAATATCTTTATTAATTAAAATCGTTGAACAAACCCATTGTTTTATATAGTGAAAACTGTGTAATGCGGACCCTGAAAAAAAAACAGAAAACTATCCAATACGGAATTTTTCTATGGTGCCGGCATGTTCCTATAGTTTTATGTAGACTTCAATAACCTCAATAAAACGGAACCTTCCTAACGCGGAAATGGAACGGTTTTGTAAGTCTTGTATAGGCCGGAAATATGACACGCGTCATGTTACGTTGATATGAATATATAGGTATATCGTAAAACGATAATTAAGATAAAACTGCACTACATAATATATTAGTTAGGTAATTTGTATTTTTTGGTTATCATATCTGCAATACAAACTTATCCCAAATGTATAATGTATAGCTGTGAAATAGTTATGCATCAACAGTCTTACACTGAACAGTTTGCTTTTACATACTAAGTGATGTTCATAAAAATACATATAATACTGGAAAAATAGCAATAACAATGATAAAAAAAATTTTTACATGATTTTTGGAAAAGCTAAATGTTTAAATTTAATTCTCAATCTTTATACTTATGTGATATGTATAATTGTTAATAGTTTTGTAAGAAAATAAGTCTATAATTAATCTAAAATAAGCTATATAAAGTAAAGTAATAAATTAAGTTTAAAATTAGTCTCTGACTTAAAAAATAAAAATTATAAATGTTGTAAACTAATTTTTTAATGTAAAAAACTTGTATGAATTTATAATCCGGAATTTTTTCGTTTTATTCAATAAAGCGGAAAGCTGCTTAAAGCGGAATTTTTGATTGGTTCCATGCTATCCCGCATTAGACAATTTTCACTTTAATATCTAACTAACGAATAGTATAATAATATTATGATACTGTAATTAAAGGTAGGTACGTCTATCAATTCGACGACTGATTAACGCGCATTTGTGAGAAGCATCTTAATAAGGATTGTCAACAATACCCACATTTCACATCAACACATTTGACAGTGGCGTCGTCCTTGGGCAGCATTAACCGAATCCTGGCGGGAGAGGTCGATCGCTAACGGAAGTGACGTGGGGGATGGTCGGTCGAGAGGAAGTCCCGTAAGGCGGCGAAACTCGCGTTTAGGCGGGGTTTCTTTTCTAGCCGAGTGGTGTTGTGTTAATATAATAATAAATTAACAATAATATCGCGCCGTTAGCCCGATGCGACTGGACTGCGCGATTAGTCGGTCGGTTGGCGACACAATCGAAGACACACGACGTATACATAGTAATAAATCGTTGTGGTACAACGGCCTGTACGTCGCCGTCACCACCACTACCACCGACATCGTTACATCTGGTAAGTTTTAACTTGTTTCGTGTTAGAAACGATATTACATTATTTTACGTGTATTCATACGTATCGCGCTATCGTAGTAATAATACGTACTATAAGATGACTCGCCAATCACTATCTGTTCCTTGTACTCTTTAATCGTGCATTTATTCTAGTTCTGATTTTTGAAAATTTTAAGTTGGGACTGTAGTTTCAAGCATTTACGCCATGTCGCATGAAAAAAATTGATTCATTTAACGGTTCATTAAACTTTAATAAGCCAACCATGGATCACTAAATCGTATTCGAGAGACTATTAGCTCATAATAAATTCATTTTATTTTATTTTAGTTTATACAACTCGGTAATAAATGAATTATTTTTATGCTCTTTAAACAGTTTTCACGTATCAAGTATCGTAGACTTACAATATTTATGAATTATCTATATCGATTATAATAATAAATTATTTTAATAATATATATATATATATATATATATATATATGTATGTATATTGTATATAATATTATAACTTTTGTAATTTATAAAAATATTGTGGAAGTACAAAAGGTAATAAACTAAATAATAGTTCTATTCTAATTTTTATACACCATATATATCATATATTTCAAACCTAATGAACTATTTTTAGTTCATAATATATAAAGTTTAATAAATCAAAAAATATTCTTTTAAATTTCGAGTTAAAAATTACGGTGATTTAAGTATATCAATATATAGTATTACAATAATAATACAAATTGTAAATATAAACTCTTAACAATAGTTTTTAGCTGTCTATTAGACTTACATAAACATAATTACTCTTATAATAGGTTTAATAATATTATAAATGATTAATATATAAAAATATTTGAAAACCATTCTAAGAATTTAATTTGGTTTCACAAAGGACGAAAATGAATGACACTAAAATATTGAAGGATTCGCAAAGTACTAATTTTAAAATATACAACAATCAGCAAATAAATGTTAAATTGAGTTAAAATTACTAAAATATTTTTCTTAAGTTGTTATCATGTACTTTATGTAGTTCTATAAATAAATTTGTAAATTCATTTTCAAATAAAAAAAAATGTTTTATTTACATGAGATCATATTTTACGTATAAACGTAAATAATAATCTATGATAATTATAAGCGCTTTGATTTATTATATATTATTTTTTTGACTCAACACTATTGTTAAAATATGTAAATATAATTAAACAAAACTTTGAAAAAGACTCAATTTAATAAAATAATTAGTTTTTTGCAGTTATTGGACAATTTTGCAACACCGTTTTCACTGTTTATTTAATATCTAATAATAATGAATAAATCACTGACAAATTAAAAAAAATCGTTCCATATCATTATGTGTTCAATAATCAATATTTATTACATAATATGTTTGACATAGTATTGGAAATCCTTGGAATCTCCACAGCTGATTGAAAATATAAACATTAATATTTCCATAACATTATGGTCGTCAAACTGACAAATAAAAACAATTTAATAGAAAATTATAACGAATTTTTAATACAACATAATATTATATATGTGGTATATTAGTTAAAATATTATTTTATTTTTTTTATTTGCTTAAGTCAAAAAAATTTCTAATTTTTATTGCTAAACAATAATAATGTTTCACACTAATAATATAAATATAAAGATAGGTAAAACATTATTATAGTAACTCATGATTATTTTCCGCTGGAAAATAATTATTAAAACCATTATAGCTCCATTTCTAATTTCTATCATTTATTATACATACATTAGTTTTTACTAGTTTGTATACAGACGCATTATCAATAAATAATTTATACCAAAATATTAAAATTATTATTTTCAAATCATAATTAATAGAAAAAAATCTAGTATAGTTTTATTTAGTTTAATGAAATTTCTAAAATGTCTAAATTGTTATAATACCTTTTGAAAATTATTTGAAGATAAATGCATATTATAATGTGTATATTATGTGAAATGAGATTTATGTTTAATTCTCGTAACTTCTCTACTATACCAGGTACAAACGTGAGATATAAAAGTTCACTATATGTGACTTGCATACCAAAATTCGACTAAACCAACATACTATGCCCACATAACGCGAGACTTCACAATATCCTATAAATTATATTTAAGATAAACTACCCTGTTTGATCGAGGAAAAAATAAAAATAATAACGTGTGTGTATACATAGATTATATTATTATATCCAACCAAGTATACAAAATTTGGAATGTATAGATTTATATGAATACTAACGACGTTGTATCCATTTGATTACGCGCCACTCGTAATGTCAAATAACCTAATATACTGAGGCAAATGACGTCCCTCGAGGCAGATGATTTTGCAGAACTTGTAAAACTTATCATGATGTATAATGAAACTGAAACTTACCGCGTTCAATGAAAACGTTTATTACAATGATCCATTTGGCGCAAAGGATTTTGTAAAGCGAATACATAAATAAGGGAGTTGAATATTTCATTAAAAGCTAAGTTAACTTTTCCCAGACCTCTGTGACGCCCAGATATAGGTTTATCATAGTAGGTAACGGAATATATGTTTATATTAATGATTCTTACACCTTCGTTTGAGGAAGTTCAAACGAATCGTTCGGATGCTGAGCTCATAATATATTTTCTCCGTCAAATTGTTTTTACTTTACCCGCGTTCAGCCATAAAACAGACAAAACTTCATGATGATATACATAATCTAATAATGAAATAAAAAACAAATCGTGTCTAAAACAAAAAAATATATTAATTATGTTATTACGTAGATTTGTGGCATTATGATAAAGTTAAAATCGATTACTGTTGTCACATACAGTTTATATGAAATTAGTATAAATTATTATTACGCTTATCTGTATTTTTTATTAAGAATTCACCTTAGTTATTAAGTAAAATCAATTTTTTAACGAAATAGATAATATTCATGTGTTGTGATTCTACCGATATTTCAAAAACTGATTAAAAACTTGTTTACACTTATCGTGTTATGGTTTCATAAACATCGACGATACAATATAGTCATTAATTTCATGAACTAGCTAATTGTACAAAAAAAAATTATATGTACAATATCAAGTATTGAAATTACTAGTTAACATGACTTATTTTGTCATTTGATATTTTCTTTATTATTTAAATGGAACCGAAAGACTATAATGCAACATTATTAAATTCCAAAATTTGCTAACTATAAAATGTTAAATTGTTCAAAACATAAAATACAATATATAGTTATTATTGCTAACATAAGAATTTTGTTATAAAACTTAAAATAGGTTTTTATTATTCCTGTGTTAGTAAAATTTCAAAAAAAATCAAGTGTTTAATATGTATTCTTAACAATTGAAGAATGCACAACAAAATTAAACTATATAGTTCTACTTTTAAAATATTTTGAAGAATCAACTTGGGGGTTCATATGTAGACAAACATTATATTTGTACACTTCACTATAAATTATAATGTCAATATTATTATTAAATTGTAACACAATTTTAATTTAAAACAAAAACTTTATAATAATTAAGTCACTAGGGGTAATTATAAAATAAATTTAGGGGCCTGGTGAAGAGTGATGGTTGGCCTTAGTCTTTAATGTGTTCTGAAGTAAGCATCAGCCGACGTCGCTAGCTTTTGGATGGGTGACCACCCGGGTTCTTAGTGACAAATCTATGGTGCACACACACACAAGTGTTCCAACCCTACTAAACAAACAAACCCTACACAAAAAATCTACTGTTCCTATCCACAGCTAATGGCCTTAGTTGCTAGGCTTAAATAAGATCAATAAAAAAAATAAATAAATAGGTATTTAATTATAACGATTATATAAAAAATATAAAAACAACCCTGTTAATCACAAACTAAAATTATATGTTTACTTTATTTTAAAAATTTAAAGAAGTAAAAAAGCTTAGACAATCCATATAAAATTTAAATATTAATTTATTTTAATTTTAGTATTGCAATGAATTTGTCGAAATATGTGTTCAGTTAAATTCGCTTGACTATGAAACTAATATATATTGATATTAGTATTCAGCTTATTTTCTAATATTAGTTCTTTATAACATAACAAAGTTATTTAGGATATGAAAATATCATAACTCTGTCTTTTAATAATAACTATAAGAAGGCTATATTGAAATTTGTTTTTATTATGACCAACGATGTAACGATAATTTCATAACCTTTTTAATATATAAAAACTTAAGAATTAAAAAAAAAAAAAAAAAATTGTTAACTTTAATTTTAAATAGACATCGTCATTATACATTATAAAAAACATTCAATTTTCCATAAACAATAACTCAAAATGCATCTTTCAAGTAAACACTCCTTAAAATATATCACAATAACTTGCCATATTTTTTGTGTATTCACTCACGAATAAGTAATAACTAAACGTTTTCCACCTGCACTCACAGTTGTTTAATAATTCAGACAAAGGTTTATTTAAACACGTTTCTTTTCATATTTAGTTTTCTTGAAAAAAAAACATTTACCTTTTTCACGGTGACTATAAAAATACTTTATAGTTTCGTGTTTAAAAATTTTAGTTTTATAAGTTTTCCCAAATATTTTCTGTTTAAGTAACGACATTCAAATTTTATATATTATCTAACAACAATTCCAAAATTATGTTCGACAAACGCAAGCAGGTACACAATATCTTCGTAGACATCTCAAATAATTTATATAGCCTTATCATGTTTCTTTCGATCGATCATTATACTAAACAATGATTTTCGATAATTTTAAGTTAGCTTTTAATCGTTTAAAGTCGCATTACAGTTTGTTCCATTATGTGCCTACAAATGTAGGTATTTAATCGTTTTGTAAGCGTTAAAAAACCAAGAACAAAGTACTTCGCGTGTATACATATAAAAGTAGATGCATAATATAATACAGAACTTAAGAGGAACTACTATGAAACTTAATGTAACTTTTAAAATTTAAGCACAACGCCTGCAGAGTAAAATGAGTTTAGTTTCGGACAAATTCGTTTAAGAACAAATTTCCGGACATGAAAAATTAGTAAGTATATAAGTTATTATATCATAGGTACATTCGATATTTTAATACGCGATACGCAGCTCAACTATAACGACTTTATGAACGAAACGGTATGTTTGTAATGCACCATAGTTCTCCATGTTTGTATTATATATAGACGTTTTCTTTTTTGATTTGTTACAAAGACGTTAGAAGGAAAAATCGTTTTCTAGTGGGCAAATAATGATCATAATATCCTCGTAAGTCAAACGCGCTCTTCACACGTTATCCGCCTATTGCTTTAGTCTTTTTTTGCGAAGAAACGGTTTTTCTTTTCTTTTTGTTTCCTTTTTTTTTGTTTCTTTTCTTTTCTGCCACCACCGCCGCCACCGACAGACACAAACACTAATTTCCATCTCCTGCGTACCACTACGCTTCTCGTCCTAGCGGGTCAATCAACGCGAGTTAACATTCACAGTGGTTCATTCGGTGGCTGCAGACAGCTGGAAAGAAAAATTGAAATGCAAAATGGCGTTGTTTTTTTTACTTTTTATTTTATACACTACACAGGAGACTCGTACGCCGCACCACCCGCCGTCGAGCACACGTTAATTGGAACAAACACTCTGTTCGCAGATCACGTACCGTTATAGTAGTAGTGGTATTAGCAGCGGTAGACGGGTGGGGTTGATTTCGCTTCCTGTTCAGTATAGTATTTGATCTTCTTTTCATCATTATCACCCGGGTCAGTGAACAATTATCCGGATGCTGCATGTATAGAACCGTTACAGCTCATTGGAATGAAAAACGGAACGGGCCAAGAATGACTATATATTATTAAACCTTACCTATAGGCTAAAATATTAGTCCAAGGAAAAAAAAATCATTGAAAAACCCGAAAATAATAGCCAGGAAAACGACTATATGATATTAATATAGTAGTGATAAATAAACTGTTTCAAATTGAATGTATGTGTGTGTGTGTGTGTGTGTGTGTGTGTGTGTGTGTGTGTGTGTGTGTGTGTGTGTGTGTGTGTGTGTGTGTGTATTATCCAATTATTGATTTTGAAGGATGAAAATAAATCTATGCACTATGCACTAGGTAATATTAACGTGTATGAGCGGTGGTGCTTTACAAAAGGATTTGTTAGGTCTATCGAACGGTAGGTCATATGGAATAAGTCATGTAGAGTATGGAAAACTATCCTAAACTATCGTACATAAACTTTAAATGAACTATTATACGATCGGATTACTCAACTTATCAAAAACTTATATAGGTACCTGGTAAATACGAGTACATGACAAGGTCAATTTTTAATGCAAAAAAGTACTAACATCGTCGTGGGTCATGTATACAGAAAATGTATTGAGTTTTTTCGGCGGTAACATGTATAAATACCAAACATAATAATATGGTATATGATAAGTATGACTCGAATCTGAAATTTTATTATACATCTGCAGTTCCCAAACTTTTTTGACTCATGGCGCTCTTTTTAAATTAAGATTCCCTTAGGACGCCTTTCTCTTATCAGAAAAAAAAATTAATAAAAACTATCAAAAATTGTAATAGGTAATATGAAAATATTTATTCAATTATAATTATACTTAATTTATACACACATAAGCTTGCATATCACTGCACAATGCGGCGCCCTTGTAAAGATACCACGTCGCATACTTTGGGAACTGTTGTTATACATAATTATATTATATTATAGTTCTCCATAAACCCCGGTGTCTATGAAATGAAATGATAACTCGATCAAACAATATAGCATTAATTTTATTACAATTTAAAATAATAAGTAGTATTATCAATAATTATTTGAGTAACAGATGGTACCTGCATTATTATTTTCTCGGCTTATATAGATCTCCACGCTGCACTCGACAACCGTGTGTAATGATCAGTGTTATATTATATTGCTAATTTAAATAGTACAAACACGGAAATCTTGAAACTATAAAACAATTAATGGTTATACGTACTAAAATTAAGATACCTCAATGTATATTTATAAATATCCGATATTGTAATACAAAATAAGAACTTACTATTCTTTTCAATGGTACATTTGTATTTTACTTCATATTATGATCATTCATAAGACTTAACCAAGTTAATAGTCATGAAACAAGTACAACCTATATGATAATATACAATATTGCGATATTTTCAAGAAAATGAAATCGATAAATTTACAAAACCTATGAATACGCGCGCACATACACATACGCACACGCACAACCTGCAAACCACAATCCACACACATATATTATATAGTTTTAACATGTATGTGTATATGTGTGTTAGTACATCGTTTTCAGCGTTGATACGCTTGTAAAATATTTGTTCATAGGTACCTATACAAATAACACTATGATAGTTCTGAACAATGTGTATGCGCGTATAAAACTATAAATTATACGAAGAAAACAATAATACGTACAACTGTGGAACCTGTGGTACGCGGGGTATACATAAATGTAATAACTGTTAACCGCGTATGCCGTAAATTACACGTTTAATATAACAATATAATAAACTTTAAAAAATAAAAGAAAAATACCGATTCTTTTGTACCAACATCGTGGACGTTAATGTTTTTTGCGTTGTATTTAACTAGTAATCGTAAAATACAGTTTCGTTATATTAATATATACTGTATGAATATTTGACCGGTGACTTAGAACATGCTAATAGGATCACAGATGACATAAATTAATAATTATTTATATTTAATGACATACCCAAGAGTAGGCCACAGTTACGAGGAAATTATAAAATTAATCTTTAATATATATATATAAAGATAAAAATATATACTTCAGTTATAGTTCTAAGTACAAAATTCTATAAGTTAGTATAAACCTCCATATTATAAACTGCGTAGATTACAATAATTTGGTGGTTAAAATTAATTTATACAATTATAAACTTATTAAATAGTATTTTGAAAATCATCACACTTTATATTTGTTTTAAATTCTGATAAGAGCAATGAATGTATTGATTTTACAATAACGAATGTATTTTTAATTCTTTTAATACTTAGTAAAAAATTAATGTGATTATGAATTCTAGACTTAAAGTTTTTGTTAATAAATGGTATCTAGAAAAAAAAATATTCATATAATAAGAAACATTCCTAGTGTTTATCAAAATAATCAGGAAATATAAAAAACCAATAATGAAAAAATTGACATTTTTATACAAAATTAATTTTTGACAAAATCAATTTTAATTTATTTAATTAACTCAAAAACCAATAACCACAAATTTTCACCGAATGTTTATATTAGCATTCTCAATCAATTATAACATTTTCAAAATATTTTAACATTTTTTGAGCTATAGTCTATATAATAGTCATTTAACATTTTTTAGTTTATTTTCTAAAAATATCGATGATAAAAAATAAAAATAAATGTCAATTTCAATTTCAAAAGTACTTACATTTTTATGTTCAGTAAACTTCGTACTATAGCTAATAATATGGTTACTTACTACTAAAATTTGAATGGCTTGCATTCTTGTGTATTCTCATATACTTTTGTTCCTGAATAACAGCTTCTTATTATATATAATTAGCAATTTTATATTGGTAAATTTTTATTAAATTCTATCAAGATATGGTAAATATTATATTTTTAAATAGTGTAACTATCTATAGAGCAGTATTAAAGACCAAACAGAGAGACTGAAACTATCATTGAGTGTTTATATATGACGTTAAAAAAGCTTTCTTCTACCACATTAATAAAAATCGTTGTGTTAAAAGAAATCATTTAAATTTTCGACGTAGCCATAATTAACATTAAAAAAAAAATAAATAACTTTATTTGTTTTTTATTGGTCATTCAATGTCTTTTTCAAATAATATTATTTAAATTTTATATTTTTTCATAATAAATTCACGTATAAAATGTTCATATTTTTAATTTAATAGACTAATTCTATATTCTATAGCTCCTATTGTAATATAACTTCATGGGTGATAATATATAAATACTGGTTTTATTGAAAGTTGTTTGTATTTATGTGTGTGTTAAATGTGTTTTGTCGTTTATTAATTATTTACATATATAGGCTAGGTATTAACAATCACAACAGATCACTCATTCTAGATCAATTCAAAAATCATAAACGGTCGTTTTACGAGACGAAATATAAAAACAAGGATTTTCTCGACGAAGTTAGGTCCAAACGCAGGTGACCAAGTAAGCTTTATACATACAGAAAACACAAAAACGTTGTGACGTTTTTTTTCCAAATGGCGCCATAAAATTCTCATTATTTTCCCATTTCTAGATCTTATTCCCTGTGTTACAAATTCGCCTTGATTTACGTTTTATTTGTAGATTTAGCACTACGAAAATAAGGCTCATTTTTTTAAATCTTTGAGATGAATTCTCTCAAATGTTCCTAGTTTATTTGATAACTGATTCAAAGACTACACTCAACTATGTGAATATCTACATGTATTCTAGTATGAAAAATATATCGGGTAAAAAATATGAATATGTACCTATAGAAATATGACAGTATTAAAGGATTTGTATTTTTTCTATATCCTTCTGCAATTATTTGAACTAAAATATTTTCGTGATATTGTAATTTTAATCACTAGTTATCACGCAACAGGAACACACTAACCGAAGATTTTCAAGCAACTATTCGTAGAACCAAAATTTAATTAATAATACGATCCTGCTAAGTTAAAAATTAATCCTATTATTTCTCGATTATATATTTATTTTTAATTCATAAAACCGTTTCAAAATGTTTGTCAAGATCTTTTTTTATAAAGGTTATTGGAAAGTAGAAAAAAATAACATACCTTGTCATGCTGAAAATTAAAAATCTCTCTATCTGTTTAATTTAATATTGTTATTACTATACGTATATTCTCTTGACTCTTGGGCAATCTATTATAAATACTGATAATTTTACCATTTCATTTTTTCCCTTCTTTTAAAAAAAAAACGATGAAGTTTGATTATTAATTATGTAGTTAAACTTCATAAATAAAATCAAAACTACAGCTGAATGTATTGAACACAATCGCTATTCATTAATTGTTTCTGAAATAAAAATTAATCGACAATTTAATACACTGAAAATAAAAATACCAAACAATGAATTCAAGTCAAACAAATTGCAATGTTTTTTTTTCCCCATTCAAATTGAAAAGATAATCAATTAATAATTTTAATAAAGTTTGTCATAAATTATTATCCATAAGTGTACTAAGGAAAAAAAATAGGCATCATGTTGAGCAATGCGAATCAATTAAATAAAAATAGAATCCGTAAAAATTTTAAGTATTAAATTTCTTATAATTATTATAATAATTTTACAATTCCAATATTATTTTAAAAATACTTCTATGAATTATGTGTTATTAAAATTTACTTAATCAGCTATGTTATTTTTGATTAGAAAAATTTTTTAAAAAAATAATGCCACCGTGAATCATAAAACTATAAATTTAAAATGTGTGTTTCTATACTAAAAATATAAATTTACATCAAAAATGAGATAACCCCGATTATATAAAATGTTAAACACTGATGAAATAAATTACAGAACAATGAAATTATATTATAAACTGAACATGGTAATAAAAAATATTGTACTTACTCCAGAAACAATACGTAGGAATTAAAAAATTTATTTTTTAAATTAAATATTAGCTTTCGCCTTTCCGTATACTTGAATAGAGGGAATATAAGAGTAGTGCGCTTTATTAAAAATTCACTACCGCACTGATAATTGTTTAATAAAATAAGATGTATTTATTTATAAGTTATAAATTAAAACAATTTTAATTCTACATAATTTTTATGAATAATACGTATCTTATAGATATTAATATGAAACAATATAAGCAGCAACAAATTAATTAAAAAAAAAAGAAGAATACTCTTATTCATCGATAAAGCCATCATTGTTAATACCTAGAAATTGTACCTAAGTTTTACAAAATGCTTTATAGTGGCTAAGCCATACGTTAAAACTTAAAGCAAAAATTCTAAAGCCTAAATTTATTTTATGTTTATTTATTTACATAGTTGTTATTTTTAAAAATAACTAACACAATTTATTTAATCATGTAGAATAACCAAACAAGCACAAACAATAATGAGGTTAACAAAAAAATATAATTAATTTATAAATACAATTTGAATTATCAATTTTTAGAGATAAAGTTGGATTATAAGGAAATTGTCAAATTTATTTGCAGGAAAAAAAAGGATGATGCCGTATCGGCTCCTGCTATACGTTAATGAGCCTGTATCGTCTCCGATTTGTTACTCCTTTCCGTCGATTAAATGACCGTATTGCGTCTATCCAGAAATGTGAACTGATAGTATATCAAGTACAAGCGATCACACCACGAACTGCTGTGAATTTTTCCAAGCAAAATTTAACGCCGAGTTCACGTGTTTGCTCACCGGAGCATTTTTAATTTCATGAAAATTTTGAAACATATACAAGATGACACGTATATAAAGCTTCGCAACACTAATACCAGGAAAAAAACTTAAAACCAGCAAAATATTTATAGTGTTATTCAGAAACTTATAGATCACTTTAAATAAGAAAAAATTAATAAATTAATAGAGCAGAGTATGTAAAAAATGTGTCCGTTATGTTCAAACAATACATTTTTAGTTTTTAAATTTATTTTTATTTTTTTTTAATTCAACACAATAGTCAACACATTTTTTTTAAACGCCTACAATAAGTATAATTATGTCTACAAAGAATTTCTTTTCACTGTAGCCAGTCCCTAGCCTGTAAATGAGAAAGAAAATGTTGTTGATTGGGAGCCGATATGGCCACCTTAAAGTGAATGGAGGGAGTCAAAGCGGACAAAAGGGAGCCGATGCAAATACTTCCAAAATAAGAATAATAAACAATGGAGCATATAAACGAGGACAACGAAATGATACTTTTAAAGTAATAAGAGTTAAATCTTTTACATGTCGATTTCATCAATTAAGGTGTTGGATAGAAATACAATACAAGATTAAATGTGATCAACAAGAATTGAGAGATTAAAGGAATATTGAACAGAAAAATAATCATATGAAAAATAAAGGATATTTAGTCAAGACGGAATTTTACATAGAAAGAGTTTATAAGTAATTTAAACCCTAGCATAGGCGATATATTATATTATAAACCTTGCTTCAAGATGGAAATCACGTGATGCGAAACTGCAAAGTATGAAGCCCAATAATCTGAACTTCTAACAAAATTGTTCTAATACTTTAAATACTCCTAATGCCTAGTACATTTAATATGTATTATTTCCATGTGTTAAATTCATATTTTTAATTGATTATATATTTGTTCCAGGCTCTAGCTGACATGTAATAGATTATGGTAGAACAAACAACATTACACAACATCTTAACATGGGTAATTGCAGTGATTTTATTTATTTTCCAATCACTCAACTATTTTATTGCACGGATAAAAAAATATATAAAACGTGAGTGATTTTGTTTAAATATTTAATTTTAATAATTTTTCAAACTTTATTTCATGACAAAGCAGAGAGAAAAATTAAAATATGTCTAAAACCTTATAATATTCAAGTATAATACACAGGGTGGTTCACTAGGTACTTTTTTTCAACTTTTCTATAGTGTTTTGAGTTCAATATAAGCCAGAAAAAATTCAAAAATATATTATCTCTTAAAAAAAAAACTATGTTCTATGAGTAGAACATATATTCTTGTGTAAGAATTATTGCTACCGTAAAATAAATATAAATATTTATAAATGAGTCAACTAGAATATGTTAATAATATGTATAAAGTAGACAGTTAAAAACTATTTAAAATTATATTCCTAAGAATATTTATAAAGTACATTAATGTAGATTTTTACGATTATACAAGGAATGGTTTTTAGGAATAGTTATGTACTTTTGTTAATAAAAGTGTTATACTAAATTAACCGTTAAAGTTTGATTTTAAAAAACACCAAATAAAATTTATATTTCTTATATGTCTTTGATCGAGAAATATGAATAGTGACTATCACTATATCTAGTAATATCATAATAGTAATACTCATAGCTGTAAATCGTTTTTCAACAGTTTCAATTAGGTCCCGATAATATTACATTATGTAGCATTACATAATATTATATGCATTATTATAAGTAAATCGTACTTCAATGATTTTAATATCTAATAATATCCAAATAATGATATAACTATATTTCTATACTTATTGGGTGATTTTTTAAATATTTTTAACATGAATCTCTTATTATTGCCCATTATAATTTTTAACAAATACAAGAATTCTTGATTCATGATCAACGGTCATATTATAACATGCGGAATATTAAAATAAGTATAAATAACAATTGAACTTTTTTTTTATTAGTCTTATATCAAACTTTAAAGTCATTGTCTATTGAAACTAAATACATAATTTACACATTGTATTAGACATAAAAATTTGAGTACAATATTTAAAAATCCCACGAGGGTAAACACAAATCTGTTATTTCATAATATAGCATATGGCACAGTGATTTTTTTCGATGTAAGACTACATTTTATTGTTGAATCACGTCCGTTAATAATAAAAAAAAAAAAAACCACTCAAACCAATAAAAGAAGAATTCGGTTATTGGGAAATGTTTAAAACATACAAGATTCTGTAGTTGTATAGGTAGTATTTTGATACACAATAAGTGAACCTTTTTTAGTTATTTTTATTTGTATATAGACGGACAAAAAAATACTACAATAGTGACAATAGATACAACAATATTATCTGAATCGAATCCGAATAATAACAATGCGCCGGGAAATGTTATTAATGTACAAGGACAGATCCAAGAACACTTTGACATTCCTCTGGTAAGTTTAAAAATGAAGTAATAAAAAAATTTAAATCACATTCTAATTTTTAATAAGTATTGTATAAAAATGATTTTTTTATTTCATTATTTTAATTATTCTTATACCTATATAAATTTACTTCACATATATGTGGCTGAGTTAGCTTGTTATAAACTATATAAGTAAACTGTATTTATTTATTTAGATGTTATTTTAAAAGAACTGGTTATGTTATATAACATAATTATTAGGCATTATATTTTTATAAATAAGTGTATTTTTAATATGCCAAAAGACAATAAACTATAATATAATCAATATACAATAAATATATCGTATATCAACTAAAATAGAAAATAATTTATGTAAAATAAAGTATGTAAATAATGTTTAGATATCTTTTTAATAATAATAATAATAATAATATAACTTAGAAGAATATTATTATTTAATAAAAAATTTTTTTTTTTTTTTTAGTTAATTGCAGAAGATGAACCAAAAGTGAATGATTTTAATAAAAGTGCTAAATTATTGACATCTAATGATAATTTCACAGAAGATAATAAAATCAACCAATTTATAGAATATTTAGTCGACGACTCTTATGTTGCACGTGGCTTAGGTTTGATAACTGCAAATGTTGGACGTGAATCAGAATTTTATTTGTACTCAAAATATGATAATAGTTTTGAAAATATCGTTATTAGACTCAAAGGACGTCAAGGTGAAATTGGTCAAATCACAATATCAAGTCAAAACCCTACAAACTTTATTGAAACAAAATCAATTCCCATGGATTATTTTTATGATGAAGATCGGATCAAAGTTACTTACACACCACTTGCTGAAGGAGTCTATACATTAACACTTGTACGAAATGGTTTATCCATTTGCCGCTCTCCATACTATATATCGGTAGAAAAGAGCTTAACTAATTTTAGATCTCAAATTCGTTTAGGCACAAAGAAATATAAAATGGTAACTAAATTTGCTAAGGCCAAACATGTACCTCTTGAAACCTGTGACAATAGTATTCCCGTCATTGAACCCAGTAAACCATCTTTTAGTAAAAATATTCTTTCAGAATCTGAAGAAAACTCTATACGAACAGACGTTAAGTCCATAGTAACAAAATTTGAATCCAATAGTACACATTTTTCAAAAAAGGTTCATAAACGTACATCTAACATACTCAAAAAAAGTCCAAAAACTGATTTGATCGATGAAATTTCAACAAATTCGAATACTCAACCAAAAAATGAAACTGACAATGGTTATAACACTAAAGTCGATGATTTAAATTCACTTAGTATTCATTCGCATACTAAATTCACTGACAACAATTTTTGGAGTAACTTAGATATTTCCAATAGAAATAATACGACAAATTATGTAAATTCTACAGGTGCAGAAAGTAATCAAATAAAGAAGCCCATAATAAAGCTCAATGAAAGCATTAGAAATACAAATGACATACCTCAAGTAAAAAATATATCACCAAACAGCGAATTATTGAAGGAAATATTAAATTATAAGAATTTACATGATGCAGAAAAACACAATCAAACGTATAAAACAAATACACATATTCATGAACAAAACCAAACTGAAACGTTTATAAGTCCAAT
Organism: Melanaphis sacchari; assembly: GCF_002803265.2. NCBI lineage: Eukaryota > Metazoa > Arthropoda > Insecta > Hemiptera > Aphididae > Melanaphis > Melanaphis sacchari. Next base: position 2,509,882 of record NW_020271380.1, on the reverse strand, counting down.
AACTATAATAGATAAATCCGAAATCAAATGTATAGACAACGAACCATGTACACAAAATGAAATATCATGTTTTGATGAAGATGGTAGAAAAACTGTAGTTGCAATAAAAAAAAACAACGAGTTAGAATCATATAATAAGGATTCTATGATACAACAAATTACCGATTTGGCAAAATACAATATTAACACCCCTTTTGCAAGTATTATAACAAAAATAACTAATAGTGCTTGTGAAAAATGTTTAATACAAGTGTTACGAATACTATCTGTGTTTTCAAAGGATAAAAACATAACACATGACAACAATTCCAATGAAATTTGTTCAAGCTTTGAAACACTTCTTTCACAGCCAATTAACATAAATAGCAATATAGATAACTTGTCTAAAAAATGTATTAATCCTACAAATGAAAATAAAAATGATAGTTTACTAACTAATATTCCAAAAAATATTAAACTAATAGATACAATCGATAAAGATATAGAATATGATTATCAAAATGAAATCAAACCTATAGATAATACTTCTAATGAAATTAAATGCGAAAATAATAACACGATTACAGAATTAATGATAAAACAAAATAAACACGATATTGAAATAAATAAAACAATAAATGATAAAATAATCACCAAACATGACCTAGATAAACACAAAACAGTACACCAAGAAAATATATTGTCTACAAATGAAATAACGAAAATAAATAATTCAATCATTAATGAAACATTGTATGATATAACTGATAACTTTGTACAAAGCGTAGATGATAAGAACGAGAGTAAATCAATAAAATTAAAAATTAAAGAAAACGACTTAAAAGAAAAACTAAATATGATTGAAAAAGAAAAAATAAATAAAATTATAGAAAATAGTAATATGCATAAGACTATAAATAAAAATGTATCAATAAAACAAAAAATAACACAAGAAAATGAATTGCTAACCATGAAAGAAAAAAATTATGCTAAAGATCTGACTATAGAAAAAAAAAATAAGTACAAAATATCACAAATCAATATAGCTGAGGACATTATATTTGAAAAACCAAATTCAAAAGATGTAATACCAATACATACGACAAATTTTTCAAAAAATACAGCAAAAATAATAAAAGAATTAAAAAATGAGTCAGAATTGACTTCATACAATGAAGCAAAACAGTTACTAGTACAAAAAATGAACATACAGCAAACAGAAAATCAGAGTGAAACATTGGAAAATAAAAATAAACCAGTAAAAATAGTATCACAACAACAATTAGCAAACAATACATCATCTACTAAACCAAAGATATTAAAAAAAGGAAAAGATATCTCGTCAAAAATATTAAACACAAAAAATGAACTAACAACTTTAAAATCAATAGTAAATAATATGAATAGAAATATTAACAAAAATACAATACAAAATAAATCGTCACCTACAATAACATTGAAACTAAATAAGGAAAAACATAAGGTAAATGAAACTTCACTAAAAATAAATGCTTCACAACTAACTGAAATATACTTAGAAAAAAATATAGAAAATATTGAAAACAATCCTTCAACATTAATTAAACTATCTGTAACGCCCTTTGACCAAAAAATTGTGGTAGAAATTGTAAACCACAGTTATCAAAAAACTGTAGAAACTATAAAAAATATAGCACACGAACAAATACAACGTAAAACGACAGCTAAGAGAGACACCAAAACACCAAAAAACTCTTCTACAGCAATCAAAGAAGAAGAAGAAAATATAAAAGATACTGAACTTAAACAATATAGTAATAAATCTAATTTAAATACAGACGATCCAAATGAAACGACCAATACATATGTACTGAAAACAATAGATATAAAAGACATAACAAACACTGAAATAATATTATGCGCAAAAAACTCAAGTAAAGCCATAAAAATTACAATAGATATTGAAAATGATAAAAAAACTACACTAGGAAGCGAAAGAGAAACAGATAAACCTATGGAAAACGTTATGATAGAGAATAAAACATGCTTGAAGGATATATCAACTACTAATTTGGAAGGGAAAGAAGAAACATTGGTAAGTGTCGAAAATACATTAATAAACGAAATGCCCATTTCGTGTGAACAAGAAACAGCAGAAATGGAAGAAATGACCAAAGCTGAAATAATGTCATGTCCTGAAACCTCGATAGAAAACGTTAATGTATCAATAGATATTAAAAATGATAATGAAATTACTCCTAAAAGCGAAAAAGAAACAGATAGACCTATAGAAAACATTATCATAGAGAATAAAACATGCCTGGCGGATATATCAA
>NW_020271380.1:2436017-2507578 GCF_002803265.2 Melanaphis sacchari | reverse complement strand
CTACTGCTTTGGAACAAAAGGAAGTAACATTGGAAACAGAAATAAACACTACAAAAACTAAAACGCCAATATTGTCCCTACAGGAAACACAAGAAGTAGAAGAAATAATCAAAACTGAAATAATATCATGTTCTGAAACCTCGATAGAAAACGTTAATGTATCAATAGATATTAAAAATGATAATGAAATTACTCCTAAAAGCGAAAAAGAAACAGATAGACCTATAGAAAACATTATCATAGAGAATAAAACATGCTTGGCGGATATATCAACTACTGCTTTGGAACAAAAGGAAGTAACATTGGAAACAGTAATAAACACTACAAAAACTAAAACGCCAATTTTGTCACTACAAGAAACACAAGAAATAGAAGAAATAATCAAAACTGAAATAATATCATGTCCTGAAACCTCGATAGAAAACGTTAATGTATCAATAGATATTAAAAATGATAATGAAATTACTCCTGAAAGCGAAAAAGAAACAGATAGACCTATAGAAAACATTATCATAGAGAATAAAACATGCTTGGCGGATATATCAACTACTGCTTTGGAACAGAAGGAAGTAACATTGGAAAATGGTGAAAATACATTAATAAACGAAATGCCCATTTCTTGTGAACAAGAAACAGCAGAAATGGAAGAAATGACCAAAGCTGAAATAATGTCATGTCCTGAAACCTCGATAGAAAACGTTAATGTATCAATAGATATTAAAAATCAAAAAGTGTTAAGTGGTGTAACTGTAATTGGAAATTTATTAACAGTTGACACTTTAACTGCACCTGTAGAAGACCAAATAGAGACTAAAGAAGTTAACGATGATGAGACTGTCACATTAGATAATTATTCGGTTGCATTTGATGAAACACCTTCAAATGAACAAAAAATAAAAATTCATTGTTTTGAAAATGAAAATAATTTACAAGAAAAATCGTATGGCATTCAAAAATTAGAAATGTCTATACAACGAATGAAAACTTCTAATGAAGGTTATTACGAAAAAACCTTTGTACAATTGGAACAAACTGAAACAATTTCTATAATAAATAAAGATAAGATTGACTGCGAAAACAAAAATATTATTAATGACAAATTATACACAGTCAATGAATCCGACCTTAACGCAATATTGTGTGCGTCTTCTCTCGAAGAAGCACTTACCTTACTGGACTCAAAAATTAAATTTAAATTTAAACATAAGAAGTCATCTAGTAAATCTAACTCTACGTCATATATTCCGAAAATTCAAACATCTGAGAGTAGAAGTAGCAGTAGTAACACAAACTTTGCAGATGCTCGAGAATTCTTTAAGGAAATTGAAAAAAAATCTAAAAAATAAAAACATAAAGAAATAAAAGTAATATTTTATAAATTCATGGACATTTATTTTAATAATCAGTAAAATCATTATTTTGTGACCAGGTTTAAGATGAAATTGTTAAAAACGTCTAAATTCATGGTGATTTTTTTTTTTATAATCTTCTCACTATCGTTTCGTTTTAATATTGAACACACGTAAAGTGGATAACAATTTTTTGAATTCTATTGAATTTTTATTCAAACTAATGGTATTTGCTGTTAATATAACATTCTTTAATGATGGCCAACAAATTAACGGCAGTACTGAAGAATTGTGAGCTATCAAATTGTTTGACAAATCTATTGTACTTAGACTGACAAATGGAATGTGATATACATGATATGCAATCTCTGAAAAATATTGGTTTGTAATTAACATAATAAATAATTTTTAATAAGAATAAAAAAGTATAAATAAATATTTTATTACTTTTTGTATCTTCATTTGCATCGTTTTCCATATCCTCGTTATTCTGGTGAGCTTCTGGTTGATTTTTACCATTTATACAATCAGATTCCTTTAAAAATTCAAAACACGTAGCGGTAAATATAGAGTAAACGTATAGAGTTAACGTTTCAATCATTTAAATTTTTATCATACTCATATAATTTAACAGATATAAAATAGTTGAACAAAAAATTTAATAAAATTTAACAAAGCCTTAATTTCTCATTTTTATACGTTTGACATAAATAGATAATACTTCATCACGATAATGTTATTCGTATAAAAAAATTAAAAACTATCATCAATGAGTCATTCCCAATTTTTCGTCATAATTTTTAATCTTATCTACATTTAACTTTCCTAATTATCAAAATGTATATTCGATTGATTTTTAAAATAAATTATTATTATTATTATTGCTACAGGCAAAAGAAAATGTAAACTAATTTTAAAATCAATGTTTAATAGTTTTATTTTACAATATTTAAATCAAAACCCTGTATATAAAAAGCCATTTTTCACAAATATTTGTTTGTAAATGTACAATTTATATTAAATGTACATTCAACAAACAAAGCATACTAGACTAGTATTACAAATATATTTCATCCTCATTGTATCTGTAGTATTATGCAAATGAAACACAGCAAACACTACAGAGTTAATGCTTCGTCTGAACATCGTCATAATACATAACACAAAATTTAGAATATCAACTCCTTATTACTCCCATGGCTCATGGAAGTGTCATAATTGTTAAAGAAATATCAGTATTTCTTTATATTATATTATTAATTTTTACTTTTAAATAATAATAAAAGAAAAAATGATATAGATAATATGCTTGTTGATTAGATAATAAGAATAACAATATTGTTTTGGAAAATTTAATAATCTAAATTGTTTAATGCCTAGCAGAATGCGATATATTTATAATAATAAATAATAATAATAATAATAATAATAGTAGTAGTAATGTATTGAATACCTCACCTGTTTCATTATCAAATAAGGTATAAATGATATTCGATTGCTTCTCATGTTCAATACTTGCAAATTGTGCAGTGTCGACATTATATAAAACGTCCTGGGACATGACAGGTAATTGTCGCTCAAATCTAGTAGTTTAAGCGACAAAAAGCAATGAAAATTTGTAATACTCTCGGGGATAACCGTCAGATTATTTTTCAACATATAAAGTTGTTCTAGTTTTGATATGGACAAGTGGTATATATCGTCTGGATTCAGTTGGTTTTCTGAAACGTCCAAACGAATTAATGTTTCTGCCAAATCACCATCAATACTGAAGAAAATTTAAATATTATTAGCATGTAAAGATGTAAAATTTCGTTCAAATATATCTGATTTTAAAACAATTTAAATACTGCATCACATCATTATCAAAACCTAGTGTTAGCTAACACAAAATGACAAGATTTGATGCAATTCGTTCAAAAAAAAATACATTGTGGTAAATGGTAATAACATATTTTATTTATTATCCCATCTCATAATTCTAATTTCGTAAAAAGCTCACTTCTATCTAGAGCTATGCCCTTGTACAATAATTATTCCGATTTCTATTTCTTCTCTGATTCATTAACTATGATAACTAAGCGTCTCACCTAAACTTCAGATATATAATATTGTTTTCTACTCGTATAATCTTACCATTATATTGTTTGTTAACTTTATTGCATATTATTTTCTACTGTTTTCTTTTTTTTTATTAATATTATGTATTTAATTAAATTTTTTTTTTAATTTTTTTAATTTTTTTTTTTTTTAATTATTTATTATTACAAGTTAGACTTCTCGTTTTATTTAAATAGATAAATTATTATTATTATTCAGATAATTGATATCGAAATATTACAATAATTATAAATATCGATATTAAAATAATAAAGTGATCAAATTATAATATGTCAAACAATTTTATTTATTTTTTTAAATATATCAACTAACATAACGTAAAAAAAAATCTTTCATGTAATGTTAATAACCATTAGCACTTCATCGATCACACTTGATAAACCAATATTAGATGGAAGTGACAAAAAATTAATAGCTAACAAACGTCTCCAACTAAACTTGCACGATATACTCATAGTCACCAAATAAGACTATTTTTGTACAACGTTAAAATTTGAGTACTTTATATATTGTGTATAAAAAAAATTACTGCTATGCAATATTTATTATAGGTACAAAATTATAGGTAACTAACTATATATTTAAATAGTTTTTACTGCTGTTTTTATAATTTAGATAATATATTGTGTAACTAATTATTTAAAAATTCCAATTCAAGACATTTCAGGTATCTTTTTAAGCATCTAAAAATTAGTCTACCATGCATATAATTAATATAATGTGCATATAGTTGCTCACAATTTTCATCTTCGTGCTGTCTACTAAAAGCACTTGAACTATTTATAACTCATTTATCTCATCTATCTCCTGTCTAAACTTTGAAACTTACGTCATTATATTGAATATTTAATAGAAATTAATATCTAACTTTCAAATTATTTATGTAAATTAGTTCTGTATAAAATAACTATTAGAGGTTTTTATGAACATAAAAATGTACTAAAACTGATTTTATAATCTTAGAAACATTGATACATTCAATACAGTCATAAGATATAAACTATTAAATCGTTACCCTTCAATAATAAAATAGTAGATTAGACGCTTAACATAACTTATTAGGCTAATTCACATCTCTAACAAAATAAATATAAAAAAAATTTAAACGTCACATATACTGTAAGAGCTATCTCTCCGCATCGATTGAAGTTCAATATAAACGCACTCGATGATAATAATATAATATAGGCTATAGCTTTTAACATGTTTAATCATAAATCATCATATAATTTATAGCTTAATAAGCGCAAATAGTTATTCAAATCCCCTTGAAAAATTCCTCATCATGTTGGAAATATTACCACAAAATGTTTGTCTATAATAATTTAGAAAACAAAATCGATAATAATTAAATCAGTAAAATTAGGACCAACTATTAAAAATTCAAAATTTCGTTTTAACGATAGGTACCTACTGTTATATTTTTAATAAATAATAATATAAAGCCATACGCATTACGGAACACTATATTTGATAAGAACGATTAAATGGATAATAATTGATATTTAATTATTATTTATATCTGAGTGGAGCATTGAAAACGCATAATATAATACTTCATAGCAATATCATTGTTATCACACTTATGGATTCGGCATTGTATATAATTCTGTTGGAAAACACAGTTGATAGTGATACCATTATTAACCGCAACACTATTACATTTTTTTTCAAACTTGTTTAAATGTTAATTTCATTATAATTTTGAAGATTTCATGTGAGTAAGAAACATAGTCTCTCTATCCAAAAGCGCATATTTACTAAAGATAGAAACGCTTTATAAAATAACGCAATAACAGTATGATAAGGAGCATAAGGTCTATATTATAGACTTCATACTTAGTGGTCTACGATATTACAATATGGACACGTAGACTATAATAAATACATGAAGAATAAATAATGGATAGGTTATTGAAACTTGTCAAAAGAAAATTTTCGATTAAACCAAATATTATAATAATAAACCACCTCTTATAGATAATAATATATATTAACGTGTGTTTGTTTTTTCGATTAAAATAAATTTTGTTAGCATTTTAGTATAGTGGCTGTTTAAAATTGTATACAATTATTATCGTGAAAAATATCCGAGAAAACAAAAATGTGAAATATTTTAAGTGGTAAGAAGGAAGTGGTACTATATGGAACTGAACGACGATCTAAAATTACAAATGTTATAACTCTACTATAGCCGATATTATAAATTATTGTCGTGCGCATTGCTCACGTGCAGTGGGTTACACATCACGTACGGTCTGACGGACTTCAAACGGTTGCGTCGCAAGCTCAGCCGCTGAATGGACGTGAACGTGTAAAACGACTCCAGTCGCAATAGATTGTCATCCGCGATCACGATGTTCACCCGGTCGAACAAGCCACCATCAAAACGTTCGCCTTCCGCGTGCAAGTATCCGCCACCCGATATGTCCAGGAAACCTTCTGCCGAGCCCGACCTGACCGTCACGTTCCCGACCGTGAATCTTGTGCTAGAACTACTGCATCTGCGACCCTGGACCAGAAGAAAAATTGTTTATATACGCGTTTCACATCTTCGCAATATATTGCTACCTACCCCTCGCAACTCAAAAACCACACACAGCTACATCCTTTTCCCGCCACATGACTATCGATCAATTTAGATCATCGCCCTTTCGCTACACCACCCCTCCCACCACGACACACATAAAAAGTTTATGTCATAGACCGTGCTATAAAAATTATAGTATACCTTTCCCCTTAACTTTTCGCTAGAAGTTTGATGCTACGCATCTTTAACTGGAGCGTGAGCAGTGTAATTATAATTTCAAGATGTCATTACTCTGTATTTGTAAATCCTTTATTATGGTCCATTAATTATGACACCGTGGTAATTTTCTAAAAGACGGAAAGTTTTACGATTAATCCTAACCGAAATAAAAATTAGTCTGGATTTACCTTACTGTTTTAAATAGTTTTTTAAAAACCAAAATAATATTTTTAATTACTTGAAAATTCGCGTTTAAATTTTTACTAGATACCTACCATTTTATTAGTACGCGTTCCTGAGCCACTACGCAAAAACTATTTTACTGATGTTATCATCACCATGACGAGCCTCATCACTTCTGATACAAAATCGTAACTCATCTCTTCCCAAAGATGACAGTTAGGCGTGGTAAAGTAAAACAAATTCATATATTTTTCACAGATTCTTCACTAAGAAATCTCTACGACTGATCTTTAAAATGTATTTTAGTTTCCCATAACGTGTTTCATGTATTATGTATGTACTAGCAACAAACTAACTAAACTACATAACACATAACTTTATAAAATTCAACTGAAACCTAGATCACAGAGTCGTAGAACTTTAATTTGTTTTTTTTAATCAATGATGAAACATGTAATTTTAAACACAGTATTTAATGTTAATAAAACATCAAAATATATACATAGCCCTGATAAATCAAAGTTTATAATCTTCAAAAAAACCTATAATTTTAAGAAAATAATACAATTTTAACGTATGTTAAAAAGTTTAAAATAGTAACTAAAATAAAATTTTCAATTATTTTTTAAATATTAACAGTTAAAGCAAATTAAATTGCAAGCAATTGGTCGCAAAATATAACACTAAAAATATGTATAGAATGAATTAAAAATAATTGACTCCACCAAGCATCAAAAACCATAATATGGGGCAAAACGCATTACATTTTAATTCATCTTAGAATAATTTTGTGTTGTAGTAATTAGTAAATTATTTATATGATAAAACTCGTTCAGTTATGTACAAAAATCATCAAATTAGAGTAAAAACAGATTCCATTTAAATTAAACAAAATATTGGGCGTTTATCGATTGCACCGAAATGACCTTTTTACACATTTTTTACATATTGATTCCACTGACTATCGACTGCGCTGAACTTTTTTATATATTAATTCCACTAGTTATCAATCCACTGAATATTTGTAAATTATTTACTTAAATAATAGCAAAATGTGTAATGCTTAAATTTACACAAATGACAATAATATTTTTTTTGAAATATTTTTATTTACTGTAACCTGTACTGTTAATTAAAAAATATACTTTATATAACCAACATAAACAAATTTTTCAGCAGAATTAATATAGATAAATACCAAACGGAATCGATAACCGGCGAAATCAATATGCACAAATATCAGGCAGAATCGCTGGCGGAATAGATATTAAGACGTAATCTAATGAAGATTTAGTAAATGATTAATGATGCACCTAATGGCATATAGCAAATGAAAACTATTTGTCCATGGATAAGTAATATTTTTAAATATTTAAATATATAAATTTCGTTTAATGAACCTAATTGATACCACTGCAGAATTTACTTTAATAAAAAAAATATAATATATCTATTACAATGGCCGACTAATAATGACGAGATACACTCAAATTCCTACCAAATAACCATTGCATGATCTTAATAAGCCTTTGTAAACAATGTTGGATAGTATTTACGTATAAATTATATATTATACCAAATGCAGAGAAAATATTAACGAACACGCCGATCTTAAGATATACGGATAAAAGTTAGATAATGGAATATAAGTTCAGTGATTTTTTTCAAATAATACTAATAAGTAATAACGACACAATACTATGTATTAAATCTTAATAATCTTATTATACATCAAAATATTAAGTGTTTGCAGAATTTTATATTTTTAATTTAAACCCATATAGATAAAAACAATGGACGGAATACCTCTTTTTATAAGTCCTTGACAGGGTTGCGTCTTTTTTCGGGAGATAAGGATAATAGTAGGCAGCCTCATTACCGCATGGTCAAGGTATGGACAGACAACACGGCGCTGCAGTTTTTATGGTTAAACCTTAACAATAGACACAATGAAAATGTACCCGAAAAGCAATCGCAATTAATCCCCGTGTAAATGTGTAATAGATAAGGTCGGATGATCCATCCATTACTTTATTATCTGTGTTCAAGCCTATGACATTGTCATGTTACAAATGAGAGACACTGTAATAAAGTTTCATTTTGCAGTAGAGTAGACAATACGTAACCAACAGTTCTCATTACGCCATAATTTTATATTATTTACCTGCATTACACTAATACAATATTTACAATTACTGTGCTCATCAGTTTCTAATGAAAAAACTCATGTAAAATTTTTTCGACCATAGATAAACTCTGATACCAATTTTAAAATATTCAAAAAAAATTATGGAAATGAAAATATTTTAAACTAGGATTGGTTCGAATAAATTGATAATATTTTATTTTTTCATGATTTATACAAAAAATAGAAGCCTGTGAAACTCGCTTTAAGTGGATATCTGAGGTCTAAAAAATGATTCCGAAAAAGAACAAACTTCACGTTTTGTAATATACTCGTAAAATTATCAATATGATAATAAAGAATAAGTATAATCGAATAAGTGCGAATACCTGTTTCGAAGATTTTTCTTTTTCTTTTTGTAAGTCTTCACACGATTCTTTTACCAACACCCAATGTCCAACTAATGATTTACGTTTATACTCTTCTAATTGGGAACCTAATAAAAAACGACCATGTACCTACGAATTAAACAAACTTCGAGAAAATAAATTAATCATAAAGTGATTATATATGCACGTTTGAGTACAACAAGCTTATTCCTCGAAAACATAATGTTCTGTATTATGTATTGGTTGAATATTTTTTTTCCACAACTGTCACTTTGAATATTTTGTAAAATCAATCCGTTTACAACGCAAACAGAAAAAATCCGTAGTAACAGACTTCGCCGATTTTATGAAAAAAAAAAAAAACATTATCTACGTAAAATAATAATGTCACGTTTTTAGCCATGGATTTCTTACGCTTTAATCTATACCATATCAGTTTAATAGGTACGTACGCCGTAGTGGTTAATGTAATTTTTCGGGAAGCTATTTATCAATTTATCTCTTTTCCATGTATTTATGCAAACAAGGTATAGCTGGTAAATATAGCCATATAGGAGGTAACCGTAAAAATAATAATAATATTACATACATAATATTATTATGATGAGAACTCGGTGAACGGGTGAACATTAAATATACATTAAATATTTTACCCGCGGTCACAGGTACCGCGATAAAAATAAGGTCTCGTTTCGACGTTTCTATAAATTACCCATGCAAACGAGTCTGCCATTTACATTATTTTTGTCAAAACATATTTTATAATATACCTAATGGTTTATAATGCAAACGCACAATTGCATTATAATATTATCATACAACTATTACTTACGAGGTACGTAGGAAGGTAGTAGGTACCTATTATTAAGTATTATGAATTTATGACACCTGCCTATCCAAAAATGTGTAGACTACAATATACCCTACCATTGGTTTGTGTAATTTCATTGGCATGAAATGTTAAAAAGTGCTCTACTGCTGTTTATTGATGTAACAAATTTTATTACATTATCGTATTTTTACTATTATTATTAATAAAATGTAAAGATAAATAATAACATTACCTATCATGAACGTCCCCATACATTTTTCAGGGGGGGGGGGGGGTTAATTTAAAAAATAAATGAAGATTTTTTTATACATTTTATTTATAGAACATTATTATGTTTTGTCATTATTACAATAAATTATTACAATTAGGTAACAAATTTAAAATTCTAGTGGGGGAGCAAGTGGTCTGTCTTGTAAGGTCTGTCTCACTAATGAATGGTACTGTTTTTTGCATGCAGACGCCAGACTGAGCTCTACTAATCGACGTCATCGGATCGAATGTGGTAAGAGTTAAGAATATTTAGTCGGGGAACGGTGCAAGGAAGCGCAAGAATATCCAGTTTTCGTCAAAACGTAGTATTTCTTTCGTAGGTACATCCTAATTGAGAATTTTAAAGTCCACAACATACGTCCCGACTCCCGTCTCTGATTAATACGAGTTATAATTTTTAAAAATGACCGAAAGCAACGTACGGATTACCCTATAAAAAGTTGAATGACACCCCCGGGATATTCGTGAATAACAAATTACATACCCACTCTTTTTAAATCAGTTTATTTTCGAGGTCGTTTGTAATAAATTACCAAAGTACTGAATACCTATATCTATTTTTAACCATAAATTAAAGTGTATTCCCTTATAATTTAATTCGACAATTTGAAATACCTATGTAGCCAACAATACGGTAAAAAATTGTCTCAACACATTAATGAATTTAAATTTTTAAATCATTACATTTTACAAGTTATGATGAAGTATAATTATGTTTATACATATCCTTGTCTGTATTTTTATAATATAATACTATGGTATTAAATCTCAGCAAGAATAAATATAGATAATATACAGATACAGCAGGAATTATAAAAACCTAGTCAGGAATTCACAAGTATCAAGCACTAATTATTAACAGGAAATTAAAATTGCAAGGAGGCCGGATCACATACATGAATAAATCAATATATTAAAATATCTAGTGTCATCAAAATTCACACTTCATTCTCATGGAAAATTGTTTGATTTAAATCCAAAGTACTTTTTAATTCCCAGTAAAAAAATTATGAGAATTCTTGCATTACATTTTTTAATCTTCAATGTTAAAATTAAAATGTTGATGAATTTTCAACCACAAAATAATTTGCAAATTTTGAAAAAAAATTTTTTAAATGTTAACAAAAAAAAGTTGTGACGATGTATTTTTAATAAATTTTTTTTTGTAGTAGAAGTAGTAGTAGTATGAATAACTTATGAGAAATTTTATACTAAATATTTAAACAAAAAAAACACATAGTAAAATCAATACTTCGCTCTGAATTTAAATTTTTTAATATTTTCATTTATGAAAATAAGAATTGAGTATTTATTATCACATATTTTATTAAATTAGGTATAAAATTTGTAAGAATTTATAGTACCTAATAATTATAAATAAAATAAATTGCAAGTAAAGCTTGTATTTTTTTTTTTTTTTTGTAGTTTAGATAAGGAATCTAAAAACTTGCATTTATAACTGTCTAATGAAACTGCATAATACAAGGAAAATATAGAATTCTATAGAAAAACTTTACAATAATCTTGTGTATTAACATTAAAAAAAGCAAAAAAAAAAATTCACAATGAATTCACATTTAGATAGAAGATAATATTTTTTTTTTTTGTAACATGTTATAACTATATTGCAAAAACAATAATAAACACGATTACAAATTTTTTTTTCCAATGCGCACCCCAAAATGAGATCACTAATGTGTGTGTGTAAGTGTGTATATAGAAGTCCCTTAAAGATGCTGTAAATATAATTTTTCTGCAGTTGTAATTAGATCAATCTACTTCTGTTTATGTGTATTCTGTGAAATCGCACATTTGCATCTTTACACGACTGCCACCTGCAGCCGCAGTTCCTTGTCCCACCTGTATCCCTTGTCCACGAGCTACTGATGTTGGTTCACCACTAATTGGCTGACCGTTACTGTCCACTTTCATCAACTTGCTCTGTATTCTTTTGATTGTTCTGAGCCGTTCCAACCAATTACTGGCATACGGCCCACTGTTTTCCTTGCTCAGACTGCTCAATATCTGTGATGCTAACTAAACAAAAAAAAAAAAAAATTCAGTTTTAACTCAAAGTCATTATTCGACAGAGACGAATTGCCCCTTTAGTAAATCAGATAATAAGCAGCTCATGTTAATTACCTTTATTTTAAGGCAAACATTTAATTTTATCTTTTTTTTTTTTGTAAAATCACATTTTATAAACAACTAAAATAATATAACTTTTAAATTAACCAAATGCGATGCATTCATCCAAATAACTCATTAAAACAATTTACTGGGCAATTAATAATACATATTGTGATAGATTGAGCGATTGAAAGCAGAAAGAAAAAGTTTATAAAAATAATCAAATATATTTATTTAAACAGATATATAATCTACTAATTTTGATATAATTTTAAGAATGGATTTTTAGAAAATTCTGTATTATACACAATTATCTTAAAATTTATAAGAATAATTAATAAAAATATCACTAAAAACAATATTTGTAATTACTACAACAGCGAAAAAAATAATTTTCCAATGTTTCGTTCAGCTTCAAAAATTAAATTTTTAGTATAAGTGTTTTAATAAAAAAGTAATTATGGGCTGCTTATAAATATACATCCCATGGTCAAAAATATCAGCAATTTATTAGGCTAACTGATAATTAAGTTTTTATGGGTAAGTAGATTTATAAAAATAGAAAATAAAATTTAAAAACAAGCATTGTCTTCCAAATACTCAAATTCATAACCAAGTCAAAGAATTTTTTAAAGGTTTTCTAATACTAGCACTAAAGATATGATATCAGAAAATAAAACATACATCTGTGTGAATAGCTAACTGTCTAGCCAACATTGCAGCATTTTGATCAGAGACAATTTTTGGTTCTTGATGACCAACATGCTCACGCAACTCTTTCCTCACTTTCACAGTTATCTGATTTACACCATGCTCTAAAGGTTTTACTATCACACAGCCATAATTAAACTGTCCCTATAAATAATAAAAATATTTTATGGTATTATATAAAAAATGAGTAAATTTAGATAGAACAAAATGTATAATTACTTTTACAGTTTGGATATCATACTCTTGTCCACTCTCATTGTAAACAATTGTAACAAAATCATTTCCAATATTTTTCTTTTTATTATTACATTTAACATCGGATTCAGTAGTTGGCATTAAAGTAGCTACATGAAATATTACCTAAAATAAAAATAAAAAATTAATACAACTTGAAAATAATGGGAAAAATATATAAAATCTATCAATTAGTAAAAAATAAATTTTGTATTTCACTAACTTGCATAATGTCATCTTGCCATATATAGGTAAATTTTCCATCATTGCCATCAGTTTCTAATCCACCCAGAAATACGCTGTGTGAATCTGTATCAGATAGTTTTATAAGGGTACCCAAGCATTTCAAAAATTCAGTATACCTCAAAGACCCATGTCGATTTCGCAGTATATCTACTTCAGAGTTAGCTTGTCCCAACCCAACATAAATAACTCCAATCTAAATAACAGATAAAGTTAACTAAAACGATATTTAAGTTAAAATAATTAATACAAACCTTATGCACTTCATATGGAGGTATTCGATCCAAATTTTTTACAGCTTTTTCTATCATGGTCTGAGACAATGGTAATAAAATTGGTTTTGCATCATTATCAATAAAAGTAAAATGAGAAGAATGGTATAGCTGAAGAAAAACAAAGCTAAAAGAAAAAATGTAATCATAAATATTTAGTATAATATGACTAGCCTTAAGATAATTACAAAAATAATTACCTCGGATTAATTCCTGACCGCACAGGCTCTTTTGATTGATTTGCCCTATTACCTATAAAAAGTGAATTATGATTTGAAGATATTACTGTTGGCTTCTTAATAGCATTCATTACAGCTAATGTGTGTACACGATTTCGAAACATAAGAGGTGGATCTGTATCATTTTCATAAACAGTTAAATCATATTTATTTCATTACAATACTGAGCCTTGAATGTAGTCAAATATTTAAAACATACAAATAAGATTACATCAATTCACTAATACAATAGAAACTAATTAGGATCTTACATTTTTTTCTAATGACTGAGATTCATAATTAATTGGTGGTGATAGAGGTGGTTTTTTAGTAAGATAAGATGGTGTTGATGCTAAAGATCTACTTTTTTCTTCTTGATGACTGACTAATGGAAATTCTGTATTTTGTTTGATATCAACACTTTCAGCAGATGAGTCACTGTCATTAAAGGAATTTAATTTGTTAGTTTTCAATTGCAATTTTGGTCTTTCTTTTTCATCATTTTTTTTAGCATTTGTTACAAAGTCAATCTTTTTTTCTGTTGAATCTGTGATTAAATTAAGCGTCAAATTTTTTAACTGACAAGTATTTGATGGTGGTGTGGAACCAGTACCACAAATTTCTTCAGGAATTGCTTCACAATTTGCTCTAAAATAAATAGTATTAAAATAAAATAAGAAAAATAAGATGTCATTTGAGACTATTACTTAGAACCATAACGTAGTTCCTTGGTAAAATTCTGTTTTATCTTTTTCGAATCAATAGGAGCATTAAACAATTCTAAACGTTTACTATTATCTTCTTTATCCATACAATCATCTTTAAAATCATGCAATTCTTTCATAAAAGGATTTTTCCATCCAGAACTCATTTCAGGACTGGAAACTGATCTACGAACTGGATTCCTAGAGCGATTTTCTCCACTTTCAAAATCTTCAACTAATTATGAAATAAAAATAAACAATAAGAGGAAATATACAACAATAAATTTAGGTGTACATAAATTATAAAATTTGGTATTAAAGATAAGATCCTATTATATTAAATGACTTATTAAATATATATTTTTAATTTGAATGTTTTAATAATATATAATAATTTAACATTCTGTTTATATAACTAATATTGAATATTTAATATTTATAAATATTTAGATAAATTTAAATTAATAAAGGAAAAGAAATTGTTATATTGATAACAAAAATACATTAAGTAATATGTCACTGTAGATTTTCATTCATTTTTAATGAAAAATGTTAATATACAATAAAGTATCTTTTTTTTTATGATACTTAATATTTATACTAATTAATTACAAGGCATTAATAATTATTACCATCATAATATTCGTCTTCAATTTCACAACTCTCCTGAGAGTTCTGTCGTGAAGGAATAAGTTTTAGAGGGGATCCAGGAATGCAAACTGGTTCAGATGGTACTCTATTCAACCTTTCATTTGCTTCCATTTTGATAATATCATCATTAGCCATATATTGTTCCAAAATACGTTTCTAGAAAATATATTTAATTAAACAAATCATTTAGGCAATAAATATAAAAAAAGTTTACTTCTCCATCTAAGTATTGACGTATTTTATCTATTTCTCCGTTAGATACTTTTAAACCAAGACTAGGGTGAAATAATGTTGAGACATCAAACATGGACGAATCAGAATTCATGTCCTGAAAATTTCTATCATTTTGCACTCTTATCATCCAAGACATTACTCCTGTAATAAAACAAATTATAGTCAAAAAATATGAGACAGATTATAATATTATATTTACCTGTTGGACACCGAACACATACTTCAGCCCATGATTGACACCAACAAGAACAACTTTGTTTTTTATCAAGTCGGTCTGAGCTAGAAAAACTATTTTTTCGGGACATGTCAAATGGTTCGCTTGACTCAATATGAGGAAATTTTTTTGTTTCTTCTCCAGGGGAATTAGTAGCTGTGGATAAACACGATGGTGATGAAACTCCTTTGACAGATGTGTTTACATCAAGTTGATCACTAGCTTCACTGCTTTGACTACGAGATACTGAAAGTTTTGACTTTTCGTCTGGTTTAGGAGACATTCTGGCCTGATCAGTATTTAAACGACAAGAATGATAACATTTACCACATAAACCATTTTGAATTGGTTTTTGAGTGCATCCACTTGTTGTAATAGTTACAAGTTTAATGCCTATCAACCAAGTAGCAGTCTGACCTCCATCTAATATAAAATCTGCAGTGGGATGTCTAAAAACAAAATAATATTGACATAAAATAATAAAATATAAATATATATTATTTAATTAACTTAAGATCTATTTCAATAAAAAATATAATATTTTTTTAGATCATTTACCTTTTAGGTATAGCGGAACAAGTAGCAAAAGCATATCTAGCTAATAAATCCATACACGTTTCAGTTAACTCTTTATGAAATGTTAAAAGCATATTGTCTATTGGTGGTTTCAAATCATTCATTGGACTTCGACTCATACCTATTGTTCTATCATGTTTTCGACTCCCCTAAAAATGTATATTAGTTATATTACACTACTATTGTTACTATTTTACTAAACATTAATAATAAATTACTTGGTCTGTTAAACTAGAACTTCGTTTTCTACTAGATGAATCTTCATTAGCAATATTATTCCTTGGAATAGTGCGACCTTCAAATGGTACCAATACATTTTGTTTTAAACCCTAAAATACATTCAATATACAAATAATAATAATAATCTCTTTTAATATAAATGTATTTTATTTAAAGTATAGTTAATAGTTTAAATTACTTTATGGATAAATTCTACAAAATTCCTTCGAAATGATGTTCGACATTTCAGGAACCAAATAGCAATCACTCGATGTGCCAATGAAACAGTATAATGATTGTATTTAAATGGATTGGTATAAGGCAACGTAATTGCAAATACAGCCATATATTGATCTGCTACAAAATTGGAAAACACTTTTGGAAGACGGCTTAACACTGAAAAAGTACAAAAAAATCATATTATATTAAATAAATAGCTTAAATGTCAATGAATAATTTTACTCACTAGATAGAAATTCTAAAATTGGCACAGCAGTCTGTGTGGTAGCTGAAAGTTTTGACATATTCAACAAAACTTCAGGTAATAATTTTACCATTATATCTCTCATTTCTAATATACAAGTAGTTAATGCCATTACTACAGGACATATACATCGATTAATTAATCCTGAATAATAAAAAAAAATTGTTTTTTTAAATAATTTATAATTTATAATAATTAATAATAAATTAATTAAACATCACATTATTCGTAAAATAAAATAAGTTAAAATGTTTTATTTAATTAAATAATATTATTATCAGTTTTATAGTTATTTTAATAAAAAAAAGATAGTTATAATAGTCATTTCAAAAAAAAAAAAAAATTGTAAATTATTTTTTAATGGAGATAATTGAAACTATAACTCTAAATTCTTATGTAAATACATTCTCATAAGACATCATGGATATTTATATATATTTTATATTATAGTATTAATATTTATTTCTAAGTAATCAAATATACCTGATTGTAAACATTTAACAAGTTGTTGTTGAAGAGATGGATCCAAACTATTATGATATGAAACAAAAGCAGCTAATGCTGGATAAACAGCAATTTGAAAGTCAGTTTTTAACCATTTCAGAGGTGTATTCTTAAAAGTTCTGGCAACGGTTTTATCGCTTACCTGATACAAACATAATATATAAAAGTATGCTAAAAAAATATTTACCATTTACTAAAGTAAATATAAACGCACCAATTGACATAAGGTTGAAGCCAATTCATATGCTGGATCAAATTCCCTATTCCCAGACAACACCAACGCTTTATTCTTAAGAATCTGAGGTACTTCTTTCAAAATTGTGTTCAATACTCTCCAATCTAAAAAAAAAAAAAAAATTAGCCATATAACGTATGTTTTTTGACATATTTAATAGGAGTTATGGTTTATTTCTTGAACTTCACACACAAATACAATACGTTTTATAGTCCACACCATACATATTTTGGTCAGTCAACACATACCTGCATACTCACAGACACATACTCACATCCTGAAAACACATGACGCAAATTATCTACAGTTAAATTGCTTCACACCAAATGCCATTAGATTCCTAAACTCCATTCCAAATTGTTTTCATATTTTACCGAGCTCTTCTTTCAACGCCGTAATCACTACTTTGCATGCAGCAGCAAGACACATATAGTTAAACTGCACCAAAACGTTTTCCTTTGACTTTGTGTCTTCTATTGAAAAATTTGAACTAGGTGGCACTCCAAAACCCTTGTAATCCACATACATGAATGGTGAATATTCATTGATTCCTTGCATTCCCAACTTGTATCTAGAATCTGCTCGGAGTTTGAATAATAATTCAAAAATCTGTAAATATAAATAGTAAATAAATCTAAAACTATTGAATAACCAACTGGATATTATATTTAAAATTAAATAATTATTAATACTAATACATAAAACCTATATAATATAGACACAACAATTAATATAATTTACATATTATTATTTTATAAGTCTTACCACTAATCGTATTGAACATATATGTTCCAATATCAATGGCCGTTCATAATGGTATCTTAAGTGAGCAACAAGTAAATTGAGAATAATATCAGCAGAATTTGTTGGATGTTTGTATAAAAACTTAGAAAACAATTTTGACAGACCCTCAACAGTTATTTTTATATCAGCAACATCATTTTCAAGTAAAACAACTCCAGCATTAAATTTATTCATTCTAAATAACACCTAAAAAAATGTATCAAAAAATTAGTATATACATATATTTATCACCAAATACAATAAATATTTTAGGGCCATTAAAAATTTTAACATATTTGATACAACACATAATTTTTATTGGAACATTAACAGGAATTGTAACAAAATATTTTTCCCAATTTAAGTCAAATAAAATATAGTAACCCAAAATAAAATAATTTTTTAACAAAATCGAAAGAGTATTAGTAATAATTAATAATTATATTAGACATTGATATGTAACTATTATATTTTTATACACAATTAATCAACTAAGAATCAATTATTTTAATACATAGTAATAACTAATAATTAATTATAAAATACTTACTGTTCCAAGGATTTGTAATAGATCAATGTGATAAACACTGTCACAGTCGTTACAAATATCAATAATGAATTGACAAACTTCTTTTCGAATATTTAGATCATTGTCATCAGCAATCCTACCAAAAACGTCTAGGATAACTTGCATTAGTTCGCCATCATACAATGCACTATAAAATTGTTAAAATAATAATTAGGTGATAAATAAGGGTAACATTATATTATATAGTATATTACTAATTTATATTATACATCGTGTAGTTAAAGACAAGTTATAAATTTGTAAATAATTTAAGTATTTTCATTTTTATTTTTTATTTTGAATTCCATTTGAATTATGTTTTCCCAGAAGGGAAAAACTGAAGTTTAATTTTTATCATAATTAAAAAAACTTATGAGAAATCATATGATGTATTAAATTTTCAAACCTTAGACATAAAAAGGAAAATTTTTATAAACGTCTAACAACATTATTTCTTCATTAATATCACTAAATATATAACAAATAAATCACCAAAATTTGAAAAACATGAACTTAAATCATTCCTCTTAATAATATTCTTACTAAAGCAACTAAACATTCAAATATACTTAATATTATTAATATAATAATATTTGTAAAACACAACAGTGTGTTTATATTGAGTAACCATTAAAATCTTAAAACACACAAACAAAAATATAATGGATCCTCTAGTTTTCATATGTCTATAATTTAAGTATTAAAGCAGTGCATTTTCCATGATAATTAAAAATTGTGGATATTAAACCTATATTTAAAACTGGAAAACTAACAAATATAAATAACTACAGGCCAATTTCCATGTTAAGTAATTTTATTATTCTAAAATATTTGAAAAAATTATTAAAGCCAGACTCATATCTTTTTTAAGAAAAAAATCAACTTAAGTAATATTTTAAATTGATTTAACAAATATTGTTAGAATTTGTTGAAATAAGTTTTCATTACAAGGATCAACAATTGAAAATTATAAAGAATTAGAATTAGGTGTTTTACCAGTAAGACACTTACATAAAAAAATAACAATTATGTTCATAATCAAACAACTTAAAATAGATCATTTATGCAAGGGTAATAGTTATAAAAGAGAATTTAGAAAACATGATTTTTCAGTTAATTATACAAGGTAATAAATCTTTTGGTTAGGCATTAGTAGATTATTTTAAACTGACTTATTATAATTCTATGCCTTTTGATTTTAAAAGAAATATTATAGCATATAAAACAATTAATAAAAAGAAAGGCTTAATATAAAAATATATATTTCTAGAATTGAATAATAATGTGTCTTAATATTATATCTTTATTGCAAATCGTTGAATTGTTATCATACACATTTGATTGTTTAAAAATTGTATTATTTTAATTTATTAGTACTTTATTTATGTTGAAATTTGCTTTCTTATTAGAATATAAACTTTATCTTTATTTTTTTTGTTTTAAAAAAAACATGTAATTAAATAATTAATGTACTTAATGATACAAGAATTACCAAAATTGTATATTATCTGTGTAAAAATGTCATTACTCCCTACCTCCAACATATACTCTAAGCCCTAAGGAAGTAGATAAATTAAAACTGTATTTATAATAAAAAAAATTTAAAAATAATAATTATAATAATTTACAAAATATCTAATGATTCATATCAATTTTATCAAAATGCTAACTTTAAACATTTATAAAAAAAAAAAATACTGCAACTATGTATTTTTTAATGTTTTTTAATTTATTAATAACAACTTATGAAGAATCTTTGATTAAAATTTCAATGTTTTTGACACGGTGAAAACTTTTTTATTGACATTTATAGAAAAAAAACTATAAATAATTAAAATTTCAAATTTCTATAAATACCTCAAAAAGTCAAAATATTTAGAAAATTCTACCATGCATATTGGATACTAATTTAAACATTTGATGAAAACTTCAATAATTTATAAATACTGGTTTTATGTAAAAATCCTGTTTTTTCCTTAATTTTTTTGTTTTCAAAATAAATCTTTGCAAAAAATTGCCACACTTAACAAAGATAATATTAATCTCATAAATTTTAGTATTAACACGGAATTTTTATACTACAAATTACAAGTGGGAAGTGTCTTTTTAAGTGCAATATTTATTTATTTTAAAATCTTTGGGCTGTTCTCACTCTATAGAAAATTTAGTTAACAAACATCTGTTAGATAAAGTAAATTGATTAAATGAAAATAATCAATCGCACAACAATAACACTAACTTATTTTGTTGGTAAACTTCTTTCATAGTCCGATTCACAGCCTGCATTCTGATTGGAGTTCTGTTTTCTTTAGTATAAAAATGATTTAAAAACATTTTTAAATTATCAATCCATTGGTATTCAGTTGGAACAAGGAATTCCTTTCTATAGGCCATTAATTTATTAACTGATGATTCCTGAATTAAAATGTAGATTAATAATGTATACAAGCTTAAAAAAGAATATATCTTACAGGTCTATAAATTGAAAACGTTTCAATGACATCATAAATGTCATCAAGACTACCACTATACAGATCACTGTCTATAAGTGACTCAACTTTTGTTAATGTTTCATTAAGATGGTCTGCAATCATTAGCACTGAATTGGCACCATTTCTATCTAATAAAATAATTATTTAATTACTCAAACAATTCAATTTTAAATAAAACAAGAATGACATGTAATTAATTCACATGAATTATTTTTAATTTAAATTACTTACTGACATATTCAGCAATTTTTTTTAATATTTTTAAAACTTTTTCCCAAATAGTACTTTGAATAGTAGGTCCAAGTTTTGTTATCAATGATTCCATTCCCAAAACAACTTCCAATACAACTGTTGGATGGTCACACGATAATGCCTATGAAAATTATTTTTATATAATAAACTAATTTATAAATGACAAATTTTTCTCATACATTATAAATTGAAGGCAAAACTGAAAGAAGAGAAATTTTAAATGATGTAATTTGATTGTTACTCCATAAGGCCATATTAATATAGAACAATCCACCTCGCACAAGTCCAGCATTATGTTGAGAAACTTCTTGGTGGAGTAATCGACAAATTAAATAAATTGCTGAATATCCCATATGTGTTCCTAAAAGCTTCCGCATAGTCTAAACATAAAATATATATTTGTATATACAAAAATAGACTCATCAAGCATTTTTTGTTTACTTTCCAGCATTGTGCACAATATGTCTTAGAATTTGCAGTATGACATAATGTGGCAATAAATATAGGTAAAGATTGGGGAGGCAAATGATTATAACATATAATTGTATCCAAAAGTCGTAAGCTTTCTAAAACAACTTTTTCATCTTTACTATAACAGCATACATAAAATGAACTCCTATTTGAAAATAAAAAATATACATTAAAACATAAATCAAATTTTATAGCAAATTTAAATCATAATTATTTATATAAATACAATATGTACATACTGAACAACAGTATTGATAACTTCATCATCTAAATAGGTGGCATTAAATTTTATGACATTAATAGATATTTCAAGCCATTGTAGTGTAAAACCAGCAGGAGCTAATTCAGATGCACCCCAATTAGTTAACCAAGGGCATATTTCTTCTTCTAAATAGACAATATCACGGCCATGATCAGTAAGGCATTCTAATAGTTCTAACCTATAATTAAATTCAAAATTAAGTTATTTATAATGAATTATAATTAGAAGTCGGATTTCAATTTTGTTTGTAAAGACGTTCATATGCTATAAAAAAATATAAATGTGTCAATTTTAGAATGTTATAAAGTATAAGCAATAATTTTAAAATTGTCCATCGTTTGTTATTATAAATTTTTTTTAAATCTGTTATACATTGGGTTTTTCTCTTAATCATATCTTCAAACTAACACGTTTATACTTTACACATTTTTAGTAAGTACTTTCACATCATTATTTATCAAGATTTACCAGGTTTATAAAAAGTTAAAACTTAAATAAATTTATTATTAGCTAAAATCCGACTTCTAATTATAATAAATAAAATATTAAAAATTGTGTAACGTGAATTCTTACATACAAATTATTACAACTATATTTAACCTGTATGATATATCTTCAGCAATAGTATGGCTTTTAATAAAATTAAAAAAATGTTTTCGTAACATTCCAAGATTTCCAAATTGACCAAGAATAATGGATCTAATAAGATTAAACACCAAATGGCGTTGCTCTTTAGGAACATGGTGACTAAATAAATCATGTACTCTGAGCCATAAACTTGCAACAGCATTCTATAAAACAATATTTATAATTATAATTCTATAATCAGATACTTGAAATCATTAATAATAAATTTCATTATAACTAAATTTAAATTATAATTATACATAAATAAATTATACAGTAACATAAGCAAAACTGACCACTAATAGTTAGTTTTAATGCATATTAACTTAGTAACTTAGCTAGTTGAATTTTGAATTTTATGTGTAAAATAATCCAGTTCAACTTATTAAAACTAATAAGTAACTAGTTTTTTTTCAGATTATAATGTATTATAATATTATTATTATTGAGTATTCTAAGATATTTTCATTTTTCAATTTTATGACTAACATTTTTTTTGTCATTATTTCTTATCAATTCATTACACTAGTATTTCTTACCTACTTGAAAATTTGATCAATATTAGTTGTTGAATTTAATTTTAAATTTATCTCCAATTGTTTAAGTTTGTTACCTATCTACTTTATAACTAATTTATGTAATATATTAAATTTGAAAAAACTGATTTTATAAATTTATATTTTTTATAAAAAAAACTAACGTCTAACTAAGTAAAAATTTTTGTAAATTTCAGAAACCAACTTCTATTCTAACTTAGTTTTTATATTAAAGTAACTTAACTTTAACAAGTTGAAAAAAATGACTAACTTGCCCAGATTTGACCATAAGTTGGATAATGATGTATTTCCTAAATATATAAAAATCTAACGGGAAATAAATCAGACCCTATCCTGCACAGTACACAATATATATATACACAATAAAAATAAAGAATAAAAATATCCAATATAATATTATCTACTCCAAAATTGTATCTTTGTATTTTATCTGAAAGCTAAATAATATAACTTAAATTAATTACTATCACAACATAATAATGGTAACTTGGGTAGACCATAAGTAATTAAAAGCATTTATAATTATTATCAAACTTGAATTAATTAAATTCTTAGTTATAAAATTGATTAATAGTTAATTTCTTTTGAAAGAACACATCTACTATATATCAAACAGCTAAAATAAAACAAGCATAACAATTTTAAGGTCTTTCTCGTATAAATGACTAATAGAGTAAATAATATAATTAATATAAAATAAGTAAGTACTATAGAAACTCCAGTGCTCTAATTAAGTTAAATACTCATAACAGATATAATCAATTTTATCAGAAATCATTTGATTTGATCAACTCTTGAAAGCAATCTAATAATCTAATGGTATAGGAATATGTATAAATATTACCTCTTCAAGACGATGAGATTTAGCTATCTCAGCGAGTTCTTCGATAGCTTTAATCCTAGTATGTATTGATGACTCTGAAGAAATCTTAAGTCCCTGATCCTCGGTCAATGTGTAGTCATCTTTTACGCGCAGAGCTCCTGAAAAGTTTAAATATGATAATACAACAATAGTTGACACACATATTTTGAATGGCAACTCACCCAAGTTCGGACCTCCTCGGTTAATGCGGAAAAATTGTTTCAGCTTTTCAAACGTCCTGTTGTCCTTGTTGCTGCTCATATTGTATGTGTGTTTGTTGATTGGTAAGTCGAACTAACGTTTTCTGCTAACCAGACGCATTACAGGAATATTATACGTACTAATATGTTAAGGTTATAATGAATCAGTGCGAACGGGCACGAAACAGTGGCGGAGCAAGTCGGCACAGCCAGATGGACATAAATACATAATATTAATTAATTATAAGAGATAGGTTAATGGTTAATAGATACCAACAACTTATCGAACAACGGCAACAACAATTAACAATAATAATAATAATAACAGGCAGTAGCAGCAGCACTGCAGCAGCAACTACCTACGAGATACAAATATTATTTTGTTTTATCAAAATAGGTATGTAGACTGTAGTATGGTTTTTTTATAATTGCTTTTTTTTTCGCGAGCATTGCACACTATCATGTGAATATCATTCAAACAAAATATTGTACCTCACTAGCTACCTTGGTCGTTGTTATTACGACGATTCCAGTTCTTCCCGTAGACTGATAACAAGTGATTATAATCATAATATACATACTATATAGAAATAATATCTGTCGTGGCGTCTATAATCCATGTAGATAACCGCGTGTGTGATAACACATAATAGTTTTATTGATATCTCTATGGTAATATTATCACATTATTCTATGATTACATAAACGTATAAATATATTATTATATCTATGATTAATTGTTACACAAGAAAAAACAGGATCTAGAAATCTCAAATGAGGAAAAGAACTAATTTTCTTTCAGAAAAATTACGACTGAAATTTTAGCACATAATAGATTTTAGATAAGATATAATAACAATATTAATTTTATTTATATATTCATAATTTATTATATAAGTAATAATATAATATATAGAATTCCAAATAAGAAGGGCTAAAGCCTTTCCTTCTCCCGCCCCCTTGGACAATGCCTGACGAAAAACAATTTTAAGCAAAACAGACTTTATACTATAAAATATAAGGGAGAGTATAAAATCTATTAAATGAACTATAAAAAAGTAATTTGTTATTGCCTACCTATAATATTAAATATACTTCATCGTGACATTAATATTTCTCTAAACAATTTATTTTACTAATAGTATTACGGTAGATCGATTTAATTTTTTATAATTCATTTAAAATATTAATGAAATTCTATACTGTTAACTTTTTTTTTTTTAATTCCAGTGATAACAACATAAGGTTATGCCATGAGAAGAAACAAATATGAAACTTTAAGAGAAGTCATGAAATGAAGAATGGAAGGGAAAATACCTAGAGCCTAGCGGATGCAGATTAAGGAGGAGATAGCTAGACGTTGTACAAAAAGAGAATCTTATTTCAAACGCATACAAAAAATATTATAAATTTTATGCTCTACTTTTTTTTTTTTTAATTATATTATTAAAAACTTAAAAGAATTTTCTATTACATTTTTAAGCTTTTGACCGAACGAAATTGTTCTTATTGATATTTATAGAAAACAAACTAAAAAAAAAACGAAAAAATTCTAAGCAATAGCTTTTAATTTTTTTAATAGGTAACCAAGATAATTAAGCGATATTTCAATAACTATACTAAAATGTTGATAAATGTTTGTATTTCTTTTTCTGACTATTTTAAAAACTATTAAACAATATAAACTAAAATAAATAATACATATAATAATTATTTAATATTAACTCTACATTTTGATATTGCAAATATCTCATAAACAAAGTATCTATAAAATTATTGTCATACGTTTTCTAAATTCTAATCAATTATCAGACGGGTATATTATATTAAAGATATTTCGAGATTATTAATAATTATATTTGATAGCATATTTTGAATTATTTTTGTGAATGATTAAAGTCTGAAGGCATACTTTTGAGATGATTAAAAGACATATTTTATAAATTTAACTATTTTGAATTATTAAAAGATCGTATATTAAGTTATTATGTTATTCAAGAATAATTAAAGACGTATTAAATGAGTAACTAAATTGTATAGACAATTATGAAATAGCTACGTACATATTTTTTGGAACCATAACTAAAATTTATCGATACTGCAGGTATCTACAAAGAATATCGAAAAAAATTGTTGGACGAAATATATTGTAATAATTTGAAAAGGACTTATAAATATATAGTATTATATGTATATTGTGGTTCGATTATAAGCCTTTAAATTAATCGCAAAACAGTATATTATCTTTTTTTTCTTTCTGACAACGTCTTCTTTATTGATGTCTTGAATACATTGTAAGGTAACCGGTATGCGTTAAAAAATTACAATACTTATTTTATTTAATTAAACTTATTAACTTTATTACAAATCTTTTAATACATGATATATATTTAATTTTTACTATTAACAACTTCAATACTTATGTCTCCTTGTATATTCGATCTGCGTAGTCTTTTACTCTCGCTTGTGATCGTCTATACAAAAAGACATTAAATACATTGTGTGTGTGACCGGCGGTGACCGGCCTTTTTATAATTATAAAAAATAATATCCTGTGTGTGTGTGTGTGTGTGTGTGTGTGTGTGTGTGTGTGTGTTATCTATCGTTCTTATAATCCGACTATAGGTCATTATTATTTATTTTGTATATTGTAATTAAATATTTAATTTTTGTCATATATGATTACACTAATAAATGACTTATAACTAAAGGTCATCATTATTTATTTTATTATACAGTATATAAATATTTAATTTTGATTGCTTAGAAGCACATCATTACAATACAAATTAAATACACAACGATTAATAGATTTAGAAAACCCAATTAAAAACCCTATAAAAATCTAAAGTAAAAGCCCAAACAAAAATCTAGATAAAGGTTTAGAATGTTTAAATCGTATATAGTAATGTAGTACCTATACAGTAAATTTTGTATAATAGAATGAAACAATAATGAAAAAATATAAATACATGATTTTATACTTCAAACAATACGGCTTATTGAAGGGATTTATAAAAAAAAATCGTAAGAAATTCGATTTTCAATATTTTTAGTAATTAACTAAATAATTAAACAAGAAAAGTTAAAAAAACTTTTACAATTAAAATTTACTGTTGTATTATAACGATTGAAATTTAGTACAAAAATCGAGCTTCTATCGATTCTAAAATAATTTTTCTTTATATAACTTTCGTACTTTTTTTTTTCTGTAAAACTCTTTAATAAGCCGTAGGTTATGTTTGAAATTCGAAATCATGTCCTTTCGATAAAAATACGGTTAATTAAATCTGTAGCATGTGCTTCAGTGCTTCACTCGTAAAGAAAGATAATGTACGATACTTGGAGTTCATACCATTTACCAACAAGCAAAACGACAATAGTCAATACTATGCATCATAAATCAAAACAGGCTTACTGTTGTGGTTGTGCATGGCTTTTAAATAATAAAGTTTTGAAAAAAAATCATAAATTAAAAAATTGGCAGTAGATAACCTTAAAATTTGAGGATATTTTTTAACTATTATAACGGATTTTTTTTTTGTGTAGGGAGACCAAAATTGTTCATATTAATTATGTAAACACAATTTAGGCTTCAATGTTAGGCGTTAGATCTTAAAAATATAATATAACTGTCAAGGGAGAGGGGCGATTGTAAACTCGGCCAGAGGAAAACAATTTTTGAAAAGGTCTTTTGTAAACTCGGCCCGTGGTTTTTTCAGGTAAAAATAATTTAGGTGTAAACTCGGCCCAAATAAAATTGTACAGTTAATTTTCTTATATTTTTGAGAACCATTTGGCATTACCCAGAGGACACCACGAGGAGGCGATTCTCATTATTCTTCAAAAATTATTTTCATTTTTATATTATAATTATTCATAGTATAAAATTCGTTGTATAAATTTAAATGTCTTTAAGTGTGTATTTGTAAGTGTAAAAAATGTAAAAATATAAGTAAAACTATCGTGTAAAATATAAGTAAAACATTTTAATATAATAATGAAAGTATAAATCTATTTTTTCAAGTAAAAATCCATGTGTTTAACATATTCACTCACTGATATTTCTTTATTTTTATATTTTGTAAGTGTTTTTTCTAAGAGTTCTCTCTTTTTTTTAATTTTTGTATTTTTAAATTGAAATGGTGCATCTAGGCTGTTGATTTTAATGTACGTTTCTGTTTGTAGTTCTTTTAATTTTGCAGTGACGGCATATATATTGGGGAGAGTAGAATTGAAACTTATACTTAAACTTAAATATTATCGGGCTGAGATTACACTTGACCTTTTTTATTACCTGAAATTTCCGGGCCGAGTTTACAATTTACCTAATTTATAGCCTACAATTTTTGAGGCCGAGTTTACAACAAAATATACAATCACGGGCCCAGCTTACATTTTCCCAGGGAGAGGAGGCCTCTAACCTCGTATTTGGAAACTCGGAACACTACAGAGCAACTTATGTATGCCACGTTCTAATAGACCGATTTCACATTTGTAATAATATAAAACAACCTAAAACAAAAGTATCTAATATATTTATATTTAAATGATAAAAAAAAAGTGCAAAATTTTAAATCGGTTAATGGGAACGTAGCATACGCAAAGTCGCTCTGTAGCGTCCTAGGTTTCCTAATACGCCCAGGGCCACCCTTTGAATCCTCCACTGCTACAGTAGTAGGTCTAATTCATAGAGTAATACCATTAAGTACGAGTATATACTCAATGGTAATAATCTATGGTTTAGTCGAAGAAAATAATATGTACTAACCTAGGAATCTACCTATACTCCATTTGAAAAAAGAACATACCGCGCAGCGGACCAGTTTACAATCGGCGGCGCGCACCTCACACTAATCACCGCCGGTCAAGACGAGCTACTAGCTGACAGCAACTGCTCGTTGTGAATCGATACACGTATATGATGTCAAATATCACAGCCACTTGTTGACTCACGTTCTAACATTGCTTCCGCCAACACACGAATTTTCTTTAGGCTTGTTTCACATGGGTGCGTTTTTATAAAATTTTCATTGAATAAGTTCATACGAACCACTCTGAAGAGGGAACACGTCATCGTCGGAGTGCTCGTATGAACTTATTCAATGTAAACTAAAAACGCGCGCGTACGATTCTACGCCCACGTGAAACGAGGCTTATTATAATGTACTGAAATATGCCTTTTAATTTTTTGATTTTTAATTATCAAAATATGTTTGATACTTATCTATTGTGGACCAACCTGAACAGCAAGATAACCATCGATCACCAGAAAGCAGAATCCAAAAGGAAAGGTAAGTAATTTAAAATTTGTTTTTAATTTCTATTTTCTTGAATTCTTTTTTTATTTTACTTTATAAGAAACTAGGACAATGTTTTATTTAATTCAATTAATTACTGTGGAGAAAAAATAAAATTGTATTTCATAAATTTATTCAGTATATATTTCAACATGTGTGTATCTAAAAAAAAAAACCTAATTTATAATTTATGCGATAAAACATTAAATACGACATACATACATATTTTTTATTCATATGAGTATATGACACGTATGTTATTTTAAAATATTTGAAAAAAATACAATTAAAATATTGTAATGGTGTGCGTCTAAGCAATCATCTATGATTAAGATTAAATATTTAATTAAAGTATAATAAAATAATTTAAGATAATTATGATAACCTATAGTTATAATTCGTTAATATCAAATAAGATAAAATTATAAGAACGATAGATAGCACACATACACACGCACACACGTACAGGATATTAGTTATTAAAAGGCCGGTCACAATACAGTGTCCTTACCGTCTTTTTGTATAAACGATCACGAGCGAGAGTAAAAGACTACGCAGATCGAATATACAAGGAGACGTAAGTATAGAAGTTGATTATAATTAAAATTAAATATAGGTATATTAAATAATTTATGTATTAAAAGAATTGTAATAAAGTTAATAAGTTTAATTAAATAAAATATGTATTATAATTTTTTAAAGCACACTGGTTACCTTACAACGTATTCAAAACATTAATAAAAAAGACGCTGTCAGAAAGAAGAAACCAAGGTAATATACGGTTTTGTGATTAATTTAAAGGCTTATAATAGAACCTCGATATATAAAATATTATAATGCTGTTTTAAATTATTACAATATGTTTTAGTTAAACTAAATTAAATTAAAGCCTGGGAAAAGCTAGAGGTTTCTATTTCACGGAAGTCCATGAATTTTATTGTTATTAAATCACACGTTTATTATTTCACGTAAAACTTTATTATAATTTAATAAGTATTAAGTTTAGTAAATATTATTGTTTTAAAGATGCGTGAAACAAATATCCGTGATTTACTAATTAATTAAACGTGAATTAAATTTAAGTTTACGTGAAAAAAACTACGTAATCACGTGAATCTTAATTTAAGTTCAAATTCAAAAGCTCTAGGGAGAATCATTAAAATGATAAAATGCTATACATAAAGTTATATGTATTACACTATATTCCATCATCTGTTTACAACTATATCACAAAAGATCTAGAGTCTGGACTAGATATGCCTTTGTCTGTACACAATGCATAAAATGAGGATCAAAGTGGGCACCATGTCACTTAATGTATGAGTTATACGTACAACCTGAGTTGTATACAAAATTGTTTACCAATAACGATTGTGAACAACTATAGAACGATTGAGAACGTTTTACTATTCAATTTATGCGATTGTGAAAAAAACGTAAGCAACATTGCCATATCATTTAATTTTGGGCTATCGAACATTTCAGCACGTTATGGAATTTTAGATTCAAAGCAATGAATTTGTATTAATTTTACAATGATGCGTGTGTTATTTTTTTTTCGTTATCATTTGAATAGTGAAAATGCTTCAATTGCCTATTGCAAGTTTTCGACTAATTCGATTTTGATTTTTGATGTAACTTTTAAAAAATTACAGTAGATATATTCAAATATTCAATAATGTCCACCGAATTTTCATATTGACATTACACCATCAAATTTTCAAAATATTTTGACTCTTTTTGAGTTATTTATAAGCATAAGAACATTTTGACTTTTTGTACTTTTTTATAAATAGATTTAATAAAAAAAAAGTGTAAACAAATTTGGTTCCTTAAATTTTACTTAGATAAATCTGATCATGATTAAAAGATGTCAAAGTTTTTTGTTAATTAATTTTAAAAATTGGTTTCTACTTATTCGAGTAGTTTTATATTGTTTAATTTATAAAATTATTATCTAAATAATTCTGAGTATTACTATTTACTATGATAGTTGTGTATGATTTTTTGGAGGCAAAATTTGCAAAATCGATGATTAGTTTATTCCAGTTTTATTATTTATTGATGAATTTAAATGATTTGATTAGAAAAATC
The DNA here is from genome assembly GCF_002803265.2 of Melanaphis sacchari. Classification (NCBI taxonomy): domain Eukaryota; kingdom Metazoa; phylum Arthropoda; class Insecta; order Hemiptera; family Aphididae; genus Melanaphis; species Melanaphis sacchari. The sequence goes on along the minus strand of NW_020271380.1, from coordinate 2,475,463 downwards.
TGATTATAATTATTATATTATGTAATAAAAATTAGCTTCAACTATATATTTGTTTTCATAATTTATATTTTTTATATTTAATTTATTATAATAAACAATTCACGAAATATTAAAAAACAATTATATACTCGTAGAATAAAAATAATATATGAAATTATTGCTGTTTTATTAATTATATTAATTATTGAAGTTAAAGTTTATTATTAATTATTTTTAAAATATTAGTTACTTATTTTATATACAGTGTATCACGAAGTTTTGACAGATTAAATAACTTGTGTTCTAACCAATATTTTTTAATTTTTTTTTTTATAAAATTAATAGATGCTTGTGCTACAAGTGTAATATACTTACTATTTTTATTTTTTTTTTTCGAGCAGAAAATAAGAATATTAAATTTGATTTAATTTTTTTTGAAAAAATTTAAAATAGCCAATTTATAATAACGTATTGATAAAAATAGTTTTTACGTTTATAGTATTTAATTTGTTTACAACTTATGAACGTTTAAATATTTGTAGTTACTTTATTTATAAAAACTTAGAACTTTAAAAATATATAAAAATATTACCAAGTGAACTGTAAACATACATAAAAGTTTTTTAGTAAATGCGTTTGATGATAAAAGCACTGCATTATATAAAAAAAAGTCGGAGACACGAAAAGTGGCATGTGATTGCCGCGATCCTAGCAATAAAATCGTTTAATGCATTCTCAAACCTCTAAAATCAATTGACTTGCTATTTAAAAATACATATTTCATACTACGAGCCCGAAGGACACCATTAGTTGAAGACCATTGCCTGTTAACAGGACGAGGGTTGGTATATAACGAAGGTCACATGCCAGTTTTCGTGTCCTCAACTTTTTTTTTCTATATTAGGTTTTATAAATACAACTAAATTCTATACAATTGTGTAACGCAAAGACGTAAACGATTATTGTCTTAGAGTAAAGCCAGTACTTTTATTAAAAAATTATGTACTGTAGTCGGTTAGTAATACGTAATATTATCTATTACTAAAATATTAAAATAATTATTAATTTATTATTTTAATATTATATAATAAGTTTTTAACGAAAATTATGAATATTATATGTAAGGCAATATTATAATTATAGTCGGGGACACGAAAACTGGCGTGTGACCTTTGTTGTACACCGATCCTCGCCCTGTCTGCAAACAATGGTTCTCAATTTGCGGCGTTCTTTTTATGCGTATTATAAAATGAGTATTTTTAAATGGCCAGTCAATTGATTTTAAAGTTTTAAGAATCCATTAGACGATTTTACCGTTAGGATCGCAGCTGTCATACGCCACTTTTCGTGTTCTCGACTATAGTGATTAGTGACTATACTAGAGCCATTCTAAGAACGCTACTGGGCGGCGCCTAAAATTCTTCCGATTTCGCGCATTCCCACCACTAAACCTTCCCGAACGCTGGCCGCCGCCACTGTCGCCGCCGTCGCTGCCATTATTATATAGCAAGTGGGGGAATTTACGGCAGCGAAAGATGATAGAGTGGGAGAAATTTGGACACGAATCTGTGGAGCTCGGTAATTTGGATGCGCGAACGAGTAGTGTTCTAAAAGTGGCTCTGGTAAATAATATTGAGGTTACAATTTACCCTTAGAAATATAGAATGTCAGTCTCCGTGCAGAATCGTTTTTCGAGTGTAAATATCGTAAATATGAAATTAATATTGAATAATGATTTATGATGGAATTGAAATGTTTGATTTTTTTGTTTATATTACCTATGTTGATAATTACTTTATGATTTTATCTGTTAATCAAAATAATTGAAAATTCAGTAAAAGATTTATCTATAAGTAATTTATTATTAATACTAATAAAATAAAAATTTAATATTGATCTTGGAAGAATAATTGTTTTTAATTTTTAAAATAAATTTTAAAAAAAACAAAAAGCATCTATATACACTACATGTAGATACACCGATACATGTATATACCTCATTTCTATTGAATACAGTTGACGGAAAAATCAAACAAGTTATTTTTATCATCAATACAATCGTTATACAACAGCCAATGGGCTAAATCTAATGTTACTACTAATATTATATATATAGATCACACGCCACCGCGATTCCGATAACGTTCGTATAATCGCTAATTTACGGTAACCAATCAACCCCCCCCCCCCCCCACATTCACACACCTTTTACATAAAACGCCCATGACGTGGTAACATTCTCGGAGTCACACAAATTAACAGAACGACCCTCAGCCATAAGACATATACATATTGTCAAAAATAGTAGGATTTCGTCAAAATTCATGAATATCACAAAAGTGATTTTCTCATTACATATTATGTACAATTTTAAAATTCAAAAGAAGATTATTGGCGAAAAAATCATAGGAGACCTGAAAGAACACCATAGCACAGTCCAAGATTAGGGTTCTATATTCGAAGGTACGTTTTTTTTGTTTTTTTTTTGTTTTTTTTTACCTTGAATATTGGCCCACTGTCTACTGCGGTGCCGCACCTGACTGCGACTTTAAGCAATCTCCCAAAGAATAGAATATCAACTTTTTATATATATATTAAACATTCTACCGAGACCGTAACTAAGTAGATTTTATGATTATTAATTCTAAATTTAACGATAATTCATATACCTACTAAACCGCTAGATGTCACTATATTTCAATGATTATGAATCGTAAAATTGTATTATTTATTAAATTCAAAATGGCTTTTATTCAGCCAATTTTTAATTTAGAACCATTGTTGACACAATAAAATTACCTTTAAAAATTTGGACTATAAAATATAATATAATAATATATATATATAACTGAAATGATAAAAATTATGAAATATTATGTATTTATAAATCACTAACTTGTAAAAAAAAATTCGAATTATTTTAATTTAATCCGGCCGAGAAATTTAGTGTTCCCTAAATTAGTGAATACATGGTATAACAGGAAAAGCTCTCGTACTCATTCCTGCATTATAGTGTAGTATTAACTATTAAGTAGTTATTCAAATGATGAGTTAAAGACAATCAAATTAAACATTACATTAGCTTCATATTACAATTATTAACGTTTAATTCTTTAAGTAAATGACCATTCATCTTAACTCATTTCATAAGGTTATTTTTAATTCATTACAATAAACAATACAGATAGCATTGGTAGCTAAAAAGATATATGAACATACAATAATACAAATGAAAATACCTAATATATAAATAATAAATATATACAAATATGAAATATTGATAACGTACAGAAAAATTTCAGATCAGCCAATAACTCGCGTAATAACATGGATAATAATAATTAGGGCTGAGGACTTCTAGTTTTTGCATATTTTTTTAGAAAAATCGTAGAAAAATTCTAGTGAATAACAAATGTGTTTCATAACACTATGAGATCAAATTAAAAATTTTATTTTGCATATTTTGTCATTATTGCATATAAATGCATATTTGAGTATATCAGAAAAATTAAGAACATATTTGGCAATTTTCGAAATAAGTTCTTAAATTAGCTTAGACAAAAAAGAACAAGGTGGTAAATTTTCCATTTCAAAATAATATTTTTAGTATCGGTTAGGTAATTTACTATCTGACCGATAAAATCGATAAAACCGAAACGCGTATAGGTTGTGAACTTCAGTTGTCCGTAATATTTCGTCGCGTATTCGTTTTATTGTGTACACTGCGTGAAAAATTTTTCGTCTAGTAATTATTTCGTCTCCTTCAAATTTTTTTAGTAATATTTATTTATTTTTATCAAATATGCCAAAGAAAAAGCAATCATTGGCTTCTCGTTTAAATAGTTATGTGTCGGAATTTAGTGAATGTAGTGGTACAGTTTTTACAACTGACGGCAAAATATTGTATTGTAAATTGTGCGATTCAAAAGTTGGAAGTGATAGAAAATTCAACGTAAAACAACACATTGACACAGATAAACATAAGGCAGCTATTAAACGAAAACAAAGTAAAAATAAATTTGATCTACAAAAAACTCAACAACAACTTTTAAGTAACACAAAAAAGTCTTCTTTTAATAAAGATTTATGTTATGCTTTGTTATCGGCTAACATTCCATTAAATAAATTAAATAATCATAATTTTAAGTCATTTTTGGAAAAATATACTTCGAAAGAAATTCCAAATCAAACTACACTTCGTAAAGGCTATGTGAATGACATTTATGAAGACACTTTAGTGAAAATTAGAAGTTTTATATTTGGTAAAAAAATCTGGGTTTCGATCGACGAGACGACAGATTCCGCAGGTCGTTACATCGCAAATGTCATTGTAGGAACGCTCGAACTTAATGGCCCTGGTCACGTGTTTTTATTAAACTGTGCAGAACTAGAGAAATCAAATCACATTACAATCGCTAAATTATTTGATAATTCTATGCATATATTATGGCCTGAAGGTGTACGACATGATGATATTTTATTATTTCTAAGCGACGCGGCACCATACATGGTTAAAGCGGGAAAATCGCTTAATATATTTTATACGAAAATGATTCACGTTACATGTATTGTTCATGCATTTCATCGAGTTGCTGAACAAATTAGAGAGCATTACTCAAAAGTTGATAAAATTATAGCTAACGTGAAGAAAGTATTTTGCAAGTCTCCATGTCGCATTAGTTGTTTTAAAGAAAAAGCACCACTCCTATCACTCCCCCCACAACCAATCATAACAAGATGGGGAACCTGGTTGAAAGCAGCTATTTATTATTGCGATAATTACGAATTAATATGAGATATTATTACATCGTTTGATGAAAAAGATTCTGTTAGTGTTGAAAACCCTCAAAAGTACTTAAGTGATCCAGACGTTGCTTCAAATTTGGTATACATTAAATCAAACTTTGGATTTTTGCCCGATGTAATCACTCGCCTTGAAGCAAAAAATATGCCTTTATCCGATGGAATTAAGATAATAGAAAATGCCTATTTAAAATTGTCTCAAACTACAGGTTCAGTGGGGAAATTAGTGCAGCGAAAACTAGACGATGTTTTAGCAAAAAATAATGGCTATAAAACATTAAATATAATTTCAAAAATATTGAATGGAGAAATTACTTCAATGGATGGCTTACCAGAAGACTTGAAAGCAAATGAATTGTTATTTTTTAAATATGCACCGCTAACTTCCGTAGATTTAGAACGATCTTTCTCAACATATAAAATATTGTTAGCAGATAACCGACATTCGTTTCAAATTGAAAATATAAGGAAATACCTTGTCGTTCAATGTAATAGTAAAGGTAGGTAATACAACATTTAGTTAACTTAATACGTATTCAAGATAAAAATTAATTTTACAAAATACCTTTTTATATTTCCAGATGAAGGAGATGAAAACGACGACGAAGAAATGTAATTTTTTAATACTTTTTAATAAACTAATCAAAATGTAATTTTTACTAATTATTTAAAATAAATATTATAATAACTAATAAGATAAAATAATAAAATAAAATAATTTTTTAGAGCATATTTTAAGTGCATAAGTGCATGCATATTATTAGATTTTTAAGCACTAGAAGTCCTCAGCCCTAATAATAATCCATTTAACAGATATATAATACCTAATAGGGGGTGGGCTCAAGAAACTTGGTACCTAAATTTCAGAAAAGTTCTCTCGATTGAACAGTAGACGTATAGTATCAGGCATTAAATAATTTTTAAAAAATATTATGAATGGGAGTTCAGTTCTCGTAAAAAAATTTGGCTCTTAGTCTTAGTGCCAACAGACATGAGGTCTATAAAATAAATAAAATATTCTGTGGTTTTACTAAATCACTTCAGTAATCTATAGTTGTAAATAAATATTAATATCAAATGATCAACATTTTTTCACCGTGTTTTCTTTATTTTATTTGGTCATACTGATTTAACCTGATTATAGCGATTTGTGATAATAGACGCCACATAAAATGTTTAGCTTTTAAAAGAAATTACTTGTATTCGTATTACAGTATTATTTTAAAGTTTAAACTTTTACAGTATTTTTATTTTTGATCTCACATCTTTAAACATTTTTATTTATAAATTACATATTTTGTATTACGTATTTTTTTTTTAAAATGAAAGATGAACAGATTGATAATAATGACCCAGAAAATTCTCGAATATTTGTATTATATGACAAAAATCACCCAATATCTGAAAATGAATTTAAAGAGATGTTTGGAAATTTTGGTGATGTAAAAAATATTTACATTGTAAAAGACCGCAACAGTGACAGTGTGAAAGGTAATATTTGGTATTTTTTATTTTAAATAGCAACTATTGTATAGTTTTAAATAGGTACTGGTAAAAATTGTATACATTTTATGACAATAGTATTATGTTATAAAATTATAATATGTTAGTTTAATTTCTATTCCTCTTAATTTAAATATATTTTATTTATTCTTTATACATTTTTAAGTTTATAAGTGAATTTAAGAACTTTTGTTTAATCATTATCCATTTAGTGAAAGCAATTGTAATGATTATTTTATTTTAGGAGTAGCATACATAAAGTATTCAAAAGCATCAGAGGCTTTTAAAGCTATTGAAGCAATGAATGGACATAGAATAGAATCATCAAATCGTCGTATGAAAGTCTTAATGGCCACTAGGTATTTATACTTACCTAATATTAGTGTACCTAGTTGTTAATAAATCAGCTTATTTTTCAGGTTGGTTATTTTTTATCAAATTTAGGATAATTTTTAACTAGAATATTATAAGTTATGTTTAATTTTAATTAGTATCTACCTAATAGATTTAGATAATATACTAGATTTAATGCAATATTTAACATTTTTATTGTTATTTTTCAATAGTCCTGGTCATATAAGAAGCAATTCAGAAATGGAATACAATAGACTATTTGTATTTGTACCAAAAACTGATAAGGAATCAGATTTAGAAAATATTTTTAGCCAATATGGAGAAATATCTAAAGTTCATATAGTTACAAATAAGGATACCGGAGAATCTAAAGGAATAGCTTTTATAACTTATTCAAAGTAGGAACTATTATTAATTAAAAACAAAATACTTAATATCAAAACTAAGAAAATAGAATGTAATTAGTTTGATTTTTTTTAGGCCTTCGTCAGCTGCTTTAGCTATTGAAGAATGTGGACCAAATTATAAAGCTGTTTTTGCTAAACCCAAACATGATGATGGACCATCTGCATATCCTCCATCTTATCCTAGACATATTGATTCTAAAAGTAAATCAATTTAAATATCTAGTATATTACCATCATTATGCTATCCAAGTTTGTAATTAATTAAATTAATATTTATAGAGTAAACATATAAGGGTCATTTGTGTTATTATTTTGGTTCCATTAACTTTAAATAAGTTAAATAAGTACTCAGTGTTGGTAAAAAAAAAAAAAAAAATGGTTTAATAATTAAAGTTTATAAAGATAATACTTAAAGGTTAAGATGATATATTATTGATGTTAAAAAAAAATTGTGAATTAAAAAAAATTAGTAAGTGGTATTAAACTTGCTCAACAATTAAAAATATAATCTTTGTCTATAATTTTGTTTAGTTTTATTTTTATTAAATATAGATTATAAAAATAGTTATATTGATCAATTAAATATTGAAAAATTCAATGAATATAAATATTTATTGAAATATAAGACTTATTAATTATAGATATAATCCTTATAAACTTTAATCAATAATCATTTTCAATTATATTTTTTGTCTAATATTGTATAATCCTGTCTTATTTTAAAGCTTTAAAATTTTTTATTTGTGTCATAGTTTTAAGATAAAATTAACAGAATAGTTTTTAGGGAAATGATCAAAAATAATCTGCCTATGCAAATAATAAACTCATTATTTGTTAAACTTAATTATACATTTAGGCCTATCAATTTTTATATTGTCAGAATAAATTTTCTAGCTTTTAGAACATTTACAATGATTTAAAACATATTTAGTTTTATATTTCTTGATATTCTAGTTTGATAATTTGACAAACTATTAAAACATAAACCTATTCTATTTATTTTAGTATAAATAACTGAAAATTGATTTTTTATTATAGATCCAACTAGCAGTTACTCACTACTTGCTCCTCCATCTCATCAACATCGAGATGAACCTAGTGTATTAACTGCTTATACTTCATCAATTGTCTCGTATAATGAAGTTTATAAAATTATGAATATTGCTCCTGAATTGGAATTAGTTAAAGAATTATCAAGACAGGTAATATACACATATATTTACTTATAAATAAATGTAAAGAATATTATGTATTCATTGGTATTTATTTAGTATGCTATTTACAAATAAATAGCTAAACTTTACATAATAGTAAATTAAATTGGTGTATGTCTTTATTGATTTTACTAAATTACTAAAAAAATTTTTATTTACAATTTAATTGTAATTATACAAATTGTATTTTGAATTTTATAGTATAATATACTTTTAATAACTTTAAATACTTGATGACACAATTTTCTTTTTGTTTTTCATTTCTTGAACATTGAATTATTAAAAAAGTGTTAAATTAAAAATAATTCTTCTAAAATATCATATTATAACATTACAAATCAATAATTAGTTTTTGAAAGATACAGCAGTATAATATTACAGAAAAACTTATTTTAAAATTTGTTAATTATTATTGTAGCGGTTGAATTGTGTATTATTATTTATTATTTATGTCATAAATCCTGATGCTTATTAAACAATTTAATTGATAGTCATTAAAAATACCAAATGCTTGTATATATTTCATAAATTGTATATCAAACTAAATTTTTCATTTATTTTTAAACTAGCAAATGTACGATAAGAAGATATTTCAAGTTATTTATAATAGTATTGCAGCAGCTGAACATGCTGTAAATCGAATTAATGGATTTGAATACCCGCCTGGTCATCCAATAATACTGGAATTCAGTAGTACTCCTATGTAAGATTATTTATTATAAAATTATAATATTAACTAATTAATGATATAATTATAGATCTATCTCATCAGCGGTGGATCCAATAGCAAGTAAAATTTCAAAAGATATTGAAGTACTTTCTAGTACTGTCAACAAAGCATTAGCCGTGATTAAGAATGCTAGTATAACTTCTGGTAAAAAAATATAATTAATATTTATTTATAAATATTAATAATTTTAAAAATTTTATTTAGCTTCCTTATGCTTAGCGGATGAGTTTAGTTCACCATTAGCACCAAAAAGAGGAAATGAAAAAGTTCTTTTGCCATCATCAGATAATTCATTCAGGTTGATAATTTTAATCTAATATTTTTATCATTAAACAATTTGTCTAAAAAATGTTAATTATACCAATTTTTATTATTTTGTTTGTATTTATTTTTTATAGATTATTTTTTGTGTGCAAACCAATTATCCCTCCAATGCGGTTATTAGAAGATACTTTTAAAATGTTTAAAGGGTTTAGAAATATTAATGTTATTGATGGCAAGAATTACGGTTATGTAACTTATGATAATCTGGAAAGTGCTACTCGAGCTATTAATGTAATATTGTTAAATCTTAGCAACATTGATGTTTTAAAATTTTGTTTTCATATTATAATTAAATATTTTTAGTGTTTAAATGATCACAAAGTATACAACAGTCGTTTAAAAGTAATGGAAGCTGAACCTAGAGAACCAAATCGTAAACGCATGAAACCTGATACAATGTGAAAATAAGTAGTAAGTACATGAAATTAAGTTAATTAATTGAAAAGTAATATAAAGTCTTGTAAATTTATTTTTAAACTAAAAAAAAATGGGCACATATATATTTTTCAACATAATTTACTATTTTACACATAATTAACTAAAATACTAGAACAACAGATATAATGGCCTTATGCCATTTTCAATCATAAAATACTGATTTTGAATATTCAATTAATGCCTAAGTATACTTATTAAAATTCAAAAGTATTATTAATTTTAAAGATTGGAAATACAATATTTTTCTTAAAAACATTTAATAGCCTCAATTAAAAATACTAGATCGGTACTTAATTGAATTAATATACTATTAAATAATATGCCATTATCTGTATACTTAAAGGGAATTTTATCATCAAGGTTAAATATATTTGTTAAAATGTAGAGCATGTTCTAACATTTTTTTAAATTATGTCATTTACTGGGTATATTTTTTTAATTTAAGATGAAAGTAAAATTTTCACCTATTATTTATTACCTACTTATTAGTTTACCTTGAAATATTAATTAAAATAAGTTTGAATGTTTGATTATTCTTATTAGTTTAAAAAAAAAAATTATTAAAGTTATCTAACAATTCTAATTATAAGATCTATTTCAAGATTTTATTGGTTAAATTTTATAGTTTATCATTGCTTTCAAGTTTATTGAAGTAGTAAATTGCTATTCTGTGCAGTAGTGAGCATAATAAAATAAGTACCACCTAATCTCCAAATTCTGTTTGAACTTAATAATGAATGGCTCGAACTGGCTTTATAAATTTTAAGTAAGATTCATAACCTATGCATATATTTATAATTGTTCATCAATTTATCTATAAATTTATGATTCCTGATAATAATGCAAGTTAAATAAAAATTATACTAACTATATATTAATTAAAATTACACTAGTTCTAAAAAAAAATATGTATTTCATACAATATATATTTGTTTATAAATTATCTGTATCAATTCTTTAAATAACTTTAAATACGAGTACATATACTTATTCTTAATATATGTTTTATACAATAAACTATTAATATAGTTAGAATAAAGTATAAACCATACATATTATATTACACATAAATCTAAGTAATTTTAGTTAGATTGCGTACAAATTTATACATAACATAAATTTATTACCTAGTTGATTATTTCTTTTAAATTTACAAAGATTATCTTTAGTGTCTTATGACTGATATTTCTGATATGAATTTTCTCTATTTCTGTCTTAATTTTTATAGTATTAAAGTTTATTTGAATATGAATTTCTAAAATTTATATTTTTTTAAATTTAATTTAAATACTAAAAAATAATATAAGTTTTAACTAACTGTGTGTTATTAATATACTTAACTAATAATGATATACATCACTGCTGTAACTGTATAACTGTATTTTCAAAACTCTTTTTAGTCAGATTACAATTTGTTTCATTTATGATTTCAGGACAGTAAATAGCACAACAAAAACAAACAATTTATTAAACCCACTAAAACGACAACAGAAACTTGAGTTTGTCTATAATTACGAGACAAATATCACAAAATCAACCAATTTCATGAAACACTACAAGATATTCAACGACTAACATATTGTCAACACAAAAGACACTTTTTAAACTAACTAACATATTTTACTGTGTTATTTATTCAGAAAGTTTTTAAAGCTGAGAACTTATATTTATATAGTCATAAGCTATTAAAATTACTGGATATATTTTAAGAAATTAATTATAATGACAAGAAATTAAAACTCCTAAGATATATCTGGGTAAAGTCAGAGTATAATTAATTCATATGCATGATGATATATTTATTAGATAATTATTTACTATTTTTAATAATTAACATAAACTATTTTGTACTATAACACAAATATCAAGTACACACAACAAGACTAACATCTTTGAAACATTGACATTTACCAGTTATGTATTGCTTTTAAAAATATTGGATTTTATATATTTAACTAGCTATTTTATAGTATTTTTTTCAGTACAAACCAAAAAAGTATTTACATCTTTCCAGATATATAATTTGTATTTTTTAATTTAACTCTAAGGTGAAAGTATTAACAACTTAGTACCAATTAAATACTTTAATTTTCAGTATTTTTAAGTTATTAGTCATTTTTTTTTTTTTTTTTATGTTTTTAATTTGAGAAATTTTTTACTAACATTCCATTAATGTATTTGTACTATTAAATATTTAATGATACTTATAAATATTATGGAATAGGTTCAACAAAATTTTATGAAAATATTGTGATATTGGTTTTATTATTTAAATTATTTTTTTCATATTTTAAAATATTATTGATATATATAGAATTATTTAAACGTTAGAGTAGGATAGTATTCTACATTTTATTAGAGGATTTAGTGATATAAATTATTTATTTCAATACATTTTTCTATTTTAATTAAGATCTTAGTAGTTTAAATATTCTGTATAAATAAAGATACAGTGTTTATTTGAAATTAGTAAATGTTAATTTTAATTTTTGCGTTATTTGTGCATCATTTTAGTTAGTATTTTAAGCAAAATTACATGTGAAAAGTTGAGATTTATTTAATTATAATTTGACCAATAGATAATATAGATATATAATATTTATAACTTTAAAATATTTTTTTAAAACTAATAGTTTTCTATCTAGTATGTTTTTAAACAGCTTTTGTATTGTGTTTTGCATACTTATATATACTTTAATATTATCATATTATCTTGAACCATCGTATATGTAGAATATATATTTTTTTAACTAAAAGTATTGTTGGTATTTATATACATATTTATTATTCTAACACACACATATATATATGTATATAACTAAGCAAGATTTAATATTTATGTTTATTTTTGAGTCATTGATCTTTTGTTAAAAACTATTTGGCTGCTCTATATTTTGGATTTATTATGTACTTGCAGGGTGCAGACATTACATTTCATAGGTATAACTAAATATTTAATTTGGGAGTTCATTGGATTTGTTATGTCTTATTAAACTACTTTATTAATCTCCCCTTTCAACTGAAAACTAAAAACTAAATAAACTATGTTATAAATTATCATTATTTCTTAAATTATTAAAAAAATACTTTTTCTTATGTAAGACTTTTGTTTGTATCATTTATCATCACTTTTTTTTGAAAAATACTTTGAAGTGTTGATAATTTTTTTTTTTAATTACCAATCTGGCATAATATAGTTTTCAGTGAATTTTGCATATCGTTAAGAAACACTATAGAAATTTTATTTTTGGCACAGTATTTGGACAAAACAATAGTTTTTTGTAAATATAAAAATATACAGGTGTATAAAACACATGTATACCTATGTTAATAAAAATACCATCCTATTTATTCAAACAAAACTAGGTATAAAACATAATTTATTGAATTTTTCATTCATTTATTTACGAATTGAAACCAAAAATAATCAATGTATTTTGTAAATATACAAATAAACACATATTAAGTTAACAGATTTTAAATCTTGATTTTATGAATCTAATTTTATTAGGCTATATTTTAAAATCATTATGATTGATTAAGTCGTAAATAGAAAGAAAACATATATAATATGTTATATGTAGATATCCGATAGGTACATAGATATTAATTAAAATAATATAGCGATCTGAGGACATTAATTTTGGGTAATTTCTTATTCTTATTAAAAATTAAATTTTTTAATTTGAATGTATAAATTTTGTTTATTTGGTTTCAAACTTTTTTTATAATAACCAAACACAAATATTCTATTTTAACTGATGTAATTGGTTCAATAGTGCATATTAGTATCCGAATACGATGGTTCTAAATGTTTAAAAATTTGTTTACCAATCATCATGTTATTTGATTGTCTGAAAATCAATAAGTCTTAAGATTTTATTCTATCACAATTCACAGTATGAATTTTGTTTTATGATAAATATATCTTAGCGGCTACACTCTTTATTGAATACTAAGGCGGATCCAGCCCGTGATATCCGGGGGGGAGGGGGCGAATATTAAAAATAACTTATATACATGTAAGTTTTACTATATAATGGAAAAATTAAAAAAAGGCTATTTTTTCCTAACTAAAACAGCTTATAGGGGGGGGGGGGGTAGCTCCTTCGCTCCTCTCCCTCACTGAATCCACCACTAATTGAATTTGATCCATTTATACAAGTTTTAATTTTTCTATTGAGTATTCATCAATGAACGTATGCTCAAGTACCTACGTACTATACTGATCATAAATATAACTTATTTTCTAATGTAATTATTAAAGTATGTATTTTATTATGTCTAAAATTCATTGAAACAAAAAAAAAAAATAGTATCTCATAATATTTTGATCTTTGAAAATCTATCAACTACCATAGACATTTTTGGGTTAATGTTTTTTGAAAAAATTTCCTGTATTTTCGATAAGTGCTCACAATAATATTAGGACACTTAATCGCTTACAAGTTACAAACAACTAAATACCAAAATTCCTAAAATCCTATGCTTTAAAATATTTACAAGTTGAAGAAAAATGTAAAAGTAATAAATTGGTGTAACTTTAATGAGAGTGATTTTGAATCGTGAACATTATTTATTACCTATACTTTAAATACCTATTTTATATTCTAGGTACACAATTGTGTATAAATCCGTTTCTTAGACACGTCAGAAGCACCTGAGCTGTAATGATAACTAATAATGACAAAGCTGAACAAAAGAAGTTATGATGTTTTAATCATAGAACTATAATGCTTGGCTCATAAATACTTAAGTAGATATTGATAAGTTATTACCACATTAATGTACCTATAGTGATCTATTTAAGTAAGAGTGTAAGACCTCATTATCTCAAAGATTTTTAAAATTATTGAAAATATTTGTGTTAGATAGTTTTAAGTGATTTTTCTGAGAAAAATTTATTTTTTATCATTTAAATTTTTATAATTTTTTTTTTTTTTTTTTTGATGATAGCCTATACTTTTTGTAATATTTCAATGTATAAAAATTGAATTTTGGACGAGTAGATTATGGTTTATGAGTATCCAGTACAGTGTACCTCTACTCTTATGGAAGTATAGGTTCCCACAAAAATTTTAGTTCACTATTTCGCTCATTTAAACCTCAAATACCTACTATTAAAATTATTAATTAATAATAAACTGTCACACATTTGATTTTTATAAACTAAAATTCTTTGAATAATATCCTACTTCGGAATATGAAATCAAAATTGTATTTTGTTTTTTTTTTCAGGATGAAAAGCTTAAAAAAATATTGACTATACAAATATATTTTTTTCTAGAAATGTTGTTACGTAACGATTTATAATTATGTAAGAGAAATATTTTTAAAAATACGTTACCTAGTGTTTTCTGAAATAATGAGTGTCTTACGTTAAATAGATCACCTGTGTAATATATAATATAGGCATTTATATATGTATATGCGCTCTATCTCTAATAATATAATAATCTACAGTAGCGGCGTAATAGGTGGTGGTAAGGGGATGTGGAGTGTGCTTGGGTACTAGTATTTTTTTTACGCCATATTCGTCAGACTATGGTTATAGTAATACTGCGCTGTTGCGATGGATGTAGGTTATACAGAGCCGTATGAAATATGCTCCATTTGATGCATATAAAAAAATCAAGAACTGAAAATCGTTGATTTGTTATCAGTTATTTACTTATATATGACGATTTTATTCACTATCAGACCAACATAATAAGCTATTATGCTATAACACGTTCCTGGGTACCATAGTCCTTACTTTTTAAATTATAAAAAATATAGTAGCACTCGCGTATGTACGTCGTACATTGTCATCCTCGGTCCATTACATCCAATAATATTTTCATGCCAGCAGTTTTAATGCAAAAAATATATTTAATGTAATAAATTATATATATGAAATCTAAGAAATATGTTATCTTGTAGCTCTATTTTATATTATTATCATTAAGAAGATTGATTATTACAACGAAGTCTGTAACTCGCCCCTTCTCACAGTAATATTTAAATATAGAATTAAAAACTCACCCTACAATGAAAATCTTGCAGAATACGCGCCTGCGTACAACTACAGTAGTTGTTGTCACGGTTGCGGTGTAAATCTTTAAAAGACAGGACTCCAGGAGTTAATGCCGGACACTCAATATATGTACTAAAAATGTATAGATGTATAGTAAATTTCAGTTATATTATCCAAACGCGTGAGTGTAAGTCTATTTTTAATTATGTATTTATTAAATTTTGTATAAAATAGTATCTATTAAACAAAAGGGACTGTATTCTAAGATCAATATTAAATTTATGATTTTATTTATAAAAATATCGGTATAATATGAGCAAACATTTTCTCTTAGAAATTTAAAGTTCTAATTTCAACAAAATTAGATATTTAAATAATAAAAAAAAAAAGATTGAAGTTATGATATTTTAATCCTATAAATATTAATAATTGGGACTTTTTACCATTTTGTATTTACATATTATATGTGTATAGTTATTTTAAATAGGTATGTACAATATAAATTTGTTAAAATATTGAGATTAACTTTAACCTATTAACATAGTTCGAGTATATGTCAGTTATAACTTATAAAGTATAATAAAAATAATATTTCTGGTATATAATATTATAAAATATATATGATGTTTTGCAAAAATTACTCCAACCACTTTTTAACCCATATTATAGTAATAAAATAATGTAAATTAATTCTAAAAAATCTTTAGAAATAAAGACTAACTACCCACCGAATTCTTTCAAAATGGTTTTCCATGTGTAATAATTTATCATTAAACTAAAATTATTCACACATCAATTACATTAATTACATTGACCTATTCAATGACGACCTTAACATTGTACAGAAGAGCAACTTTTCTTGGTTTTATAAACGTTTTCGGACGATTCTGTTGACATTTTGAAAGACTGTATTTCTGCAGAACTCCTTAATCATAATGGTATACGCTACCATTATATGAAATTGTAAATACTATTAAATAACACTTATTATAGTTGATTCTACGATTTGGCTTCGAATTTGTCAAATGATACACGAAGTCTCTATGTCACTATTAAATGTATTGAACTTATTTATAATTATCGCAAATGTGTAAAAATTGTAAATTGTTAAAAATTATCGATAATCTACACGTAACAATTTATTTCCCTAATGACACGTTGTTTTATTATTACATAAACAATATTATTATACATATATTCAGAGGTGGGACTCATAATTATTGACTCACTGTTCTGCAAAAAAAATAAAATTTGACGGTAACATGTAACAAAATCAGCACCTAACGTACAAATATATTTTACCTTCTTATTTTTAGTTTTACAATTTTTCATTTGAGTAAAAGATGTTTATATTTTTTTCACGTAATTTAAGTCTAATTCTATTTAAATTTCATTATAATATATATATATATATTGTAAGATGAAATTTTTTATTTTTACTAATGCTTCAAAACAAATATATACATATATATACATGATACGAGTTTTCAAATTAAAATTTATCAGTTATATAAAGATAAAAATTTAATTAATAAAAAAAATATTTGAAAAAAATAATAATAATTAAAAGATAATATTTTTTTGCTTTGAACCACATTAGCAACAGCTTATAATTTAACCAGTTATTTTAAGCAAACAATTTCCACTCAGCCCTTTGGATTTTTTCATGAAACATTAAAAGGTTAATACATTGATAAACTATCTAATAAAGGTATTACAAATATGTTGTATCGACAAAAAAATTACTAGATTTAACTCTACAAAATGTTATTACTGAGTTGTAATTGAAAATAATAGTTTGTAGCGTACATAATTCATAGAACCATTGGTTTTATAAATAAAATTTAAAATAAACCTAGTGCAATGTGTTATTTGTAATTAAGAAATAAAGTGGTTTTTAATATTTTATATTTTTTAGATTATAGAGTAATATTGCTTTAAAATTCAGATTTAATTTTTAGTAATACATACACTATTTCCATTAGTGTTTGATACAACAAATGTTTATTATTCATAGACGTAGGATGATCAATTATTTTTTTTTTCAGTGTGTGTAGAGAGGGATATAGCCCTTCTATAAATTGTTTTGTGTGCATATATGACACATGTTTTGGTTATATACATACTAGCCAAGTCGCACAGTTTTAACCAAAAACCAATATAGCCTATAAAATCCCGAAGAAGCGTCGTTTCCCACGCCTAAAAACAATAGTCGTGTTGAGCACAGCGTTTGTTACAACGGAGAAACCTCATAAAAATTGGGTCGTGTTCAATAATATTACAAAGGACATAGGCGGTGGCGTATGCGTATTATAATAATATTCAGTGAATTCATCAGCTCGCTAGTGACGAGTGTATTATGGTCTGCACAGACTAGCGCGTGGAATCATCAAACTTGTATAAAATCGAATCACTATAATACGGTGATAAGTATTCGTCGGGTCTATAAAAAAAAAAAAAAAAATTGTTATCTCAAAAATAACATCGTCAGTTACTACGTGTTTCGTACCAGTCCGGGGGATGTAATGTCGTGACACCGGCCCGCTGTGCATAAATGCAGATAAACGCAGTAGCGTACAGTGGCCCAGTCCGCCCGCGGATATCCATACACGAAATCAAACTATGTGATACAACAATATTATATGATACGCACAACGCGAGAGACGACGTATCATTATCATATTGTCGGTGTCTCTTCCGCGTGAAATTTCTCGTGCGCTCTGCCGTTGTTGTTATTATTACTGTTTCCTCTCTCTCTCTCTCTCTCTCTCTCAAGTTTGACTTTTAATAACGGCTGGCACACAGAAGTGTGCAGCGTGTTCGGCGGCCGTTGAATAATACTCGTGGGAGAGCAATAAACATTGTGCCTCGAGGTCGGTTATGCGTGCGTATTTCTGCGTTGGTTGCGACGTTAAGGAGTGCTGGTGGCGGTGGTGTCGGCTGCGCGGCGTTGTGGAGGCGGTCGGTGGTGTCGACGGATGCGGAGGTGACGGTGACGGTAGTGGTTCGGTGGCGGCTGCGATGGTGAAAGCGGTGGTGGCAGTGGCGGTGGTGGTGGTGGTGGTGGTGGTGGTGGTGGTGTCGACGGAGACGATGGTAGTGGTGGTGACTGTGCGGTCTAGCGCGGTGGCGGCGTTTGATAATTACACGGCACGACGACCAGCAGACGGGCCGAAAGCACGCTACCGTCGATGGCGCCCCGATCGATCGGACCACACACCGCACACACTTATATTATATATATATATATAGCCGTCGGTGTGTATAATGTATATTTATATATATATATACATGCACACGAGGGATAAGGTTTTTATAACATATATACATGTATAAAATATAGAATGTATAATGTATATTATATGTGTGTGTGTATATATATGTTTTTTTCCTCGTCGTTTTCCCGTATATTATCGGTACCTAAAGCCAAAATATTACGGTGAAAAAATATTATAATAATAATAATAATAATAAAAACGTCGCGCACGAAATATAGAACAAGTATTATGCATAGGTGTAGGTACACCTACACGTAGTATTAATATTTTAGTTTGGAAATATTTTCCGCTCACGCACGCGAACATAATACGACATTATAATAATGCACAATGAGTAGGTACCTATAATACGTATTAATATGTACGACTAACTAAAAATAATACGATACGCCGGGCCCGCGGCATTGGCGTACGCGACGTTATAATCATAATAATAATATGTCATTTATTACGATGACGCGCGGACGACAACGATGCGTATAATATCGCATCGAAGTGTATGCCAGCGCGCGGGGCGCGATTGAGTGTCCGCCGCGCGTCGTCGTCGTCCCGTCGGCGACCGATTAGGCGAGAAGCGGCTAATAGCGTCCCGCGAGTTTGGTGTTGCCAGCCGCGCGCTATATGTGTGCCGCCGCCGACATCGCGCGCGCGGTATAAATGGCGCGGTGGCGGTGACGACGTCGGCCGGGGCGGTGGCGGCGGTGGTGCCGGCGGCGGTGTGTATACTGTATGTATATATATATATATATATAGAGTGCGAGCCGTGACGGGTCGCGTGCGGGGGACTGCGGCTGTGAAAAGGAGCGAGAGCGAGGAGGAGAGTCTGTGTATAAGCGCGCGCTTGTGTGTGGTGTCGGCGATTGTGGTGCGTTGGCGGGCGGTAGGGTGGCGACGGCGGTGGCGGACACAAATGCGCCGCCCGGAGCTGTCTGCTCTCCCCATATACATTCCGCTTCGCTTATACCCTTGTCGGCCTGCCCATACTGTATACATATATATTGTATGTATGTATATATATATATATATATATATATTCACATACATATATAATATTTTATGTATATATGTATAGGTATATACACATTATACGCATATATACGCCGCCGCCGCTGCCGCCTCCGCGCGCGCCGCACGATCGCCCGACCCAAGAAACGCTGTGGTGTCAGTTGGCGGCCACCGGCGTGTGAGCGCCGTGCCGACAATACGTAAGCCCGGAGCCGTTACTGCGAACCTTACAACACGGTCCCGCGGCCGACGACGGTCATCACACGATGCGACATATCGTTATTATACGTCTTACAAGATTCTTATCATTATATTAATATATCGTAAATAATATTTTTATGAAGATGACGATGTGCGTGTGTGAAAAATGTCTTTAATAGTTAGTTTTAATAAATATACTACCTATTAAATAGGTTCAAAATATAAATTATTTCATAATTTTTTAGTTGGGGGTCATTTATTATTTATTGGGCAATAATATTACTAAGTATAAATGGTATAAATAGTATAATGTGTAATATTGAGTATTGTACTTATGCAATATTTTTATACGCGCGTTTATACTCTATAGTCTATAAATATATATAGGTAATTTCGGACTTGCATGTTTTCGTTTAGAGTGTAGTACCCACGCGTGTGATAAGATCACTTTGGAGATGATTAACATTCAAGTTCACATAAGTATTACGTAAAATTTATTTGATTTTGATTTTGAACATTTCAAATAAAGGAATATAAATTTATCTAAGAATCACACTTTTACATATTTACAATTTGTATGTAATTAGGAAAGCATTCTGTGATGAAAAAAATTTTTTTTTAAATTCACTTTTTTATTATTGTTAATATTGTTTAATAAATTATTTTTATTTTTTTTAATATCATATATGTTTATAAATAAAAATTTGGACTAATAGCTTCTGAATTACTAATGTCTAAGCACAATAGTGAGCTACCTAGTAATTATATTTTATTCTATGATAATAAATAATTTTAATATCCAATAAGTTTAAAGGATATGGTAGTTTTGAAATTATATTGATTATTATGTATTGTAGGTATTGTAATAATTTATTACAATTTTATTATAATTTGTAATAATATACTAAACTAAATATCACTTATATTTTATATTCAATGTAAACCCATTAAGAACTGTTATTTTCAGTAAGTAAAATTAAAGAACTCAGAAACGTTTTAAATACAGACATTAATTTTCAAAAAAATTATTTAAAGAGGAGCTTTTTATTTGAAAAAAAACATTTGTATTGCCACACGATTTTCTTTAAATAATATAAAAACTCTAAGTTAAGAATATAGTTCTTAAGAATACTTAAATTTTCCAAAATTAGAATTTGATTAAATTTATTATTAAATGAAAAAATGTGGGAAAGCAACAGAGCATGATACTTGATGATTACTTTATGTGAAGGATAAAATTAAAATTATTATGTTATAAAATATTATATTTATATTTATATTTATAATCTACAAATCATTGATTTTTCTTTTTATTTAAATAGTTAAGTTATCTAATATATTAATTAAAAATATAGAAATCATAATAATTATATACTATGGAATATGAATATAAATAATATATAATATTTCGTACATCTAAGAATTGAGGCTCTGTTGTATTTTATAAATGGCACCAGATATCTTATGATAATGTTTGGAGGCTTAAAATTAAAAAAACTCAATCAGTCATTGTGTATTTTTTGTTAACGTCAGTGTAAATTTAAAATTAATTGTTTTGATCTAAACCCAATAAAACACATACAAACCATAGACGTAAAGTTATAGATAGTGTTAAAATAAATTGTCTATTGGATCATACTTATCCCCCAATACACCCACACGTTTAGTTATTTAATTCAAAAATAAATTTTATTGAATGAATAAAATAGATAAATAATTTTATCATGAATCTATAAAAAGTGTTAATAGTATTAAAGTGACTTTTAAAAGATAGAATTTTCGATTTTAGAAGCTAAATTTTTAGAATGTATTGTATATATTTAAACAGATTTTTAAATAAAAATTCAAAATCTAACAGGGAGTATTTGTTTGAAGTCTAAAGATACTATATGAGACCATCACAAGCACCCAACACTTGTGCCTATTCTATCGATTGAAATGTTTGACAACGGCTTTTTGTCAACGCATAAGTACTTTAACTTAAAATTCTGTTTGTGATGTATCATATACCATATTTAAAACTTTTTTAAGCTTGTACTAGACACTATTTATACATATAACTTTATAATATTATCATAGAATTTATACTTTTGGTTGTAGTTTTGATAATAGTATGTACATTTTTTTGATTTTTTAAAAATTTAGTATACCTTAGAGTTAATTGTTGCCAGTTGCTACCTATATATATATATATAATGATGAAAAAATAACATTACTAATGTTATAAGTTATAACTACTAATACCTACCCATCTATATTTGTATTTGATATTTAATAGAAACATAAGTAATTCACCTATTAAGTACATAAATATATTTATAAACATGTATTAAAACCAGAGTTGCAATATCAAACTAATGATATTGATTAAACCACTGCTCAAAAAAATAAATAATTTATGCTCAAGAAACACCGACACTAACACTTTTGCTTAAGTAAAATAATAATAGTCACAAATTATGGCATCATATTTGCATCATACATTAAATAACACACACAATTTTATAGTGTCTCTCAACTGTCAATAATAATCATAAACCATAAGTCACATTTAATATAATAATTATACCTTAAAATCTTATAGTTTTATGTTCGAGGAGCATTAAATTAAAAGGACGTCAAACCCGCACGTGTTATCTTGTACGAATGCACAAAATAGAAAATTTGCATTTATCAAAGTCAATCTTGTGTTAACTTAAATGTTCGAGAGTATAAATTATAATTTATCGTTAAACTCAATGGTCTTGATTATTTGTATTTATATACATAAGATTTTTTCGATATTATAATATTTAGCAATATTTATGAGCATTATTAAATTGCTATTTATTATACGCTTACCTATAGTTTAAAAATTTACATGTAAATAACCGAAATTGAACACTGATTATGTTCTTAGTGTTAAGTTTGATAATAGGTAAACTTCTTGCCTCAGCCAAACATTAAAGCTATAACATCAATTCTTCTTAATTCTTATATAACTTATAAAGTTATGAGTTATAAATCAATACCGACGTATCGAAGGGAGGTTCATAGGTTCGTGATATTGATGTAAATAGTTTAAAATTATCCTGAATATTTTAAAAATTATACAGTGTAAAGTAAAAAATATTTTACACGATGTCGAAAAATTTCAACTTATTGCGAATATTATTTTTTGAATAAAAGTAAAATAACTGAAACCGTTATTTTTCGTTTGAATATCCAATTCATATAATATATTAATATATCATCATATAACTATAAAAAAAATAAAAAAAATATTTGAATTGATTGATATTTTTTAATTGCATAATAAATTTAATAAACTTAAGTATTAGGTACTAAGCTTTTTATTTACTGTAACATTACACATCCTTAAAAAACATAGTATTTATCAAATGTCTAAATAATAAATAAAAAGTGTTAAATTATTTTTAAAATTATATTATATCTAAAAACTTCTTTTGTAAATATAAGAAATTGAAGACTCTACAGTTATTTAGTTTTACAAAACAACAATATATATATATATAATTGGTAAAATTTTAATTTTTCGTAAAAATTCCTGTTCTTACCTATTTTATTGAGTTTTTCTGCTTATTATTTTAAAATGAATTGAGAAATACTTTTAATTCTTAGAAACACACAATAAGTCCTAAAGAAATAAGTAGATTCACTTTTCTACTTAAAACCACCCTCAAAATTTAAGATTAAAACACTGTTTCTAAGGGTTACTCCAGATACACAAAAAACCATCATTGGAAAACCAGTATAAAAATTCTTCTCTTATAAAATTAAATTTTATTTGCGTAATGTTTTTGTATATTTTATATAATCAAATAATATTTTTCATTATTTTAAATGTTGCTATTTTATTGATTTGCTATTTAAATATAATAAAAATTTATAATTACAACTATATAAATATAATAATATATATATTTTACATATTATTTAAAAAAATTGATTATTTAACTAAACAAATATTCATAAATTTAAAATAATAAAACTTTTTGATATTTATAAAGTCTTCTAATATATTCGTGCACTTTTATAAATTTAGAAAAACAATTAATAATTTTTCATGAGTAAATTTCCTAAATGCACAATAAGTAGAAATACTTATTTATAATGTTCCATTATAACATTTTAAAAATTTAAGATTAATGTTCTCAAGAATTCTTATAAAAATATTTTTATACTTATTGCAATAACAAGTTTTAAAATTTTACCATTAATGCTCTGTCAATCCTTCAACTTTTGAAGATCAAAAGTATTTCTAAGATAATTTCAAAATAATCTGCTGGAAAAACCAAAAAAAAAAAAAAAAATTAGGTAAGACTAGAATTATTTTACTAATTATATTTTGTTGTTTTTTTTCTTACTCACTGAATAATTTAATAAATTTAAAAAAAAAATTTAATAAAATATCAGACATACCTTATAATATTTACAGTTATATTAGGTAGTTACTAATTACACTTGATCAAATCTTATGGAGTTTCGATATCTGTGTAATGTGTATGCCACATAAATAATATATTATATGCAAAAGATAAATTCATATTGTCTAAAAATTCTTAAAAATAGACGTAGCAAATTATTTCGACTGACTGTGTAAATGTTTTTTATAAATTAGTAAAAAGTTTGATCTGTGTTAGTTTTTTTGCAATATAGGCAGAGTTTATAATCCATTTATAGGTATCTACGTTTATGTATAATAAATCAAAATTGGAATGTGAAATTTAAAAAGCATAAAAAATATCGAAAAATAATTATAAAACACGATTTTCTTGCTACTCAAATGATCAAGTAACATAATTGTTTTTATTTTTTTAAATCTATTTTTGGCAAAAAGAAGAAATATTTTTGATTTAAAAACGAAACATATAAGACTAAACAATGGAATTTAGATCTCATCTTAACCTTATAATGATAGATTTGGTAGTATAAAAATAATAATGCTATGACGGGCATACGTCATAGCATTATTTTGGAACGGCCGTGTTGTGTAATGTATGTGTTAACTCTACCCGGTGGTAGTTGCCCGTAGATGATTGCTGGCGGGAGGTTTATGGCACGCGACTACCGCTGCGGTTCGATACCCCGCACCCGCCCCTGCCTCATCACCACGTCGGACTCTACACGCTATCGCCGTCACTGCCGCGTTCGCTTCGAACCGAGGTGCCTCTTCAACCATTTATTAAACCCGTCACGCCCGTTCCGGATAAGCCCTAGAGACCCGTAACCCTCTCTCCCCTCTGCGCCCGTTTCTCCAGTCACCGGAAGTTGGACCGCAGTAGGCTTAATGCCCGTAGGATCAAAAAAAAAAAATATATATATATATAAAGAGAAGGAGAGAGAAAGAAAAATGTGTGTGCCCGTATATATATATATATTATATATAATATTATATGTGTGAAAAAAGGAGAATAATAAAAATATAAAAATACATAAAATAACTAGATAGGTATAATAAAGTTTCTCTGTTCACGTAGATAATTTTTTCTTCTAGTTTTAGGAGATTATTGTCTATGTCATCTACTTGGATTTATAAAATATTTGCAACCTGCAAAAGAAATTCTTCACCTCACAATACTATACTATACCGTATATAGGTATTATCATTGGTGTGACAAATGAACGAAATTCAATTTGATCTCTGTATAACATGTTGTAATTAATGACTGATTATGAAAGGTTATTGAACAACAATAGTATATTATTAAATACATATAAGATGTAGTGATGTCTCTGGCGTTAAGTTGAGGATCACACTTGTAACCTCAAAAATATCTACAGTATTAAAATCATTTTAGATAAATATTCTGTAATACACCGAAATTCACAAAAATAAATAACATGCATAGGTAATAATGATTATATATTACATTATAATGTTTTTATTCGTTGAAAATAATAACTACAGGTGTAAAAAAGAATACTTATGGATGTGTTTTAAATATTTCTACGGCTTATAAAATTAAATTTTTGCGGGTTGTATATAATTTATAAATACCAACTTTATTGTAATATCAAACAAAATTTCTATTATATGCTAGGAGGCCTAGAGTGTCTCCGTACTGGGTATAATTTATGGAATTTAATTTTCGCAAAATCAAACCAACTTATGATACCAAGAGGTACAAATAATATACACTTATGTTATTATTATTATTACTATTATCTAGTGTGTAATATCCATTATGTTTGGAATTTTTTTTTTTTTTTACACCAATACACGATATCTACCAGAACATAATATATGTCATTATCATTTACGACCGGTTATGGGATCCGTTACGCGTTGAGCCCGACGGGTGCGTGTCGGGCTGGTTGTACCGTGGTCATAGGAGGAAGAGGTATGAGAGGAGGAAATGTGAGAAAGAGATATTATGGTGCGCCGTGTGGCAGGGGGAGTTTTACAGAGGAATTGGGAGATAAAGAAGGAGAAGAAGAAAAAGACGGAGAAGTAGAATAAGAATAAGAAGTTATAGTCGTTGTCCGACACCTGTGACCGGGCCTCTGCCGCCATCGGTTCTATATACCCATATAGTGTAATTACAGTGCACGCCATAAAATCCTCGGAACGCGCCGCACAGCGCTTTGCGGTGTGGCGTGGTGATGGCAGTGGCGGCCGACTGGCATCGGCAGCGGCGGTGGTCGTTCGTAAGCTTTGTGCCGAGGCGCGTGCACTCATTACACACGCCGCCGGGGCCCCCGCGCATCCGTTGTCGGTGGAAAACGCTGACACGGTCTGTCGCGCACAGCGTATCTGATTTACAACGAAACGGTCTATACATATTATATAATATTATATATGTGTGTATACGTACGGGGTTTTAATTGTTTTCTGTTATTTTTTAAGGGGAAAAAAAAATCTCTGTATACATAATATATGAATAGGTAAACGTGTATTTCCTTTACTCTTATTCAGCTGTCAAAATATTGTCAACCCGTGCATTTTCCAAAATAACTCTGTACACGTGCATGTATTATGTATATATATATACTACGATTCCGTTTTGATAGGTACCTGCC
Organism: Melanaphis sacchari; assembly: GCF_002803265.2. Taxonomy (NCBI): domain Eukaryota; kingdom Metazoa; phylum Arthropoda; class Insecta; order Hemiptera; family Aphididae; genus Melanaphis; species Melanaphis sacchari. The sequence goes on along the minus strand of NW_020271380.1, from coordinate 2,448,188 downwards.
CAATAATCGTCTGATGTAATAATACGAGATTATATTTTAAGAACAATTAATGATTTAAAATGTTATACCTGTATATTTATTTTATTTTATTTCATAATATACGCATACGAATAATACTGGGCCCCATTGAGAAGTCTCGTGTTGGGGACTTAGGAGTTCTAAATTATATTGGACATATATCTATTTGATATAGATACTTACATAATTAAATGTTAGAATTGTGTACAAAGTGCTAAAATAGATTAACTATATAATAATAATGAAAAAATATTTGACTTTAGTTTTCAGTAAATGATTGCAATATTATGTTTGATTTGTTATTTAGTGTATGATTACTATAAAATTAATTCGTCAGGAGAATTAAATAGACATTGCAAAATGTGTTTATTACATAGGTTTATTAAAATGTATAAGATTTTTGCGCTATTTATTTCGAAATGTCTCTACTAGCTTTTTATTTAGATATTTTAATAAGGAAACTTTTATTATTTGCGTATCTTATATTTTTTTCCATGCAATATGTTGGTGTAAATATTTATATTTAAAATAAATAGCATTTTTTTAACGTTCAAATATATATTTTTAATAGGTAACATGTTAAGTTTTTTTTTATAAAGTTTCTGTTGAATACATTTGTTCTTTATATAGCACTATAGCAGAGTATTAAGAATTTGATTTTGGTAAACTTATTTTAACTTCGAGATACAGCATTATTGAACGCATCATCAGCCTATTATACTATAAGAGATTAGTGATTCTACCAATGTAAGATACACTTGATATATAATTCAGTATGTTCTTGAACCATGTTCAGGTTTCTTAATATATAAATCAATTTTCTCGATTTTTTCATTAATTGATAGTATTGATACCTAACCTAACCTTTCCCATCTCCTTTAAAACTGATTAAAATTCCTAAATATTTGAAATAATGTTCCATGTTTTTGACTCAATTAAGCAATTATTCAATAATTTTATAGGTGATGTTCAAATCGTATCATATTTAAATTTCATAAAATACGAAAATATGTCATATATTATATTTTTATATAGGAAGTATCTATGCATAATGATTAATCTAAAAGGGTAGAGCTTAATATAATATGAAGATTATAACTTATGGGTAGGTACCGAACATAAAATATGATTAATTTAAAAATGTTAGTGATAGAGCTCAATATTTCAAAGAATGAAATTAATATTAACTAGTTCTAACTATATAATATTAAGTATCAGTATATTATATCTATATTTATTATAACATTTATAATTTGGTATTTTTGAAATCTTTTTGTAGACATATTTAAATGTATTGTGCATAATATCTTTTAAATAATTTAGCATTTAAGTTTTATACTTTTTTTTTATTTTCAGAATTTGTATACCTACGTATAATAGAATAAAACTAAATTAAATACATTAATTATAGTGCTTTATAATAAAACTTCACCCTTTTAAAAAGTTTATAAATATACACCACTAATCTTATCTAAATGTTCATTGTTCTACAATCATAGGTAGGTAACAAGTGAATAATGTATTAAATTTGGTTTTACACAGTTACACGTATAACATGCTTTTTTACTCGTATTGATTAAATTTTTCTTAATAACCCTACTTCAACATTTTTAGGATTTTTAGAGTGTAAAAAAATTAGCTTATTTCATAAGTTAACAAACTTCTAAATTTAAACTTGCCTTTGGTTTAACATATTGTGTAAAATTTTTATCTTTCGATTTTCTCACAAAATGTTTAAGTATTTGTTTATATAATACTACACAAATAATAAAATTATCAATAGTTATACCTTTTGTATGTATTTTTATATTACATTAAAATCACAAAATATATTTGAAATACATGTATTTGTACCTGATAGTTCTTTTAAACAGTCATCGAAAAGTATTAACGTTTTTGGAAATAGTTTCTAGTTACATTTGAAATAATTACAGACCGACTAAAAATTAAATTTTTGTTTACCATTGTTTAAGTGTCTTTTTATTTTTGAAAGACTTCATACATTTGTGATTAGCAAAATATTTTTTTGAAAATTTTATTGCCGTATAAAAATTGAATTTTGAACAAATAGTATTTAAATTTTAAAGTACAGATGAGTGAATAGAGTGGATAAATAGAATTGACATGACAGTACTACACAATATAACTCTACTAACTTATATAACTCTGCTGATCAAACTTCAATACTTAAAAATTATAATCAATAATTTGTATAAATTTGTTAAAAATTTGGTTTATATCATACTGAAATTCTATATTTAGTAGAAAATGAGGCTTTGGAATTTATAAAATAATCTTTTTCGAAGAATTGTGCGACATAAGATTTTTGTTAAAGTTCTTGTATTACAGTACAGTTATAACCAAAATCATTTTAGTATATGAATTTACTGTGATATATATTCTAATACCTACTATATGTTTTCGTAGGCTGTATTCAATTTTAATAATTCAGTTTTGTTTATTTAAAATAATTATTATGCTTACACTTTGAACTAAAATCAAATGTTGACGTTTGTTTATCGCTTTTTTCGAGGATATCGCTCATTATTAACACGAACTATTGGAGATATTTTGTACCAATATATAACTTACTATTGCATATATAACATATGTATAGGATGTATAAGCACATAATACGGGATTAGACGTATGCCGTATTGAGAAATTGGAAAATTGTTGTAGAGTACCTATTTATCACACGGATTATATTTATTTATTTAACGTGAATAATTACAAACATAGTATTGTATTATTATTTAATACATAATATTATAGTCGGCTTGCATTCGGATATGCGCTTTCATATAATGTATAAGTATCATTTTCAAAAATCTTAGTTCACAGTTTCACAATGGTGTATAACGTATATAAAATATAAATCCCTCCGAGATATATACATATACATATACATTTTTTTTTTTTTTTTTTTTTTTGTCATATTTCGCGCAGGCATATCGTATGGATAGGTTAGGGGGTGTAGTGAAGGGGTAGGAAAAACGAGGGGATTCTCGTATAATTTAATATCACCGCGAGGGTGGTGGGCGTGCCGTTGGCGCCCAAAGCGCGCGCGGGTCGTCGGTGGCGTCACGGCTATTACACCGTTCACGCGGCAAAAGAGTAGTTCGGCGGGGGCGGGTGCGTGCTGTGGTGGGACAGTCGTTGGTCTTGGTGGAGACGCGGTGGCGGGAAGAATCGTGTGCGGACGGACGGGACGGCGACGTGGGGGTTGAACCACGACAGGGGGAGAGAGGTGTCGACACTGCGGTCGGGTCACCCGTGCCGCCGCCGGCGGCGTCGAGTTCTCGCTTCTCTCATTACCGTCGGGAACCGCCGCGGCACCGCCAGGCCACAGCAGTAGTCACACGTCAGATGCGCTTGCAACATCATGTGACGTCGTCCCACTTCGTTATTATAAAGCGCGCGCGTGTTTATGATGACAGGAAAATGTGAACCGGACTCTTTGCCCGTCGTAATACCAGTCGCGTCCGAGACGTCTTCCGCAGGAATCCACGACAACAACAATAACGCGTCTTCTACGGCAACACCGTCGCCCGTCACGGCCACTGTGCATCCCTTTAGCAAGAGGGAACCCATCGTCACCAGCTCATCCTTGATATTTTCACAGTCGTCTAATCAAAAGGATGGTAAAAGGGTAATATTATATTATTATTTTTTTTTTTTATATATATACATATACAGATCGTTATAAATTATAATCTATATACCTATTTATTTATATTTCTTGATAATAATTTACGATTATCATGTAGGTACACAGTTTTAAGGCTTAAGTACAGTTTATAAGGATGCCTATTCAGAGTAATCCAATATTTTTTTAATAATATAATAGCATAAATTCATATACATATTGTATAAATGGGTATTATAGATATTAATTATTTATTGTTTTATAGTTTTATACAAAATATAGTAAAAACGATCCTACAATTTAGTATACATATGAGTATATTAAACAGATAGATGAAAATTATTCATTTTTGGGCATGTAAAAAAACTATATTTTTAAATAAGATTCATTCAATAAGTAATGGATATTTAACCTATAGTAATAACACTTATGAACTAAAATAATACAGCGAATACTAGCTATACCTAGTTATAATATTACCAACTATTTTGATAATATGCATTTATAAGTTTATTGATTATAATTTATAAATTTAATATAACAAACTTTTTATTCAACAACTTTATCTATACTGGAAAATAAAATAAATTTTTAACTCTCCGGGGTAGTATAATATATTTTATAGGTGTCGTTATATATATGTGTATAATACAGTCGATACACGGATACACGCATTACACGTGCAAGACTTATTATATACTGTATGATTATACTATTTTAAATTGTTGTTTATAAAGAAAACGTGTGCTTGGATTTTTGTGAATATATTATTAAAGCTGCTGTCTAGTTGGCAAAAATATAATATGAAAGTTTAGATTTAATAATATTTTAAAAGGATTATCATTGTTTGATGCGATAATTGAATCAACTGTTAAATTGAAAAAGATATTTTGAACCATGGTAAATGTATGCTGTAAGATTTAATAATGTATTCTTTATTAAACGCCCAAAAACTTTGATAGAAATAATATATATTATGTACATATGAATCTTTCTCCAAGGATGCTATCACCATCATATTCAATTTAACTATGCAGGTACAAAAATTTTAAAATTTTATAATATTTATAACTTATAAGCATTTAACCTCCTAACTATAATCATAAAATACCATATTATATTATAATATACTTACATTTTTTTATGCAATTTAAGGAGTATTTTATAGTGATATAAGTTTATTTTTTCAAATCGGAACCGTCATATATGTTTAGTCTTTAGTGTACATTTTTAAGCGGATTATGTTTTTGATCATTTTGTTGCATATAGGTAAATCGAAATTTAGATGAATTTAATTTTTGAGTTATTGAACAATTTTTTTTTTTTTTAATAAAACGATATGAGAACTATAATGATGATCTAAAAACTAGGTATAGTAATTAATTAGTAATTTAATCTTATAATTTGAATATATGATTAATACTAAACAAAGTATTACATCATTTTAATATTTTATGTAACCATTATTGATATAGTACGTTGTGCGTACATAAATATTTTTCCTAAATAGTATACAGTTCGATTACAAATAATTAGTTTAAATTTTAACTATCAATCAAAATTATATTGACTTAAAAAGTAATCCAAAACTATACAAAAATTAAACTCAGTAAACATGATATTATTATTTTTGGAGGGAAAGAATTATTGGAGAGGGCTAATATTCTGTAATCTTTAACTTTGATTATTATTAACTACATGATATAATGATAATATTTTACTTCTTATTTTCTAAGTGGATCTTTTAAAAACGAATTGTCGGCTATCTTTAATATTTTTCTTATTAAAAATTTAGTACCAATATTTGTAATAAATAATAATCAAGCTGTAATATAAATTTTAATGCAGTAAAATTTTATAAAAATCATTAATTACAAATGTAAAAAGTAAAAAACAAATTTCCTTTTCATCTTTCTTTAGTAGTTATCGGTCTTTAAGACTATACTGACAAACATTACCATGCTATCTTTATCTATTGCTAAATGCTAGGACTCACCAATCTATGTTTGGGACAACCTACTTCATGTCTTTTATGGTAAAGACCATAATATAAGCACTGAACACCCTATCGATGTTTTACCTTCTAGTGTATCACATTATGCAATGTGTGTAAGCGAGCCTTTTTTCGCAACACTTTCAAAGGTTAAAATTCAATACTTTAAACATATTAAATATTTTTGCCTAATATGAAACATATTCTTTGTATGTACACTTAAAAAATAAAGACACAATAGGAATAATTATTTGTCAAACAAATTGAAATATTATGTAATACTTTAAGGTAAATAATGACTAGTCAGAATGTTAATAAAAAAATAATTATTTTTTTACTATACACCTTGATATCTTATTCCTGAATAGAATAAAAAAAAAATACTTTTTAAATATTATTTTGATACAATATTTTTGATATTTGCTTTGACTGGTTTGAATTTAATTTAAATACAAGTTGTGATATACTTTTATGAATCTACATAATAAATCAACGTTCAAAGTAGTTACTATAAGTTAAGTATCTCAAGCACGATATACTTATTATTAATATATTATTTATGTTATATTATTGTTCCTTATGTATAATTATTAAAAATTGACCATAGAATATATTAAACAATTTAAAACTTAGGAGATACATTTTATACAACAATATTATATATATTCCTATAATAAACATAGGTTAAGTAACATTATAAACCAATTAAATCGACAAATAATTATATGTTATAATTTAAGTATTTGCGAACTTGAGTACTTAGCCTAACTCACAATCGTTAGTCTTTATTTAATTTAACATAAACATAATACTTTTATTTTAACCTAACTTTTGATTATCAGTTTAGAACAAAAAGTAATTGATTTTCATCTATTTTAAAAACATTTATATGTATTGCTGCACCTATTGGCCGTTGGATGGACCTTATTTCTTTCTTGGGTAGTTTAGTAATTAAGACTAAAAACGAGTAAAAACAGTAGTACACTCTGAATAGCAAATTTAATACTCTTGTATACTATTATTTATATATATAAAAAAAAAAAGGTAGGTATCGACGGTATCGTTTTGTTAAACGATGCAGGCATATTGAACGTATTGATGCAGAACCGATATCGATTTATTCTAGGAGATTTTTTGACTTTAATCGAAAGAAATGTTCGTTTGTACCGTTAAATTTAATCTCCCCTACCTCATGACGACGGACTTTTCGAGTAGTAAATGAAAAAAGAAAATCGTTTTTTCGACGACCTCAACGATTAGCGGCAACGGTCGGTCATACGAAATAAAACCGATTATCAAAATGTCCACGACCATCTCATAATATAAGATGCAGGGGGAGCAATAAGAGTGAGCCGACTTTCGAGCGCAATCGGGCCGACGCAAAACCGGGCAGACGAGTCTCTGCTCCTCCCCCCCCCAAATCCATCCCGCCGACAACACCGGCGGTCCGGGTGTCGTCGTCGTTGTCGGCGGCGGCGGCTAGGAAACACAGTTGGATGGCATGCCGAGCTGACGGGGCGGTCCGGTGCGGCGGCGGTTATAATACTAAAACCGATCCCGGCGGCTAGCCGGTCGAGTTAACGTGCGCGCGCGCGCCACCGCCTTTTATGTGTGCCTACGCGTGTGAACATTTTCGTTCCCCTCCCCGTCCGTCGGCGCGCGCGTGTGTATGTGATATCTGGTCGTCCGTGCTGCCGGTAATAATAATTGCAGCAGCGATATCAGCAGGCGAAGGGTTTATATAACGAACGTGCGTGTGCGGCGCGCTCGTGTGTGTGTGTGTGTGTGTGTGTGTGTGCGTGTGCGTGTGCGTGTAAACGCGGCGGTAGATGGACGACGCGGTGGCGGGAAACATCGGCGCGCGGGTGTTGGCTCGCCCGCCCGCGCGCGTGCGCGCCTGTGTGTGTGTGTGTGTGTGTGTGTACGCCGTGCGGTGTCGGCGTTGTTTGTTGTTGTCTGCGTGTCTACCGGACCTTCTATACTAAATCGGGACTCGGAGCGTGCAGGCCGGAGGTGTGGTGCGGGTCGGCGGGCACTACTACACACAGCACTTGCGTCCGTCCGTCCGCGCGCCGCCAGCCAGTGTCGGGTGCCGCCACCGCCGCCGATTCCCGCCTCCGCCCTCCGCAAGGACGCGCTCGTCCGTGACCATCTAGACAAACATTGGTTGCTAAACGTGCCGCTCGGTTTCATATTATTATGCACGTAATATATATATATATATATATATAATAGGAGGTACCTACGTATTATACGCGTAATAATATTATAATAATGATTTAATGCCCACTTCCACTACCGTGTTTTTTCTATGCTTGTATATCAATAATAATATGATTCGATCACGTACGGAGCCTCGGGGGTGTGCAGCGCGTATGCAGATCAGATAAGAGGTCTGCTTTAAATTAGAATTTAAGAAGGCCGCTAAGTTAACTGCACTTAAAAAAAAAAATCATAGTCCTAGTTATCAAAAATAAAAATAATGCATTTCCTACTTTGTTAATTAAGCTCAAATTTAAGTGTTTAGAGCTTTTCATATTTTAATTTTAACGAGTAATACCGGACTTATTTTTCTATTCAATAATTTAAGCTAAAAGTTATTCATGTAAATGCTATCATGAAATGGGTGTGGTGGAAAGCTTCCACGAGCATAGTCTGGTTAAGATTCTGCTGCATAATCCACGGTCTTCATGAACATAACTTCTGGTTTCACCAATGGATTCATTTCACACATGTCTTATAGTACTATATCTAGACACACATATGTTGCATACTATATAATATCAATAACTAATAATTAAATCTTATTGTTTAACTAGTTTAAAACATACAACGATACAACACTTTAACATTGTACAGATTTTGTTTTACTTTTTTGTGTAAGTCATTTTGTTCTTAGGTCCAGAAAATGTAAAATTATATGTCGTAATTAGTACCTACCTTGAGAAATTGTCAATACCACGTATTACGTACATAAATATTATATCGAGTTAGCTGATAGATATTATTATATTATTAACAAGTGCAAATAGTCATTAACTCTTTTACCACGTATAGTCTGAAATTGTATTGAAATTTGAGACTTAAAATTGTAAGTAACCTAGTTTTATACTAGGAGTGAAGAGTGTATATTTTGTCTATTATGAATTGATGATTATTTTAATCATTTCTTAACAACAAACTAACTATTAGTTTTTCAAATCCATTTTTAACACCACGAGTTAGCAATCAATGAATCTACCGTAGAAGTGCAGTATAAATCTAGTTAAACAGTAGCAATGATAATATAACAAGCTTTTTAATTAATAACCTTTTATATGTGCCCCACCCTATTTTTGACAAAATTCTGATCACGGATTTACACAGACATAACAAATTCAGAATAATCAACACATATATAATATTGCACAATATTAATGTTTTATTTAAAAAATACAATGGACATTTTGATTACTTGTGAATTTGATAATTTATTAATATGATATTTTCATATAAAATGTAACAACTTTTTGTATGGAAATATATAGCTATTAGTTATTATTTACTTTAAATATTAAAATATTATGTTGATTGAAATATAATAGAAGTATAGTATGTAGAATTGGATGGCATTTTATTACCCGCATTAATGTATTATTATATAGGATATAGTAATGTATTTTGTAAGTTGTAATGAGAGTATAATAACAGTATACAAGAATTAGGGTGTTGCGATTTTGTTAGTGATGTACTCGTAAGATGTGGCCATATGTGGGCTTTGAATTTCTGATATAATTATCTCCACTATAATGGCAGTATGGCGATTATACTTTAGGTTATGTTATGTGGGTGAATTATTATTCTAACGTTAATTTTTATTAATGGTGTTTGATAGTTAAAATCTTGTAACAGTTGTGTGTGCGAAATTACATAGTCTATTGACTATTACAGTATAATAATATTATATTACATGGGCGCTTGAATTGGATTTAGATTGGTGTTTTTCAGACCTTTGCAGTCAATGAAACATATTTTCCAAGTCTGGTAAGATACAGGTTACACACTGATCAAAAAAAACTCGGAACGAGTATAAAAAAAAAAAATACACTGATGAAATGAACTTTAAAACATCGCGTAAGCTTCACGCATCAGTGAATGCGTCAACTATCATAATATTATAAAGCCGTATGTGGTGTGTAGGTTTAGGAGGTAGGCGTGCGCAATCTATCTCGATTTTGTTGCATATATATGCACCATACACATTTCCTCTTAGTATATATACACTATAATATGGTGACAATATAAAATACACGATAATGACTAGTGGCGTAATTTAAAGTAACTTTTTTCTGGCTGGGAGGGTAAGGGCAAAATGTAACAAATATTTTTAAATTTTTGTCCAAAACTATAGTAGTGAAGAGATGATTCTTCTCACCTTCAAATAATTTACTAAGAAATCATAAATTCATATATACACGTAAATATTAAATAGAAGTGCCTGAAGTGTTGTAGGGTTCTAAAATTATTGAAAATGTAATAAGTTAATTTCAGCTGTCCGTGTTAAAATAAGTAAAACATTGAGTTTAATTTTTCAAATATAAATATAAAATATAAACATTTTAATGAAAATTTTATAACTATGTATACCATTTGGGGCAAAAAAGTATGATATATTTTGCCCGCTACAGTATAAATGTATATTTTTAAGGGGCAACGGGCAACTATAGCATGCAAAAATATACCATATACCCGCTCACTAAAAAAAAAACCAATTGCTTTTTTATGTTACTGTTCATTCACAGTCAATCATTATAGTTTGTGTGCGGGCATGTATTTGTGTACTAGGCTTTTACAATGAATCTCATAGTAGCAACCTCGACACGCACGATTTGCTGACCACTGGATGACCGTGCAGTAGCGGAGGTCTGCTTGTTAGTAAAGGCGGCAGCGGCAGCTTGATAAGAACCCTTGGTGGCGCTACTATAAAAGAGGCCACCGTCTATCTTTCTTGTACCCACCCGCACACGTTGCACGTTTCGTATACCTTTTTCACGCGTTCAACATTGTAGAAAAACTTTAGGACTACGTGTTACACCTTTGTCTGTATGATGAGAAGGTGAAAAAAACCAAACCATATAATGTGTCCATTCAATTCCTTAAACGGTAAGACACCGTTTTTGCAATAATATTTTTATTATTTTTTTTTTTTTTTTTTTGAAAAGGGGAGACGAACATTATATATCAAACGTTCAGTTTTGAAAAAATAAATTATTCGATTTTTATGATAAAATGTTGATTACGATATATATTCTTACTTTTATTTTATTTATATACTAGGATGCTTTGCTCCCGGCTCACTTCGCACCAACTCCACTGGGATCCCAAGGGTAGTCCTCCTTTACATATTAAAACGTAATATTAATAATTTATATATATATATATATATCAATATATGTATAAATTATATCTCTCTATAGTTTCTATTATAATAAAATTATTATCTATACTAAGATTTTCAATTCAATTTTTATTTTTTTCAATATCATTGCTTTACGTCATTCGTAGTACTTTTAACATACCTATTTTTTTCTTTGTCAGATAACTTAAAGTTTAAACCTTATCTTATCTTGTCTACATGTAATGTTGGGTTTGTACGATCTAATCGATCTATACATAAACATAGATGAAAGCAAAAAAATGATTATTTTTATACATTATTGTCGATTGTTTATAATAGATACCTATGCGGAAGGTATACTAACTTTTCATATAGTAAGTATAACAAATAATATGTATAATATGAATAATAATAACACCTTATGGGTTTATCTATGAAATGGATTAATCATTTTGACGATTTACTAAAATATCACGATTCGTGATAATATTGATCTTTTGATTTTTATTTTAACCCCAAATTGTTTTTACGTATATCACATATTGTGATGTATATAATATAGGTAATATTATAATTAAAAGTTTGAAAATTTAGGATTTAATTGTAAACATTTTTTATACATATATATTTTTATCGCTCTCACTCACTCTAAATATAATCCTAGAAACGCTCCAGTTCCTTAGTATAAAATATATGTATATATATATATATATATATATATATATATATATATATATATATTGTTCAATCTCATACGGTTTCGATTGCTGTCCGTACACGGTATGATGTACAGCAATAATAATAATAATAATAATAATAATAATAATAATAATAACAATAATAATAGTAATAGTAATAGTAATAATAGTAATACGAGAGTCGTGCGCGCGCCAGGCTTTCGGTGTGTGTACGGTCACAGTCGCGGCGCGCGCGTGTGTTTGTGTGTGTGTTATGTACGACGAGCGTGAGTGGGTAGTGTTTGAACGTGTCGGCGCGCGCGGCAGCGGCGGCGGTGGACCTAAAGCGGCACGACGACGTCAAGTCACGGACACGGGATAAACCCCCCCCCCCGCCGTCGGCGCACGGATCCGTTCCTCCGCGCCACCACGCGCCGCCGTCCTCGCCCCCCCCCCC